>NW_024426885.1:40763652-41151290 GCF_017311325.1 Ursus maritimus | reverse complement strand
ACCGTTAAGTGAGGGAACCCTGAGAGACCACAGCCGCCTGGCCTGGCTGTGAGTCCCCTCGGGGCTCTGTGGGACTGCCGTGTCACCTCCACAGAATGGCTCTTTGATGAATAGGCTGGCACTAGCCAGAACCACAGCTTGTGGGAAGAAGCCACAAAACCTCTTCTGCCCCCGCCCTGGGGTGTGGGCTCTGGATCAGGCCAGGCCTCTCCCAGCTAGTGTCGTCTGAGGGCAAGCCACAGGCCCTGCCCACCCCCACGCCCGAGCTCTGTCTCGCACCATCCACAGGCAGTGCTGTCAGTGGGAAAGGACCACCCACCCCCAAACCACAAGGACAGTGAACGAGTGAGGACAGGCTTCGTGGAGCTGAATGTGCTGCTTTGAGAGTGTGTAGACAAGGTTGGGAAGAGAGGCGTGGTTTGAGGCCAAGCTGCCTTCTTTCTGAGAAGTGGGTACTCATAAGAAGGTAGAGACCCAGGGCCCCCGGCTGAGCATCCTGACAGCCTAGGGCCTTTGCAAGTCCATAGGCATGGAGGACAGAAGGTTAGGTTTAGAAAGAACTGCATGATGCTCTGAAAATTGTGAAATAAGCACGATAACCAAAGTCCTTGGGCCTTTGACCTGAGCCAAATCTCTAGTCCAGGGCTTGTCTGGCTTTCTAGCCTTGTGCCCTGTAGCATTCCTCAGATAAAAATGAATGATCTTTCGTAAGTATGTGTTTTTGGGAGAGGGATAGTAGTGGAGGGAGATTGGAGATGGGCATTGAATTTGAAGAAGACTTAGAGATTCCTCAGTGGAAAGGAATTTAGTCCCATCGTGTTTGGTCTCCCATGCACCCACTCACCTACTCCTTCTGTCTGCCCCCCCATCCACGCATCTACTTTCCCACCTACCCAACCACCAACCCACTCATTCATTCATCTATTCATCCATTCTCCACCCAGACACTCGATGGCCATATCCATCCATCCATCCATCCATCCATCCATCCATCCATCCATCCAACCATTTATTCATTCACTTAATAACCATGTCCATCCTTCCATCCATCCATCCATCCATCCATCCATCCATCCATCCATCCATCCATTTATTCATTCACTTAATCACCATGTCCATCCTTCCATCCATCCATCCATCCATCCATCCATCCATCCATCCATCCTTTAAGCCCTGATTAGATCCTGAAAATACATGGCAGATTGCCATCGGTGGGGCTATCTATAGGGATATTGCTTTCGAGTAAGAGGTAAAAGGTCTTTCTATTCCCTTTGCTTGAATATCAAATGTCTGGTAACAAATTTTCCTATCTCATTTTTAGCCCTGTGTTTCTCAGCAGAAAGTGTTAGAAATAATCCCTTGTGCAAATCCCATCCAGAAGAGCCTGTGTGGTCCCAGAGGTGGCCCAGTGGGATGCCCTTGTTTGTGGACCCTGAGCTGCTTTTACCACCCTCAGCCCTTTGAGCAGCTCCTTTGTGCCAGGCCTCCGTGGTAGATGCTTCAGGGGCCAGAAGAGCCATGCTCATCCCCTTGACATCTCCAAACCATGAATGCCCCGTTTGACAGGCAAGGGAGCGGGGCTCGGAGGGCTTGTCAAGGTGTCATAGCTCGTCAGCGGTGGTGCTGGCACTGGACCCGCAGCCTGACTCAGAAGCTGAGCCCCGTCTACTTCCCCCCACTCTATTGATGACTCAACCTTTTCGGGACAGTGAACTTTCCTGGAACTCTTCACTGAAGGAAGCTTTGCCCACAGGAATGCAGGTGGTCCGGGAGTGCGAGTTCTGGGCACCACCCGTGAGGGGCTCTCTCCCTGCCCCCAAGCCGGCACGCGGCACTGTGCAGCAGGGACCGGCCAGCCCACGGGACTGAGTCACTGGTCTGAGGTCGGCTCCGGTGGGAATGGTGGTCAACCTGCTCCCTGAGTGGGTGGTGATTTTGAGGCACCAAGGAGCCTCAACCTCTCTTCCCACTCCATTGTTTTAGGGGATAAAAAGCACAGTTACCTGGAATCAGACCCCTGAATATCAGCAGGGAGGGGTAGGGCCCCAGGTCTCCCTATCCGAAACGCCCCGCTGTTAGAGAATCTGCCTGGGCCCCATGCCGGAGTGGGCTTGTCCAGACAGGAACATTTTCACTGAGAAGGTGACTCAGTCCTGCCAGTGACTCTGTCTGTAAGAGCTCTGTTCCCAGGAGCTGCCACACCTTTGCCTTCCCCTGTCACGAGGCTGCCCTGGGGAGCCTGGGAGACGAGAACTCCCTTCCTGTAAGAGAGGCACAGGTGGGCCTTCTAGCTGATCTTTCACACCCTCGCCAAGTCCTGCTCCTGGTCCAGCTGGGGGCCCAGAGGACATCTGATCCTCAGCCGGTCACAGGCGGGCTCTGCCTGTGATCTTCCTGCCCCAAGCCAGCTCTCCTGTGGGCTGTGGGTCGCCAAGGCCCACAGTTTGGGCTCTGGCATTGGGCTGCCCAGATTCAAACCCAGACTCTACCACTTGCTAGCATGGCAACTTTGGGCATCTGCTGAGCCTCCTTGTGCCTCAGTTTCTTCGTCTGTGGATGAAGATACCGGCATCTGCATCGTCGAGGTGGCATGAGGCTCAAGGGAGATCTCGAATGTGAGATGCTTCGAGGAGTGGCTGGCATACAGTAGCTCAGGGGTCATCATTAACCTGCTGGGATGGCCAGGTCCCTGCAAGGAGGCTTCTGCCTGCCTGGCTGGGTGGGGCCTTTGTCCCGCTGGGAGCAAGGCCCAGAATCAGGCCGTCGGCTGACTATGGAACGGTGCCCAGCACTGGGCTCTCCCTGCTGTGTCAGTCCCCTTAAAGCACGTTCCCACCGGCCGGGAAGAAACTGGAGGCCGCTCTAGGCCCTTGACCTGTCCCGGCTGCTTTGCTGGGGCCCAGATAGCTGCCGCACCTTGTCCCTCGCTGCCTCTCTGTCCCGACTGTCCAGGCCTGACATGTCTGAACCCAGCAGCCCGTGGGTTGTGACATTTGTGACAGAGAGATTTCCTAAAGCGGGATAAGCCTGGGTCATCCACTGTAGCTCACAGAGAGCCTGGGGGACGGGGGTGGAGAGAGATCTGAGTTCTAGCTGGACCCCTGCCTGCTAGCTGTGGGACCCAGCAAGTCACTCGGGGTCTCCGAGACCCAGTGTCCTCATCTGTGAAATGGAAGGAGCAGCCCTGATGTCCTCGGCTGCCTGGGGATGAAATGAAGGGGTCGAGCCCGCCCAGAAGATGTCATCTGCCTGTCATCTTTGTGTTTTTAACTCCTGAGCACGAGATGACCCCGGACTCAAACCCAGATGAAACACTCCCAAGAATCTGGTAATTCAGCTGGTGGGAGACTGGGGGACAGGCTGTGCTGTCTTCCCCTCCTCAGTCCTTCATCCTCTATAAAACATAGATTTCAGACATTTGAGGCCCTCGTAGGCCAGGTCCTCTTGCCCTCTCTCCTCTCTCCTCAATCTTGATGAATAAACACCATGGATTCCTGGAGGACTGCCTGCCCTCCCATGCCCTCCTGAGGTGTGGGCATTGATGAAGCCTCCAACATCAGCCGATTTGATCATGTTGGTCACCAGCTCAAGGACCTTCAATGGCTCCCCATTGCTCTTAAGGTAAAGCCCAAGGCCCTTAGCCTGCCCTGTGAGGCTTTTTAGGGCCTGCCCTGCCTGCTTCTCTAGGTCTATCTCCCCCTGCCCTCTGCCCTCCCACCCAGGGCTCTCAGGCCATGAGGAACTACTCTCCGAAGCCAAGTTTCCCACCCTTCTGGGCCTTTGCACATACCGTTCCCTCTGCAAGGAACCATCTGCCTGATTCTCCTCAAACACACGCAGGTGCACACATACCACACACATGCACGTGTCGCTCAAATGTGATACCCTTTAGCTTCAAGCAGCCGGACCCTCCCTGCAGCAGCTCTTCCTCTGGGCTCCCCCAGCCCCTCAGCTTCCCTCGGTGCCTTTCAAGGTTCCTTTATCTGGGGCCCTGGATGGCTCAGATGGTTAAGCGTCTGTGTTCGACTCAGGTCATGATCTCCAGGTCCTGGGATCGAGTCCCACGTCAGGCTCCCAGCTCAGCCGGGAGTCTGCTTCTCCCTCTTCCTCTGCCTCTCCCCCTGCTTGTGCTCTCTCTGTCTCTCTCAAATGAATAAATAAATAAAAAAAATCTCAAAAAGAAAAAAAGTTTCCTTGATCTGTCTGTCCTAGCTGTGAGTGTGTCTAGGCCTGGGGCAATTTCTTCTCCCTTGCCTCCTCAGTGGGCAGCCTGGTGCTTGGCCGGCAGACAGTGCGACTGCTGACTAAGCTGAACTCTCGCCACCAACACCCTGCAGGAACCCTACCCTCCGCCCCTGCTTGCTCCCCACTTACCCAGGCTTTCCACCAGGCCATCTTGTTCTCCTCGCAATCGCCGTTCCCCAGGGAGATGAAGACCCACTCGTCGGCTCTCCCTCTGCTCCGAGATTCCCCAGGACTGGCTCCCTCACGAGCAGGCCAGGTCCTTGGGGTTGGGTGTTGGGTGTGGTGGCGAAAGCAGGCCCCAGGCCCCACCCCTTGCCCTCTGGGCTCCGCCTGGCTCTGGGTCCCTCCTGGGGCTCCCTGGCCGCACCCAGGCACCGCCCGGAGCCTGCCTGTGGAATTCTGCCACTCACTGCCAAACGTCTGGGCTGTGGCTGTTGTGTAGACTGGAAATTCTGAGTCCCAGCCTTTGACGGCCCCACTTAGTAAACATGGCTGTGGTTTCAGACCGTCCTCGCTGGACCTGATCTATAGAAAAAAAAGAAGGATACCACGTCTCCCTTTCTTTTATTGTGCAGTTTCCACACCGGTAACAACGCGGCGGGGAGCTTGGCAAAGGACACACGGACAAGCAACCTCCATTGACTGAGGCATCTCTTAAGTCTGGAGGCCTCTTTAATCACTTTGTGCCTTCTGTCCCCTTGGTTCTTTGCCTCAACCCCAAGAAGCAAGTGTGAGTTCCATGTGCTGCAGGGAGACACGGGCTCCAGCGTTCGGATAATCTGCCCAAGTCCCCCTGCGTGTGGGAAGCAGGGCTGGCGTCCAGCGGTTCTCTGGGCCCCACTCTGCGCCTGCTCTGTGCTGGGTCCCACAGGACGCACGGCCGCCAGCTGGGGGAGGGAGCCAGGTCCCCAGGGAGGAGGTTAATTTTTTCCTCTCTGGAGTTCGCCCTCCCTGGGTCCCCTGATTAGAATGTTCTGCAGCACCCTCTCTCTACCCAACTCTTAACCTGCCTTTCAGGGTAAACACCAGTGCCTCAGGGACCACCCGAGGCCCCTCCATCCTGGGGAGGCACTTCCAGGGCTTCGAGGACCCCCTGACCTCTGAGTGAAAAATAGCCCCACTGTGGTGTGATTGTTTTATATTCATGGAAACCATTCAGAATCACGGATACGAGTTGTCCCTTGATGCAAAATCCTCTGGTTTCCTGACCCTGAGTCCAAAACCCTTTGCTCTGCACATGAAGCGTCTCCAGGCTATTCTTTCTGGGAGCGCCGGCTGGGGTGGGTGGGGACAGAGCCGGGCCAGCCACCACCCAGAGCGACTGGAGGACTAGGGACCGTTGGCTACAGCGCTGTGAGGTGCCATCAGAAGAGGAAGATCTCGGCCTGCCTCTGGTCATGCGGACGGAGGAAGGGCCTACTCCTGCCTTTGGGGGCCCAGACTTTCCATCCTCTGTGAGGGTCCTTGGGTCAGAAGCAAGGCACCCTCATTGGTGGGGCTTCTCAGGACATCAGCTGCCCCCACCTGTGTGCATGTTGGGGGTGCCTGTGCCGTGGGTGTGTGAGTGTCTGGGGAGTAGGTACCCCCAGGAGTCTAGTTATGAGGATGACCTCAGATAGGACTCTCGTGGTTGGCCCTGAGCAGAGCCCGTAGAGCCATGCCAGACCCCGAGAGGAGGACAGGCCACAGAGATGGGTGCAGACACGACCTGGCCCTCTGAGGGTCTACAGTGCACGGTGACCCAGGGAGGTCACGGGACGAGAGCGGGCCCCAGCCGTGCTTGTGCTGTCTTTTCAGGCTCTGTTCCGACCACTCTAGCAGCCAGGACCTCACCTTCTTTCCCAAGCTCCTCTTTTGCTTCCCTTCTGGGATATCCCGCACGCTTTGCCATCCTTTTCTGTCTCATTATTGCCACCCTAACTGGCCCCCAGGACTCCTCCCTGGGCCCTGTGTTCCTGCCCCTCCTCGTCGGTGGTTCTGAAGCTGGGCAGCCCTTTGGAGTCCCTTAGGCACCTCCCACCCCAGAGACAAAGGCCCTGAGGCCCCCACCTGCTCTGGCAGGGTCTCCGGGCTCAGCAGCCCCATCCCTGGATCACCCACTGGGTCCCACATACCGTGGGCCTCTGGCCTCCTGCCCACTCGGTGCCTCTCACCTGCCCACCTGTACCCACATTCTGCCCTTGTGCCTACCTCCCCCGCCTGAGTGGCCTTCCCTTACTCCTGGGTAGATGTGGGCAGCTCGCGGGCCCTGCCTGGGGGCCTCCACCTCATCCGGAGAGACACCCATCCCTGGGTTACCTGGCCGGAGAGGACCCGTGGTGTCACTGAGGCAGCCAGGAAGAGGGTGCCTGAAGCCTGCTGCCTCCTGAGCCCTGCTGAGTGAGCCCTGGCCTGGGGGTCAGACGGAACGGACACAGCTGGCCACTCCCTGGGGTGCCTCTGAACACTCTGTGTGGGCTCCTCATGGGGACATCACGGTAGCCTGTCCTCGCCACAGCTCAGGCAGGATGAGGACCACACCAGCCGCAAGGATGGCGGAAGCTGGCCCTGCACCTAGGGGCGCTGTGGACCTAGCCAGGCTGAGCCAGACTTCTCTTGAGCAATGTTACGATCCTCCTGGGCGTTGCGTGTTTCACTCGTGGCACAAGGGTGACGGGAGCCGCTGTGCTCCCCTCAGCGGAGCCGTGGGCGCCATGGGAGCCGTGGGGCTGCTAGGAAGGCAACACAAGCGGAGGGTGGCCTTCTCTGGATGGCCGTGTGGGCCAAGGAAGGCGTTTTTAAGGAAGGAGGGGATCGAACATGTTTAAAGGCTGTTGGGGTGCAGAGGAGGAGTGAATGCAGGAGCGAGAACAGAACAGGGACACCAGAGCCGTAAGAAGCAGGTGGGGAACAGGAGCCAGGGCGCAGGCAGAGACGCTGACATTAGTTAGGAAGGAAAACCCAAACCCAAACCCAAACCCTCCATTGTGACATTTAAGGGAAATGGGCAGGGGGTGGGGGCAGGTCGGAAAAGAGACGGCGTTCCCTCCATGTGCTCTGAGGCTTTTTTTGTCTGGAGGCGACTGCAGGTGCTGAGTGTGGGGTGAAGTAGTGAGGTCAGAGGTAGGCGGAGGTTTGAAACCGTCATGGGGTAAAAATTAACCTACGGCAGGTATCCAACTTGAGTATCGATCGTGGACTTGGAGTCACCCCGATGGGTCAGGCTGGAGTGAAGACCCCCCTGGTCCAGGAACATGGGGCTTGTTTTAACCAGCTGTGTACAGACCCAGGAACTCATTCTGTCCCATCCAGAGCGCTAGTTCTCCATCTTTGTTCAGCCCCACCAGTCCTTCTGGAACCTTCTAGAGAGTCTGCTGACTCTCCCTCTCAGCAGACTACTCAGTGGGTTTCTCTCTTGGTGTTTGCTCTCTGGCCTGGTGAGTCAGCAGACATGGCTTTGTTCCTTTGTGTGTTTGAGCTCCAGGGCGTTTGTTTTATCCTTTGACCACTGGGATGAAAGCATGAGCTGCCGTGGCTGTAGCTTCTCATTCTTTCCTCGTTTATTAATTTCCCCCTTCTGGTTTCCATCTCAGTCAACAGGGACAGCACCTGCAGATCTGTCTCTCGATTTAGTCCATTTTTTCCTCTTCAATTATGTCGAGCCATATTAGATTTCTAATTTAATGCCATTTTAAAACTTTGATCTTCTTTAAACTCTGCCATTTTCGTAATTAGTTGATCCTGTCTTATAGTTTTTATTTCTTTATTTCATTTGAACATTTCACACACTCTTATTTTAATTTCCCCTTTAGGTTGCTTTGTTATCTCTGCTTTCTGGGCCCTGAGTCTCTTTGTTTCTTTTATCTGCGGGCTCTCCTTGGCTAGATACCTAGGGGTTTTTTTCCCCACTTGAGCTCATCTTCAGCAGGAAATGTTTTCCATGAGACCCTCACTACCCTGGATGGGGGAGGCACCCCCAGAGGGACAGGGTCATATTCGGTGTTGCTGGAAACTGGGAGATTCTTTTAGGTCCAGACGGACGTTAATGATAGCTTCTCAGCTCAGGTTTCCCACCCCACGCACAATGCTGACCTGGGACCCTCATTTCCCACAGGATCTTGGGGGCATCTGGCCTTCCTCTGTGTGGTGGCTTGGGCTGGGGATGAGGATTCACGTCCCATTTTATGGGGAGTGTTGCCCTGTGCCGCTCTGACAGAAAAGGGAGCAGATCCAGCTCTCTGCGTGCCTGGGGGCTGAGGCTTCACCTCTCAACTCATCCGGCCAGAGGGTCTTGACTCTTTAAACATAAATCTTGTGCTCGAGTGTTCAATTCACTGTTGTGAATTGACTTAACTTCAAGTTTCTTCCTCTTCCTCCTCCTCCTCTTCTTCTTCATTTCTGGCAATTAGAAAATGGCTTTTCTTATTTTTTAGCTGGAATTTGGGTTAAAAGTGCTCGGCACTGAGGCTTCAGTGGAGACGGGTGGGCATCACCTTCTGAGGGCGCCAGCCTGGCGGGGGGTGTATGTCTCCCCAGTGGCGTCCAGTGGCCCCGGACAAGCACAGGAAAGCAAGCAACTGGTTTCACCCACTTGACTCGGAGGGTTTACCCTGAGCGTGGGACACAAAGAAACGCGGCCAGGGAAGAGCAGCGTATTGGAGTGTGATTGACCTAGATGCTGGGCCCTGGGGCCTGTCCTGGAAAGGCAATAGGAGGGACTGTGGGTGGGAGGTCTTGATGGGGTTAAAAAACAATGGGGTGGGAGTGGTAAGTCAATAAACTGGACGTGTACAAGGTCTTGGCCAAAGGGAAATGTCTCCATTGTGCGGTCAGTGGATTACAAGGCTCAGGGTGGGGTCATGGGCAGGCAGGTGGCTTGCAGTGCAGGGAGGTGGAGGCCCAGAGGTCAAGGATAAGAGGGCATGACGCTGGATGGGACATCCCACGGATGTCGAGGTTCACTGGGATAATAGCGGGCGTTGGGCTGCATGGCCGCATCAGCAGAGTACGAGTTCTACAGTCAAGGGGAAGAAGAGGGTGGTTGGGGGGAGAGGGCAGAGAGTGGCACAGCAGAGTGGCAGGGCTCTTCCCTGAGTTCTCGACAGTGAGCAGGGCCCATGCACTGGGGCCCGCTGGGCTCCGGCACAGGGGCTGGAGCAGGCCACCGGCACAGGCCTAGCCGCCCCGGCTGCGAGTCTGCTCCTAGAACAGGAGGCGGCGTGGGAGGCCTGCGGGTTGGAAAAGAGCATGCTGAGGGTTTAGGGCACTGCAAGGTCCCCCCATCGCCTGCCAGGTATTCTCCCATTTCTCCAGGTTTTAAAGAAATATCTGCAGTCTCCAGAAAAGGGGAAAATAGTGTCACCACTGATGGTGTGACAGAAAGTGACACCTAACGGACATGCTCTTAAACTAAGTAGTGACACGGAAGTCTCCACATTCAGCCACATTCAGCCACATTCAGACAGAATGAACACCCGCCATTTGCATCGACATGGATGGAACTGGAGGGGATTATGCTGAGTGAAGTCAAACAGAGAAAGACAATTATCCTATGGTTTCACTCATATGTGGAACATAAGTGGTAGCATGGAGGACCATAGGGGAAGGGACGGAAATCTGAAGGGGGAGAAATCAGAGAGGGAGATGAGCCATGAAAGGCTATGGACCCCGGGAAACAGACTGAGGGTTTCAGAGAGGAGGGGGGTGGGGGGAGGGGGTAACCAGGTGATGGGTACTAAGGAGGGGACATGTTGTGATGAGCTCTGGGTGTTATACGTAACTAATGAATCACTGAACACTACGTCAAAAACTAATGATGTACCATACAGTGGCTAACTGAACATCATACAAAAATTAAAAAGAAAAAAAAAGAAGTCTCTCCATATTTGTTCCACGGCTCTGCTAGCACTGACGGTTTAAAATGGATTTTTAAATTGGGCTAGTAAATGAATGTAAGCCCTGAGCGCCATCTCCTGGAACAATCTATCACATCACGCTGGCCTCGCGTCAGGCTCCTGCCCATTCTCAATGAGGCCACTGAGCGCCTCATACCTGAGGCTACGAGGCAGGAGGCAGGAAGGGCCCTGGGGAGGGGCCGCTGCAGGAGACGCCCATCCGCCTCCTGTGCCTTCTGTCCCCTGGGCCCCCAGGGGGCTTGTGCTGACTGAGCCCCAGCCCATCTCGGAGTGGGCTCCCGGCCCGGCTCACCAAAAGCAGGGCCCCTGCCCCTAACCTTCTTCCCCTATGGCCTCCTGTCCGTGCGGCCAGCACCTCTCCCTGGCAGTCATCTGCTTGCCGAGCCAGGCTTTGCTTCCCAGGATGTCCACCGCCCACGGGTAGCGGGAAAGAAAAAATGAAGGTTCAGGATTTCCAGTTACAAGGAATTGCATTTTTGGATTTGAGAATCCCAAGTCACCTTTGGGCTCACAGGCGGCAACACTGGCCATTGTATATGTCAGAGCCCCAGAATTTTCATGAGGGTTATGAACGTGGGGCAGTGGCTCCCAGAACATCAAGGCTCCAACACGCTCTTCTTCAGCAGCTGATTCGTCAAAGGAGATGATGAGTCCCCAAGGTCCTTTCCCGATCTTGCTGTCTGACCTGAGCAATTGGGTCCCGACCCAGCATTGCCTCAAATTCCCAGGAAGCTGTCATGCGGGAGCTCCCCTGGGGGAGTCCTCACTGTGTGTGTGAGTGTGGGGCGCTACGCACATCATCACATTCAATCTCCACATAACTGTCGTCTCTGCAGAGGGGAGAGTGACCTGCCTGTGGTCACCCAGCTTGTCCTTAACCACGGGGTCTTTTCACAGGATCCCTCGTGTCCCCCCGAATGTGCCACTTGAAAAGGGACTTCTGACAGTATCAGTTGATAAATGGCTTTTATGGGCTGAATTTCAGCAAACAGCAGGCCGAAGCAAGGGCCTGGCCACCTGCTCGGAGTGTGAATGGGAAACAGGGAGAGCAAGCGGAACTGAGTGGACATTTCCGTAGGTTACTTCACCACGCGAGCAGATGGCCGAGCACAGCACAGCGAGAAGCACCTGGCGGCGAGTGAGAAATAGTTTCCTTCTGCCACCCTGACCGCCTCGACATCCCGGGCCCACTCTGGGGGTCCCGGTGCACGGACAAGGCCGGGGAGGAGTTCTTAAGTGTCACCCTCCAACAGGGAGGCGGGTGTGCGTGCGCTGCTGCTCGCACGTTCATGGAGGAGGCCTGTGGCTGACCCCAGTGGGGTCTGAGGGAGGCTCCTGGCTTCCAGAAGCACAAGCTTTGGCCCAGGCTTAGAGGTCCACTCTGCGTCTACAGGGGCTGCTTCATGCGACACCAAGAGGCACTTAGAAAACATCTAAGGTAAGGAGTAAGCATTGCCCAGTCTATTCCCCGTTGTACATGTTGCAGCTTGGGACAGCTCAGACGTCAGACTTGTTTTCTAAAAACGTCTTGCCCCACCCAAAAACCTCAGGCAGGAGGCGGAGACAGGTGATCTGGAAGGCAGCTGTCAGCGGTGGCCTATGCCCCTTTCCCCTTCGCGAAGGCGAGGAGCCCCCTCGTTAATGACAAGCCAGGAGATCTGCTGAGCTAGAACGCGGGCGACAGGGCGGGAGCGTGGGCCCGGGAAGAGGTCTCCAGAGAAACTCCCTTTTCCTGCTGCCTCCTGATACTGTCACCGTGGGAAGCAAGGCCAGGGTCAGTGGCAGCGCGGGGCCAGGGCCAGGCGGATGTTCCTCTCAGATGTCCGTGCCGACTTCCCTCCTCGGCTCAGGGATGAGGAAGGCGTGATGAGCCCTAGCTCACATTGGCTACAAGTACGAAGTCTCTCAGCGTCCACTAAGGAGCGGGCATGTTGATTTCAGGCAGGCCACGCCTTTCTCCATACAGGGTCACAGAGGCTCGGCGACGGGAGCGCACCACCTTACGGCTCTACATGGAGAGAAGGTCGGAGCACAGAGCTACTTTCAGAAAAGTGTCCTGGGACCTCTCAAGCTGGGATCATGCTTTCACCAGTTACAGACTAAATACTCCACTTCTCGAGAGGAGATGAAATCTCTCTATACGCTGTCATGTTGTTTTAACTGCCTTTCTGTCCAATAAGAAATGTTTCACACACTTTTCTGGGTATCATGACTACAATAAACAGGTTTTCCTCCCAATTCTCAAAAGACCGGTGGTTGAGCCACCTTTTTCAAGCTGGATGCGGCTCTTGGCTCATTTGTGCATGAACCGGTGGACCCATCTCACACCGCACAGGCATCTTTGACTTGCCTGTCTGGACTGTTCCCCGTGGGGCCGCACAGGGTTGGGGCCACCTGGTAGCCAGGCGCCAGGCGTCAGACACCCCTCCTCACCACGCTCTGTGTCTACACTCCCCGTGGTTTTCACTCTTGTAACACCAGAGCGAACCAAAACATTGACTAGGCCCTCACATTCCGTGAAGGGCATCAGGAAGTGGGGCCTGGAGAAGTTGCTTGTTCTCTTTCAAACACCTATATAGTTGTTCTGGAACGGGTCTCGGAATGGGGCCCCAGTGAAACTACTGAGTCCCATGCCGCAGGGTTAAGCCTCCTCTCCTACTTCCTCTATTTCAAGTTGGCTTATTTTTCTGAGACACCGTGTGCCGGGCATTTTGCGCCAGGAAAAGCCCTCCTATAAAGAACTTGCGGGATGGATGTGCTGGCGGACGTGCAGGGCCCACAGTGGGGCAGGAGATGGTCTCTCTCATGGGTCCTGCCTGGCTGGTGGCAGGACACAGATCTGGGGCCCAAGCCGTGACAGGACGGGGAGGTGGGGAAGGGGTCCAAGAGAAACAGCAGCTCCAGGTACAAATGCCTTGGAAAGTTACACCGCAAACAATCTCTGCGCACACACACACAAGCCACGCCAGGAAAACATTTTATTTAAAAAAAAATTATGGTCATTGCTATCTAGCCACTTGAATGCATACAGATTAAGAACCCAAACCTGACATATTTTTACCTACACTTGTCTTACAGAAATTCCACTGAGAAGCATGATTATGACATTCAAGGAACTGAGGAAGAAGGCGGAGAGGACTTTCACTTCCTACCAGCATGGGCTGGAGGTGACTGCTTATGGTCCTGCCAATGGCCAATGGCAAATAGGGGAGGGTTTACATTCTCTAGGGAAATGGAGAAGAGGGTCCTCTAAGGTTCTTCTGGGCTTAGGGACTGTTTGGAGTATCTGGAAAGAGAAGTCACTCTGGCAGCTGGTGAGCTTTCGGGGGGCTTGCCTCTTTCTAGGACACATTCAGAAGGTGGGTAGCCAGAATACAAAAACCCAGAACGTGGAGTGGAAGAGGGGAGAAACTCTAGCCTTTCTCTCTGCATGAAGTTAGGGAACGTGACAAAACATCGTATTCAAATTTCAGAGACATTTGGGTTTTTTTCAAGGAGCAGAATTTGGCCAAAACCGCACGCATTGCAGCCCGTGGTGACAGATGAAGAGCTGGCCGTGGGGAGTGGGAGGCATCCATATCTGCATCCAGAAGACACCAGGGTGCTCTGTCCTGGCAGGGGCAGTATAGACACGTCTCATACAGTGGGGCGATATTCTCCAGGTAACAAACTCTCTTGCTGATCAGCAACAGACTCCAACTCCTTTGACTGTAAACCAAGACTCAATACATATGTCTAATTCAGTGCACAAAGGGCTCTTAATAATCTTGGGGCTGGGCTATGGGGGCGGGAGGGACAAAGTGGTTCCGCAGACTGCCCGGGTAGGGGGCGAGATCAGCGGCAGCATCCTGGAAGGGAGTCGGGAGCACACGGCTGTGGGGTGTTGGCACCGGGAGTAGCAGCCGTTGATGGGGAAGCACGCCTGGCTGGGAGGAAGGCAGATCTTCGGGCTGCAGGGAACCGGCCTGTAGGGCGGCCTCACAAGGGTGAAGTTGAAGCACCGACCCTGTCGGGAGGAGAAGAGAGAGAAGGTGGTTGAGGGGCCATTAGAGCAGGTTTCTCTGGCTGCTGGTGCCTGCCAGTCGCCTTCTCTACTTAAGCCCGTGCTTTTCCTGTTGTCCAGAACCCCACCAATCCCCCTGCTGGGTCTGTGGGGACCTGTTGGTCCCCAGAAAGCCCCTTCAGTCCCCACAGGTGCTCCATGTAGTGGGCAGACTTGGGGCTTCCGTGAACCTATCATTCATTCATTCATTCATTCAAAGTGTTACCTTGAGTCCCTGTGCGTGACAAAGGGCGCTGACCACTGCTTTCTCTTACTGAGGCTGTCATCATCACCACCCTAGCTTTAAGAGTCCTTACGAACCCTTTAGAATGATCTTGGTTTTCCCTCCTAATGTAGCCACATTAGAAAAACAACATACCTAAAACCCCTAAGACCCCTTGGATTCTAAGTATGTTTTTAATGAACCTGGGATGCCTGGAACCTGACCTGGTCCTTTTTCACACCCACAGGGATGTCGAGCCAATGAAACTTTCGGGAAATTTGCACTTGGGGACCTGCACCCTCTGTGCAGAGTGGAGCCGAGCCCAGAGATGGGCAAGGATTCTCGGGGTGACTTTCCCTAGCGGGACAACAAGACTGACATACTCCGTAAACTGTCACTTTCTAGGCCACGTTCTATGTAACATCACCTTAGTGTCCATCAAGTTAATATTTTATCCTTCATAGACAAGAATTTTTGCTTTTCTTGACCATAAAACTAACACTTGCCCTTTGTAGAGAACCAGATAATACAGACAATCATGCGTGAGGAAATAGAAGTTGCTTGTCTTCCAACCACCCACGATAAGCCCTCTGAATAGAATCTTGAACTCTCTGCATACAGTAAGCTCTTTGATCACATATCAGCAATCCCTGCTAGGATCTCTACTCCGTAGCTGGCCATTCTCACCTCTAGACCCACAGCCCACGCATGTGCTCTGCCACCTTCTGGCTGGCTCCCCATATTATCCCTGCTCACCTCCCCTGCTTCTTTCTCCCCAGGTCTCCCCAGCCTCCAGGTCACCAGGCCCAGCCTCGTGGTCTACTCGGGCCAGACCCTGTCCTGAGCCACCTGTGTCTCTGGTCACCTGTCCATTCGCACCTTCCTGTGCACTCATGGACCATCCAGGCCCTCAGGCTCCCTTTTTAGGCCTACTTGACTGTGTTCGTTCCCTAGCACTGCCCTAGTCCAGGCCGCACACCATCATCTCCGAGGAGAGGATCCCCCAGTTCCCAGCTTCACCTGTGTCTCCCACGCCAGCTGTGCTCTCCAGTGCCAGGCTCCTGGCGTGGCACCCACCTGCCCTGCAAGGACCCAGGCAACCCTGAGCTGTGCCCTCTACGCTCCTGGACTCCAGGGCTGTCCTCCCACCCCCCGGCCTCTCCTTTTCACACATCCAGACCCACCCATTCTCAAATGCCACCTCTGTCGTGCCGCATTCCAGGGCCGACTCGCAGCCCTGCAGCTGTGTCTCTTCTCAACACTGTGGTCAGTCTGTCTCAGGCCCATGGACAGGATCTTGGTCATCTGGCAGGACCCCCACCATCCCTGCTCCAGGATCACATCAAAAACCCCTAAACTCTTCTTAACTGTTTTTTTTACTTAAAAAATCAGTTTTCCCTAAACATGTTCATCAATTCCACTAAAGGAGAACTAAGCCCATGAGCTCCTCTGGGAAAAGCTGACAATGGGCTCTAGGTTTTCATGTTCTCAAATTTTCTTTTCTAGCAGTGGGTAAAGGTCTGTGGTTTCATTATAGGTCAGTACACTTGTGTTGCACAGGTGCGTGGGGGCACTGCTATTGAGAATAGATTGGAATCGTTTCTTTTTATCTCGAGCTCCTTTATTTCTGCTTATTTACTCCAGAACGTGAACAGATTGCTCTAGACCCAGCAACTGCTGTGGGATCCCTCTGATTTGGTCAAGAGATGACTGTGGGGCACCTGAGCTAAGGCCCATCCCAAGCCTGAGCCTGTCCCTGGGAGCTGCAAGCTGGATCTGCCCATGGCGCCTGGGAGGAGCCAGTCTGGAGGGACACAGAGACCTTGAATCTGTGTGAGTGGAGGGGTCTAGGGGTTGACGGGGGTCTCCTTCCTCTCTGCCTTCCTACCATTTGATGATCTAAGCCAGTGAGAATTGCTTCTTCCGTCAGCTCAGTGCTGTGCAGTGAGAGGACTAACCTTGAATCTACTGGCAAACAGGAGCTTGCTAGCCCTGATCTCCGGAGCTTTGAAGCAATGGATCCGTTCCTGCATTTCCTGCTACTTCCTGAGGAGCGTGTGCGTGTGTGCACATGTCCTTGCACGTGCTTGGGCGTGTGTGTGTGTGTGTGTGTGTGTGTGAGAGAGAGAGAGAGAGAGAGAGAGAGACAGAGAGAGAGAGAGAGATTGTGCGAGTTTTGGGTCGGGGGGAGGGAGGGTTGCCGAGCATAGGGGAGCCAGCTGCCATCACAATCCCAGAATTATTATCTGAGACCTTCCCAAAGTTTACTGGCCTGATAGTCGGTTGTCAAGTTCAGCCCTCCTGGAGGGGTGAAGCCATGTCCCAGCTCTGTCACACACCCCTCCCTGGTGGAGCTCCCTCCACTGGCAGGGTCAAAGGCTCAGGAGCTCCTTGACCATGGATGCGTCCTAAGGCCCATCTGTATCCAGCTCTAGTTGTTCCCTGGAGAAACTCTTTCCCAGCAAACATGCCTGAGGTCTGTAATCTGCATATTAGGAAAGTAAGATATCGAGATTCACAACTGCATGTCTGACACACTGCGCTGTGGACAGAAGTACATTCCACATGTTTCCCTATCACCCTGACGGTATGGTACATGGGTCAGAGCATGGACTTGGACATGAGTCTCCCCTGGCCCTGCCACACTCCTCCACAACCCTGTCACATTGAGTCCATCACTAAATTCAGAGGCTCTGTTTCCACAGCTGCGACATGCAGAGAAGTGACCGCCTTGCAGGACAGAGAGGCGGTCAAACGGCAGCGAGGCACTGGGCTGCTGAGGCTGGCCCGAGAGCTTCACACCTGGGCTAGTCTGGGCGGGGGACTTAACTGTGTGGGCCTCGGCTTTCTCCCCCATGGAGGTGTGGGGGATGGAGAAGCGAGTTGCATAAAGCCCTTAGGACAGTGTCCGGCTGTCTGGGGGCTCTGTGTACATGGCAGGTGCGGGCCCTGGTGAGGCAGCTGTGAGAAGGAAAGGAGCTGCTGTGCACAGAGCCTCTCGAGGGGGATGCAGGTAACAAGCTCTGGGACACAGTTCTAGGACTGTGGGCAGCACCTGCAGTGGGGGAGGGTAAGCTGGCCTGATTCTCTGGGCAGATCTAGCAGTACCACCATCTGTGCACTAGTGGGCTGCTCTGGGGTAAGGCAGCAAAGGAAGAGATGCAGGATCTCAGCGGGGAGCCAGGGTTTGGCTCAGGATTAAGAATCCAGACTGAATCTTGCTGTGTCATCTTGTATATGTGTATAGGGAGAGCCAGTCTAGAAGGGGACCTTTTTAGAGAAGGTCCTCTGGGGAATATAAAGGTGGGGGTGGTGGTGCACAGAGTCGCGGTCATTTTACAAACATTTAAAGTGTCTGCTTTCCTCCATGGAAGCGCAAGGCCATGCCCATCCCCCCCCAAGCAGCCTGGGCTGGGGGTCTGGGGCTGTACACTCAGGGTTGGGCTTGGGGCTGAGCTGGTGCCAGGGACTGCGGGTCCCAGCGACACTCAGACCCTTTGGTTCCAAGTTGACTAAGGCCTGGGACCAGTGCGCTGAAGACTTAAAGAGAAGGTGCCAGAACCCTGCACCTACTGCAGTCCTGGGGGCCCAGCAATACTCTGGACTCCAGGAGGATGGTTGGAGGGACAAAGTCAGATGGGAGGGGACAGAGGAGTGGGAAGCTCCCTCCCTCCCACAGGACCTAGTTATGGGCCCCCAGCTCTGCTCAGGAGGAGCGGATTGAGTTCAGACAGCCCTGGGGGACGATCTTGCTCTCTGGGTGGCCTCTGCTCCTTTCCTGACCTCTCGAATGGTGTTTAGCCATCGACGTCACACAGACAGGGTCCCTCCTGGCTCCAGAGAGGACTGGGCCAACCCCAGAGCCGGCATGGCAGGGGTCTGGCAGAGCCCTGGGCAGCTGTAAGTGCCCCACAATGCGTGAGTCTGAATTCTGCCACCCTCCAACTGGGGTCTTGGGAAAGTGACCATTTTGGAGGGTGACTCAGCACCCTGCCCTCACCTGGATGGGTAGGTCGGCCCTTTCTGGTATCCCTCCCGTGTCCTCCATCCGATCTCAGGCCTCCCTCCATTTTTTGCTCTGTCCCTCTGCCCTGAGTGGGCACCGCTGGGTGGGTTGGGGGCACAGGCCTGGTGTGGTGCTCAAGTGACCATCATGGGGCTGTGGTTCTGGGGAGAGGCTCCAGGAGAATCAGATGGAGAAGGGGCTTCTGTGCGAGCATGGCTGGGACTGAGAGCCCTTGGTAGACCCAAAGTTGGGAGCCCAGTCCCAGAGGAGCCGCGGCCCCTCTGACACCAGGTGGTGGCCCTGCTGGGTGTCAGCATGCATTGGGGGTGTCTCCTCAGCAGTGTCCCGAGGCTTGCAGGCCTGTGCAGGACTCCTAAACGCTCACCTTGCCCCGAGGGAGAGCCATGTTTGCCTGATCCAAAGAAGTGCCTAATGCAGCCCTCACTAGAGCTACTGGGGACTACAATGTCCTCCAGGCACCTGGGCCAGTCTGAGCGAAGGGTCTGAGTACTGGGAAGTCAGGTGAGCCAGGAGCATGCTCTTGGTGGGCCCTAGGTCTGAGCGCTGCGGTGGTTTGTGAGGTAACTGTCATGAGATCACGATGCTGACCTTCAGGGGGCAGGGCAGGGAGAAGAGGGGAGCCAGGCCCCGGGTTCAAGTCCAGCTCTGCCACTCCCAGGCTTTGTGACGTGGGGCAAGTCACTAGGCCTCTCTGTGCCTTAGCTCCCCCCTTGGTAAACTGGGCATATTAGTAGTACTTGCAGGTAGAGTTACGGGCAGGATTAAATAGTGAAATATGCAAAGTTCTTAGACTGGCAGCTGGCCCACAGGAGGAACTTACAACAATGAGCTGTCACTACTATTCAATTCCATGGAGGACACCTGTAACAAGCTGGCTTCTCCCCGTTGTCACAGGCAATGACACAAGGAGGAACCCTGCTACCTGGTAAAAGCAGTCAGTGTTGGCCAACCCCATGGGGGTGTCACCGTGCCCTCCACCAGTCCTGGCAGAAGAGTCTCAGTGGATGGGGGCAGCCCGCAGACCCCCGGTGGGGGGAGCTCAGTGGGGACGGATGATGGGTAGGGGCCAGGAAAACTCTTGGGCTGGCCTGCCTCTACAGATTCTTTGACTTAAGTTTGGAGGTGCTGGGTCACACTGCCCATAAGAAAGTTTCCTGTTGTTCTGGAGAGGATATGCATGAAAATGCAGGCACCACACCCAGGATCTCCCTGGGAGGGTCATGAGCACCACTTCTCCAAGTCTTGGCATCCTCTCTGGCAGATGCCTAGACACAAGCTCTGACCCACAGTCCCTGAGTGCAACTGTCAAGGGCAAAGAGCAACGGCCTCCTTGCCCATGGGGAGCATCCCCGTGCCCCTGCTTACCTTTTTCCTAGGCTGACACCACATCAATGGCACCTGGTTGCAGCTTTGAACAAAGTCACACAAGGTATCCAGTTTGCCCTGAAAAGCAGATGTGGCCGTG
The DNA here is from genome assembly GCF_017311325.1 of Ursus maritimus. Classification (NCBI taxonomy): domain Eukaryota; kingdom Metazoa; phylum Chordata; class Mammalia; order Carnivora; family Ursidae; genus Ursus; species Ursus maritimus. Next base: position 41,131,394 of record NW_024426885.1, on the reverse strand, counting down.
AGGAAGCTCTAAGGCATGGCAGTCACCTCCAAAGGGTAGAGTCCTCTGTGGCTTGAGATGGTCCCAGAGGGCTCTGTCCCCAGGAACACACTGACGTAGCACTGCAGCTGTCCCTGCAGCAGGGGCCTGGTGGCCTTGTGTGTTTTGGGGCAGGAGTGTCACTGTACATCACGGATTGCTTTGGAATCTGGAACATGTCTTCCTCATGCTGGGCTGCCTGGGGCCTCCCCATCCCTGTCCTCACACCCCCTGCAGGGTTGGGTGCTCCCTCACTGGGTGAGGCCTAGCATGTCCTGGGGTAAGGACATTTCCTTCAGGCCTCCTCCTCCACGACGCCCTGGTCCCTCCATGCCACTGGGCCCCAAGGACAATGTAGTTAGCTCAGTCCCTCAGTCTGCTGAGCAGACTCATGCAAGGCTCGCAGGAGCCACTGGCATTTCTGGATAGTTTTAATAGCGAACAGACCTTGCTCAGAATTCTCCTGTAAAAAATTTAGTTTCTGACCCGAGGGAGCCAGCTTCTGATTGAGCTTGTGTTTCCTTATCCACCTGCTGGCTGGTGAAACTGAACCCACTGCTGGAGTTGCTGTCAAGCTCTGAGAGAGCCCGGGACTGGTGAGCTGTACCCAGCTACCAGCTTCTGCAAACCTGGGTCCGTGTCGAACGGGGAGACCCTAGTGCTGGGCCCCGCGTGGTGGTGGTAGTGGCAGGAGCCCTCACTTTTTGTTCTCTCCTGGGCCCGGGGATAGGGATGGCACCTGCTTTTTCTCGAGTGCCAAGGGATCAACGTCAGTTTCCGTAATGTCCTTCTCCACCCCAGCCATAGTTTCTGGCTCCAGGTCTGTGGAGCATGAACTGGCTGCCCTCTTTCTTCCTCAGCCCAACCTGCAGGGTCACAGCACCCTTCCCAATGCCCCTCTCACCTCTATTCGTCTTATCCCGCCTCCTTGGCACCCACAGGGGATAATCATTGTTGGGCATGTCTGTATACATTTCCCCACCGGCTCCTAAGAAAAGAAAGCATGGTTTGCTCCCCAGTCTGGCAGCTACTTGCTGCAGACACATTGCTGCACACCTGTCAAGTACTGGCCACTCAAAGAGGCACAAGGGAGTTTTTAAGGGTAAATGAGAAGCGTCCTGCACATGACAGTGTTCTCCAAGTGAAAACAAGCCAACTCCTTTAGTTTGCAGAAACGGCTTTACCCGCCCTTGGTGGAGAATCCGGTCTTGGGCTGTGCAGCGTACAAGAGGGCTGTCCAGGTGGGAGCGTTTGCCGGGGGCAGGGCTGCCCTCCCCTGACCCTGGCAGATCTGTTTTCAGCAGGTTGCACTACACCCAGTCCCTGTACAGCCCAGGCAGTGAGGCCTGTTTCCTACCAGCTCTCAGGCTCAGGTACCCCTGTTTAGGACACTGTGTCCCCACATAACTCCGTCTTCTGGGACCTGATTTGGGCCCCCACCCTGGGGGATCCACAGCCTGGTCCCTGACCCTGACTCTCTGTACTCATCTGGGCTGGGCCTGCCTCACAGCTCAATGCCGGGTAGGACACCCTCCAACCTCCTCAGCCTCACAAGTCCCTAGAGTCCAAGCCCAGCCAAGCCCCTGCCCCTGCCAGGGGACCGGGATGGAGATCAATGATATGCACCCCGACATATATCAGAGCCTGGGCAGAGGACCAAAGTTTGAAAATAAGGCTCCTTTTCTAAAGTTCACCTGAGTCTCTCAAACAGTCCTTTGGAAATTGACCGAAAGTCCCTCTATTTTAATAAGCAGCACAGCCCTTGCTGAAACAGGCTACCTCAAGTTGCTAATACGGTGGCAAAGGCCCTGGATCAGCAGAGCTGCATACTTGGGAAGGGAGTTATGAGTGCCAAGTCCTTCCGAGGCCCTTCGCTAGCCATCGGTTAGCCTCTTCTTTCTGCCAGCTCTCCCTGCCCAGGTAGCTGGGAGGTGCTGGGGTGGGGGTGGGGGCGGCAAATCTCCCACAGGCAGCAGGAGCCCTTCTGTGTGAAGTTCAGTGTGGGCATTGGGTTTAAGGACCGCATCAGGACCCAAATCATGACTTACCCTTTGTATTATGTGCACTTGTGGTGGCTCCTTGACAGTCTAGAAAGTAAAGAGACATGAACACAGGCTGGAGGGCATGGAGGGAGCTGGGTCCATCATGCAGACAGGAGGGGACCCTGCTCAGCATCAGGTAGACAGAATGTGGGCTTTAGGGTGTCAATCTATGAACGCACTCCCCATGGGTCTTTGGCCAACCAGCTGCACTGCCCTGAGCTTCAGGCTCCTGGGTTATTAATGGAGAATCAGACCTCCCTGGACGGTGCACTGGGAGACAGCCAGCCTAGGCTGCCTGGTCCCTACTAGAGGCACCCCAGCTGGTAGTTTTCGTCAGTAGCCCTTCCAATACATGAAGATAGAACTAGCCCCCCTTTCCTTCTTCCTCTCCCCTTACCTCCCAAGTCCCTGCAGCCCTCTCTGCTTCCCTCTGTGGGATGGCAGCACCCACCCCGGCTTTCTGTCCTCACAGCTCTCCCCCCACCCCTACAGCAATGAGACCTGCTTGTGTTCAGCAGCTTTGCTCTGTCCTTTGCCACCTGTGCTGTCTCCTCTTCCTTTACCAGCTCTAGCCCATGCCCTTGCAATCCTAGCAGCCAGTGCATCTGCCCTCTTGCCTCCCCCAGGGTCAGTGTCTGTCCTTTGCTAGGGCTCTGCTTGCCATACCCTATGAAGGTGACAGTTTACCTTCCATCCCCTGGTACCAATCCAGACCTGACACCAGACTGTGAGCTCCTGAGGGCAAGGCTGGTGGCAGCTCCATTCCAGTCCCTCTGTGGCCAGCATGGGGCCCAGCATGCCCTGGCTCTTAGTAATGGCTGGGGAAGGAAGGCCTGACCCACTGGACAAGGGCAGAGATCCTTGTTGGTGTCCAAGACTCAGCTGCCCCAGAGGTCAGGAATCCTCCCAGCCAGCAGGATTCTCCCTCGGGCCCTCAGTGCCTCCTGCAGGGCCCGCCTTCTTCCCTCAGCACTAGAGGCCTTGTCTGGTGCTTGGTCTCCCTGAGTCCTCCAGAAGCCTGGCTGCTGTGAGGCCTCCCTGAGTCTGGGCCTGGGGTGGCTTCTCCCCAGCGGCCAGGGCAGCTCATAAGCCACTCCTATGGCCTGGTCTCCTATGGCTTGTCCTATGCCCTGCCAGATCCGCATGAGGCAAGAGGTCCCTCAGACACAGGCTGAGTCTGCCCGGGAATGGAAGACAGGCTGTGTCTCTATTGCTCATGCGAAGACCTGGTTGCCTAGGGGAACCTGCCCGCAGGCAGGATAACGGGGTGAGGCTGAGAGGCTGAGTCCCTCAAGTTGTTGGCATGGTCCCAGGAAATGGGACAATGTTCGAGATGTTACTTACCCTTTTGAAGCAATATCGCCAGATGCACCACATAAGAAGCGGGATTAATATCAGGGCTGCGAGCAGCAGAGCCAAACAGAGAGGGCTGATATCTGGCATATATGTCTTGCTGGGTGGTGGGGGAGGCAAGACTGGTGGTATAGGAATATCTGGAACAGGAACTTGAGGTGCTTCCGGTGCATTCTACAGAAAGCACACATGTCAGAGCTGGGGTGGGCATGCATGACCTCTTCCTGGGAGCATCCCCTGGTACCCCACACCACACCTCCCCATCCATCTGCTCCCATGGCCCTCAGATTTCTCCACCTTCAGGGAGCGCTGAGGGGCTAGAGGACAGGGACAGTATCCAGAGAGCCACTGTGGAGCCCTGGGCCACTGAGCTGCACACCTTGGCTGACACGCTGCACAGCACTGCCCTAAACCAAGTGGTCTGCTTTCCCAGAGGCAGGGGACGGAGAGGGGTAAGGGTCTGTGTCCAGGAGACAAAGCAGCTGAAGGGAGAGGCAGAGTCAGGGCCCATGGTGCTGTGGCTCCTCCTGAGGTCTTTCCTACATGTGTCTGCTGAGGGTGGGCTGTAGTTGGTGGGACTCTGATGGGCAAATGGGTGAGTTGAGTCTGCTGATCCAGGAGTGCATATCCGCACACAAGGGAAGATGCAGTCGGAGGACTGTCAGCACTGCTGGAACCCTCCCAGGCTGGGACTGGACACTAGGATAGTGGCCATTAGGCACAGTCATCCCTCCTGCCAGGTAGCCACCTTCTCCATCCTAACGCTCTCTGCCGCCCATGTCATGCTGCCCTGGGCTAGGGGTCCAGGTGACATGGAGCTCTGAGGAGGGGGCACCTGGGAGCAGCAGCTTCTTTCCCACCTGTAGTTGAGCTGCCTGTCCCTGAGCTGAGTCCCAAGCCCTCCCCACAGCCCTGGCTGCTTCCCCATCCACTGCAGGAGAGCAAGGTCAGAGAGAGTTAGCAGAGAGGGACAGCCGAGGAGCACGAGAAAGTAGCAGAGGCAGAGGGGAGGCTGATGCCCTCTGCAAAATGACAGGGGGTGTTCCCCAAGCAGGCTGGGGCTGGGGGCCAGTGATGGGCATGTGTGGGTTCAGCTCTACCAGAAGCTACATCCATATGCTGGAAACACACCCTGACTGCACAGGGCCACAGCCGGTCCTACCCTCCAGATGCCCTGTGTCCGGGACCTGGATTTGGAGTGTCCTAGTGTCCCAGAGGTCCTGGACTCTGGCTCCTAGCACACAGTCCCCTGGCCACTCCCAGTTGCCCAGGTGGAATGCGGGATGGAGTCCTGAGCTCCCCACCACCAGACCTGGCCAGGGGAGGTGCCAAGGTTGAAGGCAGGTGGTGTCTGAGGGTCAGCACCATTTCTAGAGTCTGGTCAGAGCTCTGATTGTCCCCTTTCATGTGTGTTCAGTGACACTTGGTTCACACAGAGAGCAGAGCTCCACAGGGCCTGGACAGATGGCTGCACTGCAGGGGCTCTTGTGGAAGCACTTCCAGGACCCCTCAGAAGCCTGAGTGGGGGGGGTGGCTTGGGTGGCTCAGTCGTTAAGCATCTGCCTTCGGCTCAGGGCATGATCCTGGACTCCTGGGATCGAGCCCCACATCAGGCTTATCTGCTGGGAGCCTGCTTCTTCCTCTCCCACTCCCCCTGCTTGTGTTCCCTCTCTCACTGGCTGTCTCTCTCTCTGTCAAATAAATAAATAAAATCTTTAAAAAAAAATAAAGAGGCCTGAGTGTGGGGACAGCTTGCCGATGACAGGCTGAGGGTCCCTCGCTGGCTGTGTGAAGCTGCCCCAGCTGCCCGTCTGCATGAGCTGCTTGCTCTGGCCCATAGCACCATATCCCCCTCTCTTGCCTCCAGTACACACACTCTGTTCAGCCCAAAAGGGAAGCTGTGGCCTTACCCTGGCACTCACACAGTTCTTGCTGGTTATGTTAGCACCATTGCTGATGAAGCTGAGGCCATTATTCAGGCTAACTTCAACGAAGACCACCCTAGAGCACAGAAATTGTGGAAAGTAACGTCCAACCCAGTTAGGCACAGATTTTGCACTGGGCTCAAACCACAGCCCACGGCTCTTCTCATTGCAATGACTTGCTTATCACACCTTGGGGCCACCAGTGAGCACACAGCATGGGTTAGGGGGGCTCACCGTAAGCACTTGAGGTCAACCTCCCAGTGAAGGCAGACCAGGCATGAAGAGACTTACATGAGCTCAGATGCCCTCGTGGCCATGGGCTAAGTTTCCAGGGAGGGCAGCTTGGTGTCACCATCCTGACTCTTCTCTATTTACAGAGTATGTTGGCTCAGCTCTCGACAGCTGTCTGGAGCAAGGGTACCATTTCTGGGGTCATCATCTCCAGTATCCTCCCTCCTCAGCAGAGACCTTGCCACAGCAGATCCCTGAACATTTTGTGTGACCACCAACAAGGACAAGTGTAGAGAATGCCCTGAGCCTTCCGGGAGACAGCAATGTGCTTCCGTGGGAGAGGTGGCTCCCCGCATTCTATATACGTCACAGGGGCACAGACTGTACATGTGGCCCCTGACCTGGACACTTACTGATCTGGACTATCTATCGTTACTCCTGGGCACATCATGGTGGTTTCCTCCACAGAGGTGGCTTTTTTATCTAAGATAAAATCACAAGAGAATACTGTCAATGGCATGTCCATCCAACCATCTCTCTCTTTCTGCCAGCCCCGGGCAAGCAGAGCTAACACTCCGGCAGACACCAACTTCTCTTCTCTGCCTCCCTCTGAGCCCCTACCATGCACCAGACCCTGTGCAATGCTCTGGTTGGAATGGAAAAGGCAGGCTGGGTCCCAGATGCCAAGGACCTTACATTTGAGGGACTGGAGGGAGACAGACAAAGAACTAACTAAGAACGAAATAAATGCAGGGAGTGACAAGTGCTGAGACAACAAGAAGCAACGGAAGGCACAGAAAGTGGAGGGGAAAGGGCAGGTGCTTAGGAATGGGAGACCTGTCCTGACCTTTAGAGACACCATTTCTCTTAGGGGAATGAAACATTCATCCTGCAGTGATGTGTTGGCTGGAGGTAGTTCTGGGTTGACTAGATGGCCCTGGAGGAAAACATCACTGAACATCCTATATTCAGGTCAAATGACTGCATCAGGGGGCTAACTGGAGAGCTGAGAAGGACACAGAACGTCCTCCTGTCCCCCAGATCTCTGGGGAGGATCACACCCACCTCAGCACTGAGGGCACATCTGCCTGCCCACCCGTGTGCTTCCTCAGGCCACTCGGCCCTATGGAGGTACACCTGAGCCTGCGTGTTTCCCAAACATTGCCTTACATAGGCAATATGGCTTAGTTAGCTCAGCTACCATATTGGCCCCATTTTACAGTAGAGAGACCGAGAACAGAATCTTCATTTGGTGAACGTCACACATGTGATGCGTGCCTGTGCCAGGATTCCAGGGCCCGGGCCTGGCAGTTGGCACCCTCTCTCCATCCCAGGTGCACATACCCTCCTGGGAAGCTACCAGTGCAACTGGCCCAGACTCAGAGGCCTAGGGCTGCCTCTGTTTCTACCAGCAGTCTCCATGGATTCAGGTCCTTGTCGCTCAAGTCAAGTGAGTGCTGAGTGAAGGGAGGGGGAATGCAGTTCGGGGGCACACCCGGCACCCAGAGCCATTCTCAGTAGGGGTAAAGCTCTGCTCCAAGAGGCTCTGGTGCTTTGGGGGTTGATGACTTCTCAGCTTCCCAGCTGGGTCCTTCCTTCCCCTTGTTCACACAGTGTCCACAGTGCAGGGTCAGCAAGGGCTTTGAAGGCCTAGCTGGCTGAAGGGAAGGCAGACTGAGGTGGGGAACTTGTCACTTGGAGACACCAAGGGGGCTACTTACCGAAGAATTTATTTTCGCTGAAGATGAATCTACAAATAACTTCATCCTTGTGTTTCGCGTTATTAAAACCTGTCCCAGTAACCATCAGTTCATAGTTTTCTGCAAAGGCAACATTCAAAGGACTGTGTGAGGCAGGGCTCAGGGCACCTCCGTCACGGCAGGTTGCCCCCAAAATGGAATTCATAGGGATCCCTATGAGGAAGCAAACATGTCGAAACCAAGATGTGTGATCCCCCTGGGCCAGATCCTCAGCCGGTGTCACCGAGGGTCCACTCTGAGTGTCGGGGGAGCCTTAGGTTCTTGGGGGAGGGGCTCTCACCTCCACACCTGACATTTGGAGCCCATTAAAGGCACCCAGCCTCTTGCTCTGCATATCCTATGATTCTGTGACCCTGCAGAGAATAATCCCCCAGGGAAGGAGAAGTCCTGTCTTAGCTGTGGTTCTGGAAATCTGGAGACAATTGCTTTTCCCCTGCCTCCTTCTGAGGCTTCATGGAGTACAACCAACCCGTGGGGTTCAGCAAATACTTCCTCTCTCAGGGTAGAGACATGTTAAGACCTTAGACCCTTAACAAGGTACTGGGGCTCTCGTGGTGCTTCTTGGCCTCTGAAGCAAACACCAGGGGTTACAATGAGGGCAGCTGGTGGGCCTGGGCCTCTGGGAGTTCACCAGGGTAACTTGTAGGTTTTCACTTGCAAGCCTAAGGTCGTTAGCCTCCACCACTGCTCCTGTTCCAGCCCGGTTAATTCCCCTTCCTGAAGTTCAGTTTGCCTAAGCTCACTTTACTCTCTAGGTATAATTCTTTACACTAGCAGAACCTTGGACCAGGCTGTCCTGATTTCTCCTTGTTCCAGTCTCCCTGAAGCTCCCATTGATCAGGGCAGTGTCTGAAAGTTCTCTGCTTTTAAAATAATAGATTTTAGACCCATGGCCTGATGCTGGCCTGAAGATGTGGTTTTCAGGCTTTCAAGTATTTTCCAAAAATGAGAGTTCATTGTAAAGTCTGCATATTTCTCCCTAGCAATCCAGATCACTGGCTTTCTTGGAAAACAGGAACATCTGTCATCAGTGGGTTTGTATTTCTGTATGCCACTGCCCAGCTTCAGTTTGGAGCACCCCCAGTGGCCAGCACCTGCTTTACTGCAGTACACCCCCCACTGCAGCCAATCATTCTTCACTTGGCCCGACTCACCTCTCCTACTCAGGGCACCAGCCTGGGCCCTAACAGCCCCTGATGGAATTGGCCCACTCAGGGCTGGCTTGTTGTCTCTAAGTGACATGTCCTCTCCCACACATGGTAGGCAATATCACAGTGCTGCTTTGAACCTGATTGTGCCAGGCTGCCTGCTCACTGCTCACCCTTCATAAGGACCCTTCCCTCTAAGACACAGGGGCTCTGAGTTTGGCCTGGAACAAGCACTTGGGCTTGTCTCCTGTGAACCCTTTGCCAGTGCAGCTAGGACCACCCTGAGCAGAGCTGCCACTGCTTGGTCTCATGGAAGTATCATTTCCACTTGACATTCTGGGATTTCATTGCATAGAAGTATTTCTTTGCAAGACAGAACTGTAAACTCATAACCCACACTGTTATTAGATACAGGCAGGAAGGGAAAATTCAGCTGGCTGCATGTGCAGAGATCAGGCTCCAGCAGAGTCCAAAACAGCGAGTAGAGTCTTCCTGCCACTAGCAAACAGGCAGAAGGAACCAGAAGTGGGCAAATCTGTGCCAGGCCAAGGCATGTAACACTGGTGTTCATCCAAAACGATACTCCCCACTAACTGAGCATATACTATGGGCCGATCTACACTTTCCTTCACCTCCCAACACGTGTGAGCTAGGCATTATTCCCCAGGTTACAGAGAGGGAAGCTGAGGCGAAGAGAGGGCAGGTGGCTTTCCCCGGAGCCCCGGCAGGTACAGGGCTAGGATCTGACCTCATGTGCCTACGGCAGGTCCTACTTCTGCCCCCTCTGCTCTGCTCTGCTCTTAGTTCTGAGTACCTATCACCTGGTTGCCCAGGATGTAGGGCAGCCGCTGAGGGCAGGGCGCCTCACAGCCGGGGACCTCACAGAGCCTGCACCCCTCGGGAAACCTGCACACTGTCGTTTCGCTGGACACCCCCCTTCCCATGAGGTGCGTACTGCAGCCCTCAGGACCCTCCTCAGTCATCACTACACCTACGCAGCAGTGCCATCTGTGTCCCCAGGCACTGCCGCTCTCAGAGGGTCCTGTCGCTCTGGCAAGACTCAGTAAGTGGAAAGCAGGGTCGGGTTCAGATTTTCGAGCAGAAGATACGTTGGGTTAAAGGATTTTGCTCTGTCCAGTAGCTGCTACTTCTGCTCCAACACCCCTCACCCAATTCCTCCAAAAGTAACAAACACAGGAAGAAAATGAAGCCCAGGACAGACTAGCATCGGTTTGTGGGAGCTGCATTTCCTACAAAAGGGGCCACTGCATTGCAGTGGTCGGGGGGCACGAGCATCCACAGCCCCTGGCAGGGAGACTGGTCTTCTGGATTGAGGGCTTTCCTTCTGGAGCAGAAGTTGTACAGGGCCTCCCGGGGCTCCCGAGAGAGGACCTGGAAAGGCAGGCAACTCCCCGAGAAGGCCAGGAGGAAGCCGAGCAGTGAGGAAGGGCAACCCACTGACCATGAGACCGACACGGGCACATGAGTGGAAGTGACCGCCCTGGGGAGGGTGGGGCTCTGGGAACAGCACCCGCTGCTCGGCACAGGCTCCTTGGGAGAAATTCGACTCTACTGACCAACGTTTAACCTGTGCGTCCTCTTCATGCTGCAATTCTGTGTCTGGGATTGACCCAGGGAATCCTGCCCCATGCCCACAGACAGTGAGCCTCACGCTGTTCACAGCCTGCTGTAGCCACATGTTAGGGACAACCAGAATAGCGACCAGGGAACTAGCGAAAGAAATGTCCTCCATCTGTGAATGGAATTTGTGCAGATGGCTGGAAAATGTTATGTACTGCATGATCCCATTAATGTGAAAACATCCTGTAAGAGCATATTTAGATAGCCATGTATATACATAAGATGAACTGTCTGTGGTAGTTATCTCTGGGAGACAGAGGATGGGACGAAAGGGGACCTTGATCATCTTAGAGGGACAGCAGCTACCCACGCTGGTGGCAAAGGTGTCTCTGGTCTGTTCCCTGGGTCCTGCCTCCCCCCTCTGGGTCCTCCTGCCCCACACAGCCTGCCCTGCCCTCTGCACACAGTGAGTCTCCTGGCCACCCTGCAGGACCTGCCCACCGGATCTTTGAGGAAAGCCCTCCTCTGCCCTGGGTCCTACTATGTGCCACCATGGATGTGTCCTGTTGTTGGGCTTCTCATAGACGCTCACTCTGGGCCAGTCACAGACCGGAAAAAGAATGACGAGGTGCCCCCTCCAGCCTTCCTCCCTGACACAAAAATCCAAGTCCACCCAGCGCACATACAGGAAGGGTGAATCTCCAAGCCACTGTGCCGAGAGTACTGGACCAAGCACGATGTTCAAACACAATGTTCATACCACATGAGTCCTAGAACTAGCCTATGGGGAAAAAACTGAGAAGAGTAGCTGCCTTCAGGGGGTGGGGGCAAGGATGGTCTGGCAAGTGATCTGAGGGGATTTTCTGGGGTCAATGGTAAACTCTGTGTCTTCCCGGGGTGTGCATTTACCAGAAGTCATCAAATGATACACTAAAGTTTGCTGTAATTTGAAAAGAGGACTCTTAAAAATACTAGCATAAGTAGTGAAAGATATGCAGAATGATGGGTTTTGGGGGTGAGGTAGCCTGATGCCTGAAGCTGGTCTGAAACACATAAAGAAATAAGATGCACTGTGTCTGGATGTATGTGTGGGTGTATGTGGGTGTGTTTGTGTGTGAGAGAGAGGGAGAGAGGGAGAGAGAGAGAGAGTACTAGATAGATAAAATGATAAATATGGTCAGATATCAAATATTAACTACAAAGTCCAGGTAGTGGAGACAGGGCTGTTCATTGTACAAGTTTGGAAATTTCCTTCACAAAAGGCCAGGAAAATATCAAAGGACCGAATGGTAAAAATAAACCATGACACAGCCAAGCTGAAGTCATGGCACGTACAAAATGACAAGTGACTAATGAGAGGGACAGACCAAGGGCTGTGGGAATCCAGAGGGGCCAGTGAACCAGGGAAGGGGCAAAGGTGAGACTCCTGGGAGTGAGGCCTCAAAAGAGGGGCGGGCTGGACCCTGGAAAGCAGAGGGAGGGGCTTGCAGGAAGCCCAATGCCCACCCCTCCAGCTTTAGAGCTGAGGGAAGACCTGGCTGGCCTGTTGGGGGCCAGGGTCCTCACACTCCCAGGCCAGGCTGGGCTTCAGGAAGGGGCCTGCTCAGTGCCCCCGGGCCCTGTGCAGAGGATGCCAGCCTGAGCCTCAGAGGTGAAGAGGCTGCGGTCTCACGCTCACCCCTGCCTGCTTTTCCAGGGGCTCTGGCCCTCGGATTTATTCACCAGACAAAGAGGAGACACTCACACAAGTCACACGGACACCACACTCAGTCACACTAACACAGGGCCCGAGGGCACTGAGCGGACGATGGGCTGGAGCCCAGGCCTAGAGGCAGGAAGGCCAGCAGAGGCCTCTGCCTCACCCTGGAGAGCACCCCTAGAGGCTGAAGAGGCCCACTGTCTCTTGCTCATCCCCTATGTGCTTCCCAAAGCTCTTGAGCCACTGATTTATTTCGAATGACAGCCTGATGAAATGCTTCCTTCTATTTCATTTGGGGTCCTGGTTCCTGCCTTGAGCTTGGCTTCCAAGTGACTGGCACATTGTGGCAGCTTCCTCAAGAGGGCAACCATTGAAAAGGTCAGAGCAGGAAATGCTGAGTTAAGCTGTCAGCGGGTGTGTGGCAAGCACCTGTAATCCTGGCCTGGCCACTGTGGCTGGGGGGTGGGGGGGACGATGACTGACATTTGCACCTGCAGTATGACATGTGGCTGCGACACCATGGCCTATGTGTGTCCAGGGGACATAATCAGAGAAATGAAGCTATCAGGTCGGTTGCATGGCTCAGTGCTTTAAACCAGAGGCAGGACAAGAGCCCACTTGTGTGGGCATCTCTTGCCCACCTCCAACCTTGCACTGCAGTCTGTGCAAAAGACAGGAGGAATCAGAGCTGCTGCCCTCAGCTGGTTCAGCTGGACATGCTTTCATCCTGTATGATGTCACCACGCCCTCTACACATGGCCTCTGCAATGGGGCCAGGGGCGCCATGATAATGGGACTATTAGTCCTACTACTCCTGCTTAGGGCTGACCAGCTTCTAGATCCTCTGCCAGTCCCTGTAAAATCCTCCGGCCTTACCTCTCACATATGCTAGGGGGTGTTGTCATTTCTACTTCTTGGAGACAGAAGGGGAGCTCACAGATGTTCGCTAGTTTGGTCCAGGTTGCATGTCCATGGGCAGCACAGCCAGATGTGAACACAGTTCTATCTGACCCCATGGTCTGTTGCACTATGGCCCTACAGTCAAGGGCCCAGAGGCCAGATGCAGCCTCTGGGTCTGCATCTGGCTGGATCCAGCTGTTAGTGGTGGAAGAAATGTGCTTATCTATCCACCTCGCTGTACCAATCCCCGTGATGAGACAGAGAAGCCAGCACACACAGAGCCCATTAGAGAGAGGGGGCTTCTGTCACAAAACTCACTGCATAGGACGTCCTCTCCACACCGACACAGGGACCCCTGGAGGGGGAGAGGGCACCCTTGAGAAGTTCCAGATGTCAGGGAGAGGAGTTGCCCATATAACCATTGGATGGGATATTAGCTGTATTTGTATGGACACCTTTTGTCTGGCTATGTTCCCAGCATGACGCTGGCCATTGACCTGTGTCCAATTCTTTAGTCATCCATTGACATTATCATGTTTCTCTTCTGCACGTTGCTGATGTGGTAAGTTACACTGGTATTTTAAATACTGAATCAGACTTGTATTGTAGGGGTGGTCCCTAATTAGTCCTGATGTACTGTTCTTTTTATATGTTCTCGGATTTCATTTTGTAGTGTTCTGTTGAAGGTTTTTAAATATATTTTTTTCTTGTTACGTATTAAACTTTTGTTTTTAAGGTTTAAAAAATTATTACATTAAACTTACTGCAGTAATCATTTTGCTATATGTGTATGTGAAATCACGGTAAGCTTTTAAACTTACTCAGAGAGGCATATGTATATTATGTCAAAAACTAAAAAACAGAACCACCCACATACCTGCACGACAATCCCTGGCATGCCACCTCACAGAAAGATACACTTACGTCTCTAGCTTGTGTACATTTTTCTAAACCACTCCACGCTGGCACATACCACACCCTGAAACTCATGCCATGCTCACACCGCACTCACCACCCCCGCCCCGTGTTTGTAACAGTGACTCTGGCTCTTACCTCCTGCACAGAAAGAGGAAGGCTCCACTTTTGTAACATCAATGCAAGACTTAGATGCGAGCTGGAATAGAGAGGGGGGTGGCAAGTCAGGGACAGTGAACGGGGCAGGGGTGTGGTAAGAAGTCACCCATCCCCTTTCTCTCATCCCTCACTCACTGGTCCTACGATGTTTCGTAGTCCCTTAAATCCATTGTCCACTCCAAACATGTGATCTGGGCTGTCTGCAATGTCCAGCAGCTACAAGACAGAGGAGGTGCCTTGGGCCCACGGCCAGGGGTTGAGGAGATAGAAATCCCCATCCCAGGAGACAGTCGCTTCCCTCATGCTATGTTAGACTCCAACTGCCAGGCCCCAGCATCGGCCAGCAGCCCACCTTAGGGAAGGGAAAGGCCTTCCACTTGCACTTCTGCTGGCAGGTTTTACACACTCGTCATTCATTTCTGCAGCGGCTATCTGCTGTGCAGACACTAGGGTGGGTTAGAGAAGCATCCTTAGGAAAGCTGCCTGTGAACGCTTTCCGCATCTAGGCTCACAGGTGGTACCTGTTACCTGTTCGGAATTACCTGGTCTTTCCTATAGTCTTTTACACCAATGCAGTAAACAGTTGCCCCCAGTCTCCGAGACTCTTCAGCCTAAGAGAATGAAAGTGTTGAGTATAAATCACCAGATATGTGGAGCAAAATACTGGTAACAATGGACGGGACTCACTTCCATCTTGGTCTCCTCAAAAGGGAATGGGAGCAGAGTTCCATCAGTCAGAGCGAGAATCACGACGGGAGCCTTTTTTTCTGCAGAAGAAGCATGCAGTAGCCTGATCAGTAAAGGCACCCAGAGTGACTCTCCGCAGGCTGCTGGAGCCACAGCACTGCTCCCCACACTTCCTCCTCCAGAGGAGAGGCACCCGGCCCGAGCACCCACCATCAGGGTTGCCTGGAGGGCTAGCAGCCCAGCCCTGGAGGGAGAAGGGGCCTTAGCCAGGACCCACAGTGCAGACGCAGCACTGAGCCCTGCTCCAGCCCTTCCTACTGAACCGTCACTATGACCAGACGTACAACCTTTGCCCTGAAAGGTAACTCCAGCTCTTCACTGGACAAGCATCAGCCTTTCAGATGAGCGAAGGAATGGACAGCCAGACTCGACTGTACCAGATATCCCATAGCGCAGTGAAAGCTTGGCCCTGGCTCAGGGCAGCACCTGCAGAAAGTCCTGCTGTATCTGCGGGCCCAGGGGTCCAGAAGGCAAGGTAGAGACTCTCGGGCTGCGGATCCCATGCCCAGCTCAGTGCCTTTCCCCACCAGGCCCACGCTTCATTCCTGGCAAAGGCTACAACCCTACAGTCTAGATGAGATGGTTCTGGGCAGAGCACAGCCTTCTCCAGTGTTGGAGACACAGTCACAGGGTGACATCAGCCAGAGGGAAGGAACTGAAGGGAAAGGAGCCAGGGCCAGAAATGTGATGGAGACAAAGTGTGGGCAGCAAGAGGGAAATCCAGCACTTTGTTCTAAAATCGGAATCTTGTCTGCTCTAGGTCCCCTGGCTTTTCTGTTTCCTCGTTCAGGCAGCCCAAGTGTAGGTCGAGCACCTCACAGTTACCAAGAACCTAGAGGATATGTGCATAGCCCCATGCTGTTCTGAGAACACCACTGGGGATGGTTTTCATCCTCACTGCACAGAGGAGGAACCCGTGGCCCAGAGAGGACAGCGCCTTGCTCCAAGAGTCAATGCTAGGAAGGGGCCAATGAGGGTCTGCACCAGACCTCCCTGAGGCCCAGCCCTGGCTCTGTCCCCACACCTGCCCACAGTGAAGTCACCAGGCCGCTTACCTCTAGCGTTTTCTTGTTCAATCTGCTCATTTGCCTGCAAGGAAATGAAGGAGAGTTGGGGGAGGGCAGTGAGAGGGCCCAGGAATGCTCTAAGTACTCCATAAAACAGAAGTCCTCAGAGCTCTAGTTTGGTACCTTTCTAAGTCCTTCCTGCATGTGCGTGGCTCCGGAAGGCACTACATTCTGCAGTTTAGCAAGATTCTCACGTATTTCATTTCTGAAAAAATCAGAAAAGGGGTTTTGGTGGTATGAGGTGTGGATTATTCAAAAGAGCCCCAAGCTAACCCTTGTGCAGTGTTGGTGGGAATGCAAACTGGGGCAGCCACACTGGGAAACAGTATGGACGTTCCTCAAAAAATTAAAAATAGAATTACCATATGATCCAGTAATTCCATAATGAGGTATTTACCCAAAGAAAATGAAAACACTAATTCAAAAAGATCTCTGCATCCTCCTGTTCATTGCAGCATTATGTACAAAAGTCAAGATATGGAAGCAACTCAATGTCCAATGATGGATGGATAAAGAAGTTTGGTCTATGCATTCAATGGAATATTATTCAGCCATAAAAAAACCCATGAGATCTTGCCATTTGCAACAACAGGGATGGATCTAGAAGATATTATGCTAAATGATTAAGTCAGATAGAAAGATAAATACCACATGATTTCACTTATCTGTGAAATAAAAAAACAAAACAAAGAAGCAAACAAAGAAAAAGCAGAAAGAGACTCATAAATACAGAGAACTATCTGATGGTTGCCAGAGGGGAGGGGGTTGGAGGGAGGGCTGAAATGGGTGAAGGGGAGTGGGAGATCCCGGCTTCCTGCTGTGGAATGAAAAAGTCACAGGGATGAAAGGTACATCATAAGGGATATAGTCAATGATATTGCAATAATGTTGTATGGTGATAAATGGTAGCTACACTTGTGGTGAGCATAGCATAACATATAGAATAGTCAAATCACTATGTTATACATCTTAAACTAATACAACTTTGTGTGCCACTTATTCTTAAAAAAAAAAAAGGAAAGAAAAGGAAAATAAAGCAGCCCCAAGCTGTCCTGGAGCCACTGTGCAGTGTGTAGACCTGTCTGGCTGGGACAGGACACAAGTCAAGTAGCCTGGTCATGACCTTCTGCCCTCTGTCTTTGATATTTACAGCCTTGCTCAGGCCTCCTCTGTCCCCCGTCCGATGAGCATAGGGTGGGAGATGCTGCTTTGCTGGTCCCATGGGTATGGCCTGGTTTTCTCTGCACTCGTCACTGTCTCAGGCACAGAGTCCTGGGGAAACCCCAAAGCCCTGCCTTGACCATCCACGGTGAACGTGGGGCACACCCATGGATGTGCCACTGTGAGTCCCCACTCACGATGTGACTGGCAGGGCTGCTAGAAGCTACTGGGTCCCCCAGGAAGGCACACTACCCTCCAACAGGTAAGGCTGAGTTTGGAAAAGGTCATCCTGATGATTGATACATCTGCCTTGTCCCATCCTCCCCTGCCCCAGACCCCTGAGGTTGACTCGGTCCCCCAAGCTTCTTCCCCTCTGGATTGCCAAAGGAAGTAGCGAGCTGCTTCATGAGAGCACTAGGGATCCTGTGTTCATGGGCTCCTGAAGAAAAAGCCACAGGCTGGGGAAGCAGCCCTGAGCGTGTCCGTGCAAGTGGATAAGCAGGGATCCCCTAGCTGCCACGGGTATGTGGCCAGACAGCCGCTGCGAAGACAGATTTCACAGGTGGGACTGGGACACAGGAGGGGCTGGGGGCTTAGGTTCAGGCCAATCCCATGAGATGAGTGGAGCTGGCACAGCCAGACTAGGAAAGTGTGGACCCTGAGAAGGCTTCTCGCTGTGGGGAGTGGAGATGTTGCTGTGGGGGGAGACCTGAGAGCCCCAGGTCCGGCCCTGCCCAGCTCAGCCCAGCCCAGGAGGTGAGGTCTGGTACCCGTGCCAGTAGAGGCCAAACCAGGCACTGCCCTTCCACCAGAAGCACTCCCCGTCCTCTCTCATCACACACTGGAAGATATGTATTTTGTGAGAGCACCCCCAAGTATGGGGAACTCTCAGCTCTTCCCAGTGTCTGGCCCAGAAGCCCCAGGCCAGGCATTGTTCTGGCCCATAGGCTCCCCTCCTGGGAGTGCTGCCCTTCCAGTCTACTCCCAGCTCTGTCCATGGAAGGGACACCAGGCCCGTTGTCCCCTAGCAGTCTCTCTTAATACATGTGTCCTTAATACATGAGTCCTTAATACATGTCTCAACTCCTTGGAGTCCTCTATCTCTTCCATGTTGTCATCCTCCTGGCCAACACCCTTGGGGGTTTCCTAGCCCCTGTGCCACCTGGCTTCTCCAGCATCCTGAACAAACCCCTCTTGGACTGTATCTGCTTAGCCTGTTCGATCTTAGCAGAAAGGGCTCAGAAAGCACCAAGCAAGGTCCTAGCGTTGGTCCTACATTCTCTGCAGACCTTCCAGAGTCACACTTGTATCGAGTAACATTGTCCCCTCCTGGAGCCCCTTGCATGCCTGGGCCCACCTGGGCTCTCAGCCACAGGCCTCCTCAACTCCTAGGCAGTGGGGCACATTCGGGAAAGCCCAGTCCCAGGCTGAGTCCAGCTACAGTCAAGATCCTGTGGGTTTCTCAGGAGCTGGCAGCCTTAGGGCCCTGATCTGAGTGTGAGTTCTCTTCCCAGCTGCACATCTTGTGCCATACCCAATTTCACATCTTTTCCACTCCCCTGGGCATCACTGCCACTCCTGAACCCTCGCCTGGGGAGGACGTCATTATGTTCCCTGTCCAGAGAGGACCAGGAGGCCCTCCCTGAACCCCCACATAGCTTCTCACATCTGGATCCCAAGCCCAGAGGGAGGAGGCAGAGGTCTTCCTCTCTCCAAGGGGAGTTCCTCCACCAGAGCCTCTTGTCCAGCAGCCTTGCATCTCTCTGCTACCTGCCAGTGTCCCTCCCAGTGTTCCTTCCAACTCATATGCACTCAGGTCTCTCTGTCCTAAATGTATAACCACACATATGCACAAATCCGTGCCTCCACTAGTGCTTGGAGATGCAAGCCCACTCCCTGCTTGTCTTGGAGTTAGACATGAGAGTACTGTCTCCATGTACTGACACCAGGACACCCCCTCCCCTGCAGGCTGGTTGTTCTTGCTCACCCTGCTGCTCCTGGCTTCTCTCCATGGTGCTGAATGGCAGATCTGTGACTCAAATTCTGGGGTCCATCCAGTCCTAAGGATGTTCAACCTCTCTTTGCTGCTTAACTCTCTCTGAGTTGGGTTCCAGTCAACTGTGCCCTCAGGAATCTTAACTTCCCTAGTCAGCTACTCAGAAGCTCCATAACTCCCTACTTCCAGGCTTTTGGGAAAGCTGTGGGGCCCACCATGACCCACCTTGGATTTGGGCATGTCATGCCTTCCTCAAGCTTGATGTTCAGAACCCCACTCATGGGCTCCCCTGTCTCAGACCCACCAAGGAAGCAGGATCCCCTTCATTGAGACCATCAATAATTAGATATTACTCATCCTTTTCCTCCCTGCTTATGACATTTTTCACTGGCACCCCCACTGGCTCAGGGCAGAGAGAGACACATGACAACAGATCTTTAATGCAGGTCACTGTTTGTAAAGGAACCACACATCTGCTTGGTACAATCCTGGGAGTCCTCACAGCCAGCCTGTTCTAAGAACAGGGAAGAATGCAGAAAGAAGGACTCAGGACAGGTGAAAGGCAGGGCTTAGGGGGCGGAGAAGATCTAGTAGCACAGGTCGACCAATGTCAGAACAGCAGGGGGTCAGAGAGGGTTGGGGAGCCAGAGCTGGGAGTCATGGTGCCCAATGAGGGGAGCCCAGGCCTGACTAGCTTGCACTACAGGAGTTGGCTGCCTACTGTGGTCTCGGAGAACCCATTTGCTCCCTGGCTCTGTCTGCAGTTTTACCCATTGGGCTTGCCTTGGGGGTCAACATGTCACTTACTTGTCTGATGTGATTTTCATGAGGGTGTGGCCATCTGTGGAGTAGGTGATGAAAGATATCCGCACTTTTGGGCTGGGAAGGAAGCATGTGCTTGTGAGAAGTCATAGAAACAGGCTCAAAATGATGCCAATGAGAAGCCAGGGAGGGGTACATGACAGTTTCCCTGCCCCCATCCATTCTTCTCCTTTGGGGCCCATTTCCCAAACCTAGAATTTCCTATAACTTTAGTAAGGAATTCTGAGGCCTGTAAGACATCTGGCCTTTCTGGAAGAGTGTGCCAGAATGACATCTTGATCCACCCTTACACTCACAACATCCTAGTAGTGTTTGTCCGTCTGTCTGTCTGTCTGTCTTACGTGCACGCACACACACACAAACACATACACACACACAGATGCACTCACACAGGCAGGTACTCACACAGACAGCTGCATGAACAAGGAGATAGAGAAACATCTGTACACTTCTGCAGGAGTGTCTCCTACCTGGCCTCTCTTCTCTAACATTGTTTGGAACTTCACTGTCCTTCCTTCCTTGCATGTCTTCCCCCACCTCATCTCTCCTCTCAAAGAAATTAGTTTCCCTCTTGGCAACCATTCATCTACATCCCTCCCTTTCCTGCTCCTGGCCATTGTCTTCTGGTCTGCTGACCTTCATTATCCTTGGCTAAATTGGTACCATAGGTCCCTAGCTGAACTCCCTACTGCTCTTGGCTCTTGTTCCCACTCATTTTACCCATTTCTGTCAGACTTTTCTCCTTGACGCACAACCTTGATCATGTCAGACCCTTAAAGAAGAATCATCTGTAGCTCCCTATTGTTCACAGCACAAAATCTAGGCCCCATGACCTGGCACTATGAGCTATTATGGCCTTGGCTCCAAGCCAACATGCCCATCTTCATCTCCTAGCCCTCTCATGAGATAACCCTACTCTGCAGCCAAACAGACCACTTACTCCACAAGAAGTCTCCTTGACGGTTCTTGTTACCCTGTCTTTCCTATCCATCAAAGCCTAGTTAATATCACCACATCTTCTGGGAAACCATCCTTGGAATTAAAATTCTTCCTTTTTCCTTAAGCTTGTCATATAAATTCTTTGTCTTTTTCTTTTGGCCCCTGCCACCTTTTAACCAGGTGTTTAATTACTGTGTTGCTGGTTTTTCTGTTTCCTAATCTGTTAGGTTCTCAGGGCATTATTACTGTGTCCCCAGTAATATGGCCTGATTCTCAGGCAGGAGCCAAGTAAAGTTGCTGAGACCCTTGGAATCACTGTGATCTGTCCTTTCCTGCTTCAGAACTTCACTCTGTGCTCTGTGTTCCTGACTGGAGGGACTCCCAATGCCCACTGAGTCTAAACAGCTCTGTACTGTGTCTGGCAGAAGAAAACACCCTATTAACACAGAGAAGCCATACTTATCAAACTTCTTGACCAAATCTTCCACCATGTTGTAAATGTCCATCCAGTTGTTGTTCACACTGCCCGACCTGGAAATGAAGAAACATGAGTTGGAGAGATGACTCACATCTGTTGCGTAGGAATAGTTCCTGCCTTCTCTGCCTTCCTACAGGCCCTTTTGCAAGCTCCTCACCCCTACTCTCCTCAACATAGCCAAAGCCTGCCACACACTGTTCAGTGACCTCAGTGGGTCATCAATGTGAGTTGTGGGAAGATTGTCTAATGAGACCTGTGTGCTAGGGACTGAGGAACTTTCAAGGATGAGGGACTTCTGGTGGCAAACCAGAATGTTTGGTCATGCTAGGTGGTGCTGTTGGACAAGAAACGAGGGAGGATGCATTGGTTGGTAAAGCCTCCAGTGATTCTGATTTGTTGGCTCTCCTGGTTGCCCATTGTCTCCCAGATGTCTGCTCCTCCCCTGACCCTTAAAGGTGTGTGTGGTTGGGTGGGAGGCAGAGCTCACTGACACCACATCCCAACAAAATGCTCCTGGCTTTTTCTTTATATCATTTCTTCTCTCTACTCTAGACTACATCCAAAACTATCAATGGGTGGTTTCTAATGATGTCAAGATTATCATTCATGGAGCATGTATATACCAGGCCTTTTACATGCATTATTTCCAATTCCAGAACAACCCTATGATATCAGCAGTATTCCCATTTTGCAGATGAGACTCACAGGTCATGATATTTGCCACAATATCAATAGTGATATGGATCTGAACCCATACCAAGCTTCAAAACCCATGCTCTACCCATTGCACTAGGCAGATCAGGGTGAGTCTGGCTGAGTAGGACAATTGCTGAGTAGGAAAGTACTATGCTCTGACAATCAACCCACAACTCAGACTTTCTTTCGGAAGCTTCCATGCTAAAGTGCAAGACAACTTCCTTAATTAATGGAAACCCTGTCCACTCTCCTCATTACTTTTCTCTCCTGTTTTTCCCCTGAGTGAAGAGGATCTTCCAAAGATGATTTACAGGAAACAAGAATCTTCAACTCACCCACTTACTCTGGGGAAGTTTCCAGTTTGTGATGATTTTGAAGAAATATTTAGACTCCAGAAACCCTTGGACAAATATGAGTGCTCCTGGATAGTGGAAAACACTGCAGGTACTACAGGTATCTAGGAAGGAGGCAATATGGAACAGCAACTATGTGGGTTTCCAGCACACAGAGCTCCAATCATGTTCTCATGTCTCACTCTTAAATGAGAATGAAGATGATCAGCAGACATTTGAAGATATCTCCATCATTGCAGCTTGAGGTCAAAACACCCTAGTGATATAACTATGTTGGAAGAATGGAGAGGATGGGGAAAATCATGTGGGGAACCTGATCTGTAAGAAAGCTAAATTCTCTTCCCTCATAATAAGGAGTCAATAGAGAATGAATAAATCTCACACAGCAAAAAACAGCATCAGTACTAGCATGGTATTAGAAACAGCATCATAATACCAGAAGAAAAATCTGTACAATGACAGATAAAAAAACAAGACCCAGATAATTGTTGCCTACCAGAGACTCATTCAGCTTTAAAGACACATGTAGGTCCAATGTGAAGGGACTGAAGGTATTCCACACAAGTGGAAACTGAAAAAATTGTAGTTATACTTATATCAAACAAAATAGACCTTAAGCCAAAAATGGTAACAGAATCAAAGAAAGTTATATAATGATAAAAGGATCAAGATGATCCTTTTACAAAAATTATAAATATATACATACCCAACATCTGAGCACCTAAATATATTAAACAATACTAACAGTTCTGAAGGGAGAAAAGATAACAACACAATAATAGCAGACAACTTTAATACCCTAGTTCCAGCAATAGATAGATCATTTTGATAGAAAAGCAACAAGGAAACTTTGAAATTGAATCATGCTATGGCCAAGTGGACTTAAAAGACATATATAGAACATTTCATCCAACTGTTGCAGAATGCACATCCTTTTCAAGTCCACACAGATTATTCTCTGGGATAGAGCCTATGATAGGACACAAAATAAGTCTTAGCAAATTTAGGAAGATTTAAATCATAGCAGCTATCTTTTCCAATAACACGGAATAAAAACCAACAGGAAATCTGGAAAATCTACATATATGTGGAAATTAAACATACTTTTGCATGACCAATGGGTCAAAGAAGATGAGAATGGGAAAAAGAACCAAATAGGAGAAGAAACCCTTAAGACTAATGGAAATGGAAACAAATAGAAAAACCTATAGAATGCTACAGAAGCAGTTCTGAGAGGAAAATGTATAATGAGAAATGCATGTAGTAAGGAATTAGAAAAATATCAAATAAAATATTTTACTTTACATGTCAAGGAACTAGAAAAAAGAAGAACAGATGAACCCCAAAGTTGGCAGAAGAAACAAAATAATAAAGGTGTTGAAATAAATGAATTTAATTTAAATTAGAAAGAGGAGATACTGCAACTGATACTACAGAAATACATAGAACCATAAGAAACTACTCTGAATAATTATATATCCACAAATTAGATACCCTAGAGCAAATGGATAAATTCCTAGAAACATACAACCTGCCAAAACTGAAACATGAAGAAGCATAAAATCTAAATAGACCTATAGACCTCAATAGATCTGGTAAAGAGATTGAATCAGTAATCACAAATCTCCCCAAAGAGAAAAGCCCGAGACCAAATGGTTCCATAGGTTAATGTGACCAAACATTTAATAAAGAATTAACACCATTCCATCCCAAACTCTTCCAAAAAATTGAAGAACACTTTCAAACTCATTCTATGAGACCTGCATTACTCCAGTATCAAAGCCAGACTAATACTACAAGTACAGATCAATATCCTATATGAATATGGATATAAAAATCCTCAACAAAAAAATCTAGCAAACTGAATTTAGCAGCATATTAAAAGATTTAATTCCATGACTAAATACAATTTATTTCCACAATGGAAACATGATTCAATGCAAAAATCAAACAATGTAATTAACAGAACAGAATATAATAGGCTTAATAGATCAAAAAAAACAAACTACATGATCATTCCAATTGATGTAGAAAAAGCATTTGATAAAATCAACATACTTCCTTCATAAAAACACTCTTTTTAGGAATAGAGAAAAGTTCTGTGGTAAACCTAATAAGGGCCATATGTGAAAAACCCACAGCTAACATATCAGTAGTGAAAGACTAAAAGATTTTTCTAAGATCAAAAGTAATACAAAAATGCCCAGTTTCATCATTTCAGTTTGATGGAGTATTGGAAGTTCTAGCTAGACCAATTAGTCAAGGAAAAGAAATAAAGGCAAGCAAATTGAAAAGGTAGATGTAAAATTGTCTCTGTTCTTGGATGATATGATCTTACACTTACACGTAAAAACACCACATAGATTCCACACACAAAAAAACTGTTTGACTAATAAAAGAAATCAGCAAAGTTGCAGGATACAGAAAAACATATAAAATCAGTTACATTTTGATATACACTAACAATGAACATTCCAAAAAGGAAATTAAGAAAACAAATCCATTTACAATATTATCAAACAGAACAAAATACTTATGAGTACATTTAACCAAAGAGGCAGAAGATAGTACACTGCAAACTACAATATGCGGCTGAAAGAAATTTAAAAAGACACAAATCATTGGAAGGATATCAATATTCATGGACTGGAAGACTTAATATCCTAAAGCTGGCAATAGCAGCCAAGGCTATCTATGGGTTCAATGCAATCTTTCTCAAAATCTCAACAATTTTTTTTTTTTGCAGAAACCGAACAATTCATCCTAAAATTCATAAAAAATCTTGGGGTTACTCGGTGGCTTGGTTGGTTAAATGCGTAGCTCTTGATTTCCGCTCAGGTCATGATCTCAGGGTTGTGGGATCAAGCCCCGTGGGCTCTGCCCTCAGCAGGGAGTCTGTTTGAGATTCTATTCCTCTGCCCTTCCCCCTACTTGAGCTCGCATGCACCTGTGCACATGCTCTCTCTCTCATTCTCAAATAAATAAATAAATCTTTTTTTTTTTTTTAAAGATTTTTATTTATTTATTTGACATAGAGACAGCCAGTGAGAGAGGGAACACAAGCAGGGGGAGTGGGAGAGGAAGAAGCAGGCTCCCGGCGGAGGAACCTGATGTGGGACTTGATCCCAGAACGCTGGGATCACGCCCTGAGCCGAAGGCAGACGCTTAACGACTGCGCTACCCAGGCGCCCCTCAAATAAATAAATAAATCTTAAAAAAAAGTCTTGAATAAAAACAAAGTTTGTGGACTCACATTTTCTGGTTTCAAAATTTATTACAAAGCTACAAGAATCAAAATTATGCTAAGTGAAATAAGTCAAGCAGAGAAAGACAATTATCATATGGTTTCACTCATTTATGGAACATAAGAAATAGGAAGATCAGTAGGAGAAGGAAGGGAAGAATGAAGGGGAGGTAAACAAAAGGGGGAATGAAGCATGAGAGACTATGGACTCTGAGAAACAAACTGAGGGCTTCAGAGGGGAACGGGTGGGGGAATGGGATAGGCCAGTGATGGGTATTAAGGAGGGCACGTATTGCATGGTGCACTGCGTGTTATATGCAAACAATGAATCATG
Organism: Ursus maritimus; assembly: GCF_017311325.1. NCBI lineage: Eukaryota > Metazoa > Chordata > Mammalia > Carnivora > Ursidae > Ursus > Ursus maritimus. Next base: position 41,105,826 of record NW_024426885.1, on the reverse strand, counting down.
GAACACTACATCAAAAACTTGGGATATACTGTATGGTGACTAACATAACATAATAAAAAATATTATAAAAAATAGTGTAGTACTGGCATAAAGACAGACATATAGACTAATGGAATAGAATAAAGGGCACAGAAATAAACCCTTGTATATATGTTCAATTGTTTTTTTAACAAGGATGCCAAGACCATTCAATGTGGGCAAGGACACTATTTTCAACAAATAGTGTTGGTAAAATTGTATGTCTACACGCAAAATAATGTAGCTGAGCTCCTACCTTATGCCATATACAAAAATTAACTCAAATGAATAAAAAACCAAAATGCAACAGCTAAAAATATTAAACTTTTAGAAAAAATTACAGAGGAAAAGCTTCATGATGTTAGATTTGGTAATGGTGTTTTGGATATCACACCTAAAGCACAGGCAATAAAACAAAAAAATAGATAAACCAAACATCAAAATTAAAAACTTTTGTGCAAAGGATACTTTAAAAAAATGAAAAGATAACCCATAGAATGAGAGAGAACATTGGCAAATCGTATATCTGAAAAGGGATTGATATCTAGAGCATATAAGGAATTCCTACAACTCAACAATAAAAACCAAACAACTCAATTCAAAAATGGACAAAGGACTTCAATAGGCATTTAGCCAAAGAAAATATACAAATAGAAGATGGTGGAGGGGTAGGCGACCCTAAGTTTGTCTGGTTCCTCAAATACACCTAGATAGTTATCTAATCATTCTAAACATCTGAGAAATCAGGGGCGCCTGGGTGGCGCAGTCGTTAAGTGTCTGCCTTCGGCTCAGGGCATGATCCTGGCATTCCAGGATCGAGCCCCACATCAGGCTCCTCCACTAGGAGCCCGCTTCTTCCTCTCCCACTCCCCCTGCTTGTGTTCCCTCTCTTGCTGGCTGTCTCTCACTAATAAATAAATTAAAAAAAATAAATCTTTAAACATCTGAGAAATCAATTGAAGATCTGAGAAAAAAAATGCTGCAAGTCTACAAGAAGAAGAGTGACCATCTTTTGGAAGGTAGGAGATGCAGACACTTGAATCCAGGGTGAAATAGCTGAGGATACTGCGTGGGGAGGAGCGTGCTTGAGGAGGGCTACCGCAAAGTATTATAAGCGGTGCAGTGTAAAATCAGAACTTCTAGAAGTGTGCTATAGTGGGGTATGTCCCTGGCTTAAATGTACGCAAATGGCAAAGCAGGGTGGAATCCCAGGTGTGACAGTGTGACCTTAGGATCCCCAGGGTCACAAGAAGAACAGGGGTGCCCGAGTGTGGCAGAGTTCCCAGGCATCAGAGCGAGGAAGCTGACTGAGAACAGCAAGTCTAGGTGCCGGCTTTCTGCTCTGTGATACCTTAAACTGCGAACCATTGAACAGTTGTGCAACTGCTTTCCTGGGAGGGGTCCAGAAAAAAGCAAAAAGTGAGCCTAGACTCTCCCTTCTCCCTTGGAGAGGAATAGCATGAGTCCGAAAAATTTGGAGTTTTGAAACTCAGTCACGTGCCAGATAAAAACGCTCAGTCACAGGCTGGGTGAACACAGAGTTGCGACAGAAACCAGGGAGACGAGTGATTGACTACTTTTCTGTGAGGGCTCACTGAAGACTAGGGGGAGTGAGCTTTCAGCTCCAGAACTAGAGAGCAGGGCCCATCAGTGCTGAAAGCCTTCAGGGAGGAAAACAGCACCGCAGACTGGAGTCCAGAGTTGCTGACACCGAGCCCTAACTCCCTGCACACTGCAGGTGCGGTTTTCCACCAGGGCCAGTGCCCCTGAGAATCAGTGCAACAGGTCCCTCCCCTAGAAGACCAGCACAAACCACTGTCTTGCACCAAGTTCACTGATCATAGAGGGCTGCAGAGCTTCAGCTCTTGGGGAAAACAATATACAGCATTCTTGATATTTTTATTCTTTAGTCTTTCAGTATTATTTTTTTCAGTTATTTTCTTATTTTTTTAATTCTTTTAAAGTTTTTATTTATATTTATATGTTATATATATTTATTTTTCATTTCCTTTCATTGTATTTCACTTTATATTATGTCTTTCTTTCTTATTTTTGAATCTAGTTTCTTTTATTTTTATTTTTTTATTTTTTATTTTTATTTTTTAAAGTTAAATTCAATCAGCCAAGGTATAGTACATCATCGGTTTTTGATATGATGTTCAATGATTCATCAGTTCAATATAACACCCAGTACTCATCACATCTTGTGCCCTCCTTAATGCCCATCACTCAGTTACATCATTCCCCCACCCCCACCCCCCCACCCAACTCTCTTTCAGCAACCTTCAGTTTGTTTCCCGGAGTCAAGATTCTCATATAGTTTGTCTCCCTCTCTGATTTCTGGCCATTCAGTTTCCCCCCACCCCCACCCTATTGTCCTCTGCATTATTTCTTATGTTCCACATATGAGTGAAACCATATAATTGTGTTTCTCTGATTGACTTATTTCAGTTAGCATAATTCCTCCCCCCCAGCCCCTGTTCCATCCATGTTGATGTAAATGGATCTGGTTTCCTTTAACAAGCAAACTAAAACACACCCAGGATCTGTTTTTTTGTTTTTGTTTTGTTTGTTTGTTTTGTATTTTTTTTTAATCATTGTTGTTATTGTTTTTTCTCTTTCTTTCTTTTCTGGACAAAATGACAAGGTGGAATAACTCACCCCAAAAGAAAGAAGAGGAGGTAGTACTCACTGCCAGGATTTAATCAATACAGATATAAGTAAGATGTCTGAACTAGGATTTAAAACAACAATTCTAAAGATACTAGCTGGGCTTGAAAAAAGCATAGAAGACACTAAAGAATCCCTTACTGTAGAAATAAAAGAACTAAAATCTGGTCAGGCCAAAATTAAAAATGCTATTACCAAAATGCAATCCCAAGTGGAGGCTATAAAAAAGAGGATGAATGAAGCAGAAGAAAGAATCAGTGATATAGAAGATAACATGATGGAAAATAAGGAAGCCAAAAAGAAGAGAGAAAAAAAAAACCTATTAGATCACAAAGAGAGACTTAAAAAACTCAGTGATTTTATAAAGCAAAATAATATCTGGATAATATGGGTCCCAGATGATGAGGAGAGGGAGAAAGGGGCAGAAGGTTTATTTGAACAAATTATAGCTGAGAACTTCTCTAATCTGGGGAAGGAAACAGGCATTCAGGTCCAGGAGGCACAGAGAACCTGTCTCAAAATCAGTAAAAATAGGTCAACACCCAGACATATAATAATGAAGCTTGCAAATTTCAAAAATAAAGAGAAAATCCTGAAAGCAGCTGAGGGCAAGAGGTCCTGAACCTATTAGGCAGACACATAAGGTTGGCAGCAGACCTGTCCACAGAGACCTGGCAGGCCAGAAAGGACTGGCATTATATATTCAACATGCTAAATGGGAAAAGTATGCAGCCAAGAATACTTTATCCAGCAAGGCTGTCATTCAGAATAGAAGGAGAGATAAAGAGTTTCCAGGACAAACAAAGACTAAAGGAATGTGTGAACACTAAACCAGCCCTGCAAGAAATATTAAAGGAATCCTGGGAGCCCGAAAGTAACAAAGAGAGAGAGAGAGAGAGAGCAAGAGTGAGCAAGAGAGCCCCAAAGTAGCAAAGACCAGAAAGGAACAGAGACAATTAACAGGAACAGCAAATTTACAGGTAATACAATGGCACTAAATTAATATCTTTCAATAATTACTCTGAATGTAAATGGGCTAAATGCTCCAATCAAAAGACATAGGGTATCAGAATGGATAAAAAAAAAAAAAACGCAAAAAAACAAGACACACTGATATGCTGCTTATAAGGGACTCATTTTAGACCCAAAGACACCTCCAGATTGAAAATGAGAGGTGAAGAACTATTTGTCATGCTAATGGACATCAAAAGAAAGCTGGGGTAGCCATCCTTATATCAGACAAACTAGATTTTGAACCAAAGACTGTAAAAAGAGATGAAGAAGGACACTATATCATAATAAAGGAGTCTATCCAACAAGAAGGTCTAAGAGTTGTAAATATTTATGACCCTAACTTGGGAGCAGCCAAATATACAAACCAATTAATAACAAAATTAAAGAAACTTATTGATGATAAATACAATAATATTAGAGGACTTTAACACCTCACCCACAGAAATGGACAGATCATCGAAGCAGAAGATCAACAAGGAAACAAGGGCTTTGGATGACACACTGGACTAGATGGACTTCACAGATATATTTAGAGCATTTCATCCTAAAGCAGCAGAATACACATTCTTCTCCAGTGCTTATGGGACTTTCTCCAGAATAGATCACATACTAGGTCACAAATCAGGTCTCAACCAGTACCAAAAGACTGGGATTTCTCCCTGCATGTTTTCAGACCACAATGTTATAAAACTTGAAGTCAATCACAAGAAAAACTTTGAAAGGACCACAAATACATGGAGGTTAAAGAACATTCTACTGTAGAATGAATGGGTCAACCAGGAAATTAAAGAAGAATTTAAAAAGTACATGGACGCAAATGAAAATGAACGCGTGACAGTTCAAAACCTTTGGGATGCAGCAAGCGCAGTCCTAAGAGGTAAATATATAGCAACACAGCAAGAGATGTTTCAAATACAAGACCTAACACTTTACACCTAGGAGCTGGAAAAAAGAAGAATAAATAAAGCCTAAATCCAGCAGGAGAAGAGAAATAACAGAAATAATAAAAATTAGAGCAGAAATCAATGATACAGAAATAAAAAAAAAAAAGAACGAACAGATCAATGAAACTAGGAGCTGGGTTTTTGAAAGAATTAACAAGATCAATAAACTCCTATCCAGACCTTATCAAAAAGAAAAGAGAAGGACCAACATAAATAAAATCATGAATGAAAGAGGAGGGATCACACCCAACACAAGAAAAACAAACAATTGCAAGAGAATATTATGAGCAATTATATGCCAACAAATTAGGAAATCTGGAAGAAATGGATAAATTCCCGGAAACATATAAACTACCAAAACTGAAACAGGAAGAAATAAAAAACCTGAACAGACCCATAATAAGCAAAGAAATTGAGTCAGTAATCAAAAATATCCCACCAGAGTCCTCCTACCCCCAACCCTAATGCCTAAGAGAGAAATCACCATCCCCCTGGGCTGCGCCAAATATCATTGAGGCAAGACCTGCTCAGGGCAATTCAGAAGTCCCTCCACCAGACAGTGAGGAGGGACTCATTCCAGTGGGCAGAGTGGCTGCCAGCTCCACTGGCTTTGTTTAGAAGCTGGTGGCTGGGCACACATTGCCCCCACCCCCAGTCATCAGTCTCCATGGAGAATAAGAGCCTGGGATGCTACAATCAGGGCACAGAGGAAGCCTGAGTACTGTCATCTCCACCAGCCTGGGGGCTACTTCATGCAACTTCCAGATCTCACCCCCTTCCCAGGAGACAGAAAGTGCAAATGTCTTCCCTGCTCAACATCCCAGGGTGGTTTTGAGGATGATGGAAGTGCAGTGAAAGGGTACTGGAAACCAAAATATGCTTCGATGGTATTATTGACTGTCATACCACTGATAGTATTGACCCAGTAAAGTTCATTCTCAACCCAACAGACAAGTTGGAAATGGAACCAAGGCAATGTCTCCAATTTCTCCCAGCATGAAGATCCATCCCCTTTCCTTTTTTGAGTGCCACAGGGTGTCTAATGCACAGTCCAGCTTCCCAGGACAACACCTGGTCAGACCTAGCTGTTCTGGAAGGGCACACAATCTGGAATGTGGTCTCCAAGTGGTTGAAGAAAGAAGCAAAGGCCTTGGCAGGAAAGCAAAGGATGTTCTAAGCAGTGACACTCTGAGAATGCCCAACGGAAGCAACAGGGCAATCTCTCTGGCAGAATCCATGTGGTGAAAAACAACACAAGCAAAAACCCACACAGACAGAAATAGAAACTCAGCGAGCTTCTAATAACTGCTGAGAACCTTCTAGCAATCACCTGGCCCTTCAGGTGTTTAAGGGGTATGTAGGTCACAGATCCTGCCCATGTCAGAGGAGGGACTGAGAGCCACTCAGAAACCATACGGTGGCCTTTTCTCCTTTCCAAAAGGAAAAGTCCCAGAGAACAAATTTTGGGGGCATTCCTTCTGCCTCAGGAGCGAGGAGGCTGCAGAGGTTCCTTGGGTCTGACCAAGACTCCCCCTCCCCTCCCCTCAAGGAAGCTGGCATCCCCTTTGTCCGTGTCTTGCCCATATTGACCTCAGGGACCGTGCTGCCCTTGGGGCACTGGGTAGGGCAGGAGGGCCACTCACTTGTCCAAGACGAAGTAAAGATCCAATTCGCTCTGGCAGGTTTTCGACTCTTCTGCCCGGGTCTCCTGGGAATAGCGGCTCGGGCCGCTGTTGGGCTGGAGGACTTTCCCATGAGGTTGGAGGTGGTGGTGGTGGCTTTTCCTGCTCTGACCGGGGTCATTCAAGTCTCTGGAGGCATGGATGGTGTGCAGGAAGCTTCTGGCTTTCAGCAGCGGAGGTGGCAGGACCAGCAGAAGGAAGAGTGCGGGGCCTGGCAAGCCCAGGCTGCGGCTCCCCATTTTCTGGGCCACCCTCGTGGCACTGCTGGATGCTGGCCACTTCAGGTCACCTCAGGTGGCTGCCTCCGTGGACTCCTCCCGTGCCAAAGAGGCCTCCGCCTCTCCAGCCCTTTCCCAAGACGCACTTCAAGCCTCCACCTCCTACCTGCCCTTTGGGCGGAAGAGACAAGTGGCTGGCTCTGGGGTGATGGCCTCACTACCTGCACAGCCCTTCCCCCACACCCCCGGGGCAGAAGGCCTTGTTATGATGGACAGGAGGGTTGGCATGGTGACTTTGTGACCTGCAGCTCTGCTCAGGGTCCTGCCTGCTGACAACCCCGGGCAGGACTCCTGGGATCTTTGGCCAGGGTGGGGTGGGCTGGGGGGTGTAAGATGAAGCTGCTGTTTGTCCCTTATCCTAAACCCTCACAGGTGGCCATTAAAATCCTCAAGATCCTGCTTTATTATAACTCAAAGCAGGCAGCTGAGGTGGCTTGGATGGGGACATCCCTGCAGGTGAGGAGGTCCAGGAACTGGGAGACTAGAGTACAGTATTGGTCATTGGTATGAACACTGAAGCCACCCATGGACATGGAAGGATCTAGAAGATCTAGAAGGTTTGTGCAAGCATTCCAAAGTCCTTTGTGAATGAGGGACATTCCGGTTATGTACTGCTGTGTAACAAACCACCCCCAAATTAGTGATATAAAACAAGAACACACTTCCTTTGTGCACAGTGTCTGTGGATCAGAAATGCAGAGAGGGCTGAGTGGGGATGGCTTGTCTCTGCTTCATGGAAAAACATGGAAAATCCATTTGCTCTTTCATATAAATTTTAGAAGCACTACTACATAAATTTCATATAAATTTTAGTAGTTCTTCTTCTTCCTCTCCTTCTCCTTCTCCTTCTCCTTCCCCTTCCCCTTCCCCTTCCCCTTCTTCTTCTTCTTCTTCTTCTTCTTCTTCTTCTTCTTCTTCTTCTTCTTCTTCTTCTTCTTCTTCTTCTTCTTCTTCTCCTCCTCCTCCTCCTCCTCCTCCTCCTCCTCCTCCTCCTCCTCCTCCTCCTCCCTCCTCCTCCTCCTCCTCCCCCCTCCTCCTCCTCCTCCTCCTCCTCCTTTTTCTTCTCCTTCTTCCCCTCCTCCTCCTCCTTCTCCTCCTCCTTCCACTTCCTTTCCTCCTCCTCCTCTTCTTCTTCTGAGGACCTCTTATTTTCATGTAGATCATAGGCTTGCAATTTTTCTAAATTGATTCTAGAAAACTTTACACACTGCAGCCTCTGAGAACAGTAGAAGCTGATATTGCTTGGGCTATACTTTCAACATGTCCAATTTCGAATTCAGATTTGCTATTGGCCATTTGTTTTAGTTGACTGATCTTATGAAAAGTCTCCCAAACTTCTTAATACTTGATTATAGTAACAGTAAATATATGGATACTTTGGTCAGATTTGAATCTGCCATCTGGACTCCCAATATCAGTGAACCTGGAAATGTCTCCATTTATTTATATCTTTTCCAGTTCCTTGCATATAAATTTCCCTATGAAGATCTTGACTTTTTTTGTCAAGTGCCTTCCCTAAATACCTTATATTTTTGCCATTAATGTAAATGGAATTTTAAAAATAAAGCTTTAAACTGGTTATTGGTGTTGTGGGCAAATGTATTAATTTATTGATTATTCATACAACTTGCTAAACTCCCTCATTCTAAAATATGTCTGTAGAGAAGTTTTGATTTCTATAAAAAATAGAAACCAAAAAACATTGCTCTGACTGGTTCTCCAATGACATGTTGTCTGCAACTTGTGATGGAGGCATTCTTGACTTTAAAAAGAATACTTCTAATATATCAACATTAAGAATACTATTTATGAAAGTCTTTTGATAGAAATTCTTTATCAGATTAGGGAGTTTCCTTGCTCTGCTTGGTTTGTTAGAAATTATGCGTAAATGAATTTTATCCTAAAAAGAATTAAATTCCTTTTCTGTATATTTTGTGATGAATATATGTTTTTCACTAGTAATCTATTCATATGATTAATTGCATCAATGCATGTAAAACTAATTTTAACATTTTACAAACAAAACCTAACATGGCCATGGTAATTTTTTAAAAACACTGCTGGATTGAGGTTACTATTAGTTTAGAATTTTTTTATTTTTTACCTACAATCATGAGAGAAATTGGCTTATAATTTCCTATTTTTGTCCTGTCCTTATCTGGTTTGGATATTATGTAATACTAGCTTCATAAAATGCACTTGGGAGTGTTTTTACCTTCTTTTCTCTTGGAAAGACTTTGAATATGATCACACTAGTCTACTCCTTGAATATTTGGTATTATATCATCTGTGGCTGTTTTCTTTATGGGAAGTCAATAAACTACAGATATAATTTATTTAACATATACTGAATGTTATGACTGAATTCTGCCCGTTCCCCTCATTTATATCTTGAAGTCCTAACTATAATGTGACTGCAATTGGAGATACAGTTTTTAAGAAGGTCATTAGGCTTAAATGAGATCACTAAGTGTGAGCCCTTAGTCCCATAGGACAGGTGTCCTCATAAGAAGAGAAATGCCACAATGAATCATGGAACACTACATCAAAAGCTAATGATGTACTGTATGTGACTAACATATAATAATAATAATAATAATAATAATAATAATAATAATAATAATAATGAAGAGAAATGCCAGAGCTCTTTTCATGCACACACAGAGAAAATAGAAAAGGGCCATGTAAGGACACACCAAGAAAGTGGCCATCTGTAATCTGGGAAGAGAATCCACATCAGAAGCCAACCCTGCTAGCATAGTCCAGCATCTAGACTATGGGAAAATAAATTTCTGTTGTTTAAGCCACCCAGCCTGTCGTACTTAGTTATGGTAGCCAAAGCAGACCAACACACTGCATTATTTAGTGCTTCTATTTCTTTTAAAAGTCATTTTAGGTATCACATTTTCCAGGAATTTGTTTTTTTTTTCATTCATGAAGATACAAGCATTTTCTTTTTTTTATTTAAATTCAATTAGCCAACATATAGTGCATCATTAGTTTCAGACGTAGTGTTCAATAATTTATCAGTTGCGTATAATACCCAGTGCTCACCACATCACATACCCTCCTTTTTTAAAATTTAAATTTATTTATTTATTTTTTTAAAGTTCCATGATTTATTACTTGCGTATAACACCCAGTGCACCATGCAATACGTGCCCTCCTTAATTCCCATCACCAGCCTATCCCATTCCTCCCCCTCCCCCGCCGCCCTGAAGCCCTCAGTTTGTTTCCCAGAGTCCACAGTCTCTCATGGTTCCTTCCCCCTTCTGTTTACCCCCCCTTTCTTCTTCCCTTTCTTCTCCTACTGAACTTCCTACTTCTTATGTTCCATAAATGAGTGAAACCATATGATAATTGGAATTTGAACATATATTTGCATATATTGGTATAAAGTTGTTTAGAATAGATTTAGTTTTTATATTTCTGCTCTATGTTTTAGTTATATCTTTCTTATAATTCCTACTATAACTTAATTATGTATTTTCTTACTCTATGCATTCACAACAGGGAGGCTATAGCCCCCACGGGGGTGAAAATTAGTCATACTTTTTAAAAGTATGGAAAACAACACATAAAGAGATATAGAATATACCTGTGGTTCTCCATTATTGTTGTTGTTGTTACTTTTATTAGTTTTACCTCCTTTTATTTCATCCAATTTATGTTAAAAAAGTCATTTTGTAGAATTTCCCACATTTTAGACTTGGTTGGTTGTTTCCTAATTATCTCATTAATTTTAATTCTATCATCAAATATCCTGTAAGCCAGTAGGTAGGAGCTAGAAGCTTGGTGAATTTCAGGTTCATTTTTGTTATTGTTGTTATTATTACTTCTGCATCACATCAGGAGACACATGTTTGATAGTTGCACTTTTAGTGATGCTAAGATTGGTCAAAGGGATCAAGTTTGTGGGTCTGTTACCACCATTCCTCCAGAAACATTTCAAGTCATAGTTAAATCTCCTGACAACATTTTATCTGATGGTTAAAATCACTATAGATAGATGTCTAAATCTATTATTTCAATGAGAGTTGCAAAATGATGATTTCAAAGTTTACTATTTCTTCTGCATTTATTAGCTGAGATTCTCTTTTGCCCAGTTTTATTTAGATATAATTGACATATAGCACTGTATAAGTTTAACATGTACAGCATAATAATTTGACATATATAGTGTGAAATGGTTACCAAAATAAATTTAGTTAACAACCATCATCTCATATAGATACAGAAAAAAGAAAAAAAACTTTCCTGTGATAAGAATTCTTAGAATCTACTCTCCTAACAACTTTCAAATATACCGTAAAGCAGTGTTTTGCTTTATACCCCTATTACTTATCTTATAACTAGAAGTATGAACATTTTGACCAACTTTATCCAGTTCCTCCTCCCACCCCTGCCTCTGGTAACCACAAACATGATCACTTTTTCTATGTTTAAAACGTTTTTTTAAGATTTCACACGTAAGTGAGATCATACAGAATTTGACTTTCTCTTTCTGATTTATTTCACTTACCATAACGCTCTCAAGTTCCATCCATGTTGTTGGAAATGGCAGGATTTCCTTTTTTAATGGCTGAATACTATTCATTATATATATATGCCACAACTTTTTGATGGCCACTTAGGTTGCTTGCATGTCTTGATTATTATATATAATGCAACAATAAACATGGGGGTAAAGGTATCTCTTTGACTTAGTATTTTTGTTTCCCTCACATATATCCCCAGAGGTGGGATTGCTGGATCATACAATAGTTCTATTTTTAAAATTTCGAGGAAACTCCATACTATTTTACGTATTGGCTATACAAATTTACAATCCCACCAATAGTGCACAAGGTTCCCCTTTTCCCGCATCCTCACCAGCATTTATTACCTCTTATTTTTTTGATAATAGCTATTCTAACAGGCATGAGGTGAAACATCATTGGGATTTTGATTGAATTTACCCTTTGATTAGTGATGTTGAGCACCTATGATGTACCCATTGGCAATTTATATATTTTATCTGAGAAAATGTCTATTTAGGTCCTTTGTTGGTTTTTAAATAGATTATTTGTTTCTTTGCTATTGAGTTGTATGTGGTCCTTATATATTTTGGGCATTTTTAAATTATGTTATGTTAGTCACCATACAGTACATCATTAGTTTTTGATGTAGTGTTCCATGATTCATTATTTGCATACAACACCCAATGCTCCAAGCAATACGTGCCCTCCTTTACCCCCCTCACCGGGCTACCCCCTCCCCTCTCACCCCCCTCCCCTCTGAAATGTCAGATTGTTTCCCGGAGTCCATAGTCTCTCATGGTTCATCTCCCTCTCTGATTCCCCCCTCCTTCAGTTTTCCCTTCCTTCCCCTAGTGTCCTCCATGCTATTTCTTATGTTCCACATATGAGTGAAACCATATGATAATTGGCTTTCTCTGATTGACTTATTTCACTTAGCATAATACCCTCCAGTTCCATCCATGTCAGTGCAAATGGTGGGTATTCATCCTTTCTGATGGCTAAGTAATATTCCATTGTACATATGAAGCACATCTTCTTTATCCATTCATCTGTTGAAGGACATCTGGGATCCTTACACAGTTTGGCTATTGGACTTTGCTGCTATGAAAATTGGGGTGCAGAGGCCCCTTCTTTTCACTACATCTGTATCTTTGGGGTAAAAACCCAGTAGTGCAATGGCTGGGTCATAGGGTAGCTCAATTTTTAACTTTTTAAGGGACCTCCACACTGTTTTCCAGAGTAACTGTACCAGCTTGCATTCCCACCAACAGTGTTAAGAAGGGTTCCCCTTTCTCCACATTCTTGCCAACATTTGTTGTTCCCTACTTTGCTAATTTTTGCCATTCCGACTGGTGTAGAGTGGTATCTCAATGTGGTTTTGATTTGAATTTCCCTGATGGCTAATGATGTTGAACATTTTTTTTTTCATATGTCTGTTAGCCATTTATGTGTCTTCTTTGGAGAAGTATCTGTTCATGTCTTCGCTCCATTTTTTTTTAATGATTTTTTATTATATTATGTTAGTCACCATACAGTACATCCCCGGTTTCCGATTTCGCTCCATTTTTTTAACTTGTCTTCCCCCTAGGTGCTTTCAGGATTGCTTCTTGGTTCTAAGGCTTGTGAGTTTTACTATTATATGTCGGGGTGTTGATCTGTTCTCATTGATGTTGGGAGGGGTCCTCTCTGCCTCTTGGACACCAATGCTTGTTTCCTTCCCCAGTTTAGGGAAGTTCTCAACTGCAATTTGCTCAAATATATCTTCTAGTCCTCTCTATCTCTCTCCACCCCCTCAGGGATCCCAATGATTCTGACATTGGAAAGTTTCATGGTATCATTAATCTTTCTCAGTTTAATCTCTTGGGCTTTTAGGTATTTATCCCACGCCTCCTTGGCTTCCTTCTTTTCTATCATCTTATCTTCTAGCTCACTAATTTATTCTTCTGCCTCATTTACCCTGGCTGTCAGAGTATTCAGTTTAGACTGCATCTCATCCATAGCATTTTTAAGTTCGGCCTGATTAGATCTCATTTCTGCCCTTAGAGATTCTATATTATTGCTAATATTTTTCTCAAGCCTAGATATCAACTTCATAATTGCTACTCTGAAGTCTATCTCTGATATCTTGCTTATACCCATATCCTTTGGGTCTGTGGCAGAGGCCATAGTCTCTGATTGTTTTCTTTGTTGGGGGTTCCTCCTCTTAGTCATTCTGTTGAGTGGTGGTTGAGGGAATGTACAGAGTCCAAAGTATTAACCATGACCCAAGCAAGACAAACTCATTTTATGGGGACCCTAGGATTGTTGTCTTCTATTTTTCCAGACTGTCTTCTGGAGGAAGAGCCTGCTGCACTGTTACTCATGCAACCCTGCTTGGGCAGAGTTGCCCTGCCCCCTGTGGGGGTGGGGGGTGAGCTCAGGGAAAACTGGTTTTTTGAGCTTTTGTTCTCTGGCTGCTTTCTGCATCCCTTATGTCTCTTCTGAGAGTCAGAGCAGAAATGACTGCACCCAAACCTCTGACCCAGAGCAGAGAAATCATAGTCTCCTCTTCACTGAGGTCTCCAGCACATGCAGTATCCATTTCTGTCTGTGCTGCTAAAAACTGCAGCCAGTGGTGCACCCCACAGCAACTCTCCCAGAGGTTGATCCCAGGGCTGGGGTGTGTCTCTGCCCTTTATGCTTCTAAAACTGCGAGCTGCCCTCAGTTTGCACACATGCACCTGCAGCTCCTGGATCCTATCTGGGATAGGACATATGCACTAAAGTCCTTTCCCCACCACTACTGGTTGTGAGTCTGTGCCCAGTCCCTAGCATGGGATGTTTTTGGGCTCCGGTGTCATATCACCTTCCTGATGCCAGCTTATGGCGGCTCCCTCCCCCTTCTGTTTATCTTCCGATATCTGCATGCAGATTCATGGCTCCTCCTTTCGTACCTCGTGACCACCAGAGATTTTCTGCTTGTAGAGATCCAGATATATATTCTTACATCTCAGGCTGATTTCATGGGTGTTCAGAATGGTTTGGTAGATATCCAGTTAAATTCAGGGGACTGGTTGAAATAGGGTCCCCTACTCCTCTGCTATCTTGCCATTCTTATTTTGGGTGTTTTAACAATATTAATTCTTCCAGTTCATGAACATGGAATACCTTTCCATTTATTTGTGTCTTTTCAATTTCTTTCATTAATCTCTTTAAATTTTCAGTGTAGAGATCTTTTGCCTCTTGATTAAATTTATTCCTAAGTATTTTGTTTTGATGCTGTTGCAAATGGGGTTGCTTTACTTATTTCTTTTTGGATGTGTTATTAAGTGCTTTCTATCAGACATATGGTTTGCAAATTTTTTCCCCATTCTGTAGGTTTTTTTCATTTTGTTGATTTTTCTTTTGCTCTGTGGAAGCCTTTTAGTCTGCTATACTCTAGCTTGTTTGTTTTTGCTTTTGTTGCTTGTGCTTTAGGTGTCATATCCACGATCATCACCAAGACCAATGCCAACGAGAATTTTCCTATGTTGTCTTCTAGGTGTTTTATGGTTTAAGGTCTTATATTTAAGTTTTTAAACCATTTTGTGTTAATTCTTTCTTTTTTAAATAAATTTGATTTCTTAGAGCATTTTAGACTCATGGTAAAATTGTGGGGAAGGTACAGAGATCTATCATAAACCCTCCCCCTCACACCCCAGGACATATACACAGTGTCTTCTATTATCCAACACTCATCACCACAATGGAATAAGTGTTACAATAGATGAACCTACTCTGACATGTCATTATGACCTGTAGGCCATGGTTTACCTTAGGGTTCTGTCTTGGTGTTGTATATACTATAGGTTTGGACAAATGTACAAATGGTGTGTATCCACCATTATCATATCATATAGAGTGGTTTCGATGCCCTAAAAATCCCCCCAAATCCTCTATACTCCACCTGTTTATCCCTACTCACACTGCAACCTCTGGCAGCACTGATCTTTCTACTGTCTCCATAATTAATTCTTATGAGTGTTATAAGATAGGGTTGTACTTTCATCCTTTTACATATAAATATGCAATTTTCCCAGCACCATTTATTGAAAAGACTATCAGTTCTCCATTGAGTATGCTTAGCTCTCTTGCCAAATATTGTTTGATTTTATATGCATGGGTTTATTTCTGGGCTCTTGATTCTATTCAGCTGGTCTCTGTGTCTGTTTTTATGACAGTACCATACTGTTTTGAATACTGTAGCTTTTATAATATACCTTGAAATCAGAAAGTGTGATGCTTCTGTCTTTGTTCTTCTTTCTCAGGATTGTTTTGGCTACTTGGGGACTTTCTGTGGTTCTGTATAAATTTTAGGATTGTGTTTTATATTCTTGTAAAAATGTCATTGGAATATTAAGAGGGATTGCATTGAATTTACAGGTGGCTTTGGGAAGTATGAGTATTTTAAAAATATTTCTTATTTTTTTTTATTATGATACGTTAGTGACCATACAGTAATAATTATTCTTCTAATTGATAAACATAAATAAAATTTTCATTTATTTATTTGCACATTTGTGTCCTTAATTTCTTTTCTTAATGTCTTTAAGTTTTCAATGTAGAGATCTTTCATTTCCTTGGTTAAATTTATTCCTAAGAATTTTATTGTTTTGATGCTACTGTAAATGGGATTGCTTTCTTTATTTCTTGTTGGTTAATTTGTCATTAAATGCTTGCATTCATATAGAAATGCTACTAATTTTTGTGTGTTCATTTTGTATTCTGCAACTTTACTGGATTCATTGATTAGATATAATAGTTTTTTGAGTGGAGTCATTAGGATTTCCCACATCTAAATTCATGTCATCTGCAAATGGGGCCAATCTTACTTCTTTTTCCAATTCTGATGCCTTTCCACTCCTTACCTTATTGCTCTGGCTAGGACTTCTAGTACTATGTTGAATAGGAGTGGTGGGAGTGGATACACTTGTCTTTTTTTCTGATCCTAAGGGAAAATATTTCATCCTTTCCCAGTGAGTATGATAGCTATGGGCTTGTCATATACGACCTTTATAATGTTGAGGTGGGTTCCTTCTATACCTAATTTGTTAGGAATTTTTACAATGAGGGGTGCCTGGGTGGCTCAGTTGGTTAAACATCTGCCTTTGGCTCAGGTCATGATCCCAGGGTCCTAGGATTGAGCCCCATACTGGGCTCCCTGCTCAGTGGGGACTCTGCCTCTCCTCTCCATCTCCCTCTTCCCTAGCTCATGCTCTCTCTTGCAGTCTATCTCATAAAAATAAACAAATAAAATCTTTTAAAAAATTTTAAAATAGTGAATAGGTGTTGAATTTTGTCAAGTGCTTTTTCTTCATCTGTTGAGATGATCATATGATTTTTTCATTCTATTAATGTGATGTATCACATTAATTTATTTGCATGTGGTGAACCCATTCTTACATTTTGTGGTTAAACCCCACTTGATCATGATTAATGATCCTCTTAATGTGCTGCTGAATTTGGTTTGCTAGTATTTTATTGGAAATTTTGCATCTATATTCTAGATTTGCATCAAGGATATTGGCTTGTAGTTTTCTTTCTTGGTAGTATCCTTTCTGGCTTTGGTATCCGGATAATACTGGCTGTATAAAATGAGTTTGTGAGTATTTTCTCCTCTTTAATTTTTTAAAGGAGATTTGGAGAAAGACTTGCATTAAATTATCTTTAAATATTTGATAAAATTCACCAGTGAAGCTGTCTGATTCTGGGCTTTTCTTCACTGGGAGATTTTTGATTACTCAAGCTTTTCTACTTTTCTGATTTAATCTTGGTAGGTTATATGTATCTAAGAGTTTTTCCATTTCTGGAAAATATATACCATGGAAAATATTTTCCATGGAAAAATGTATGTTTCTAAGGGGTTTTTCATTTCTGGAAAATATACCATAGAAAATATCTTCCATATCTGGAAAAATATACCAACAAACTGTACAACCTAAGTAGGTTGTGGGGTATTGAATTCCCCAAATATTATTTGTTGTATTGATGTTTATTTTTCCTTTTAGCTCTATTAATTTTTGCTTTATATATTTAGGTGTTCCAAAGTTGGGTGCTTAAGTATTTACAACTATTATATTTTCTTGATGGATTGACCTCTTGATCATTACATAATGACCTTCTCTGTCTCTTTTTACCATTTTTAGTTTAAAGTCTATTTTGTCTGATATAAGTATAGCTACCTCTGTTGTTATTGTTGTTGCTGTTTTGGTTATGATTGGTTTGAAATATCTTTTACCATTTCTTCACTCTAACTACATGCATCTTAAAGGCTAAAGTGAGTCTCTTGTAGATAGCATACCATTGGATCTTGGGTTTTTTTTTTTTTAAATCAATTCAGTGATTCTATGTGTTTTGATTGGAAAATTTAATCCATTTATGTTTAAAGTAATTATTGATAAGTAAGGACTTACTATTGCTATTTCGTTGTTTTCTGATGATTTTGTAGATCCATTTTTCCTTGCCTCTTATCCTGTTATCTTTTTTTAATGTTTTGATATATTTCAATATCAGTATGCTTTGACTTCTTTATCATGTTATTTTGTAATCACATAGATTTTTCCCTTGTGGTTACTATGAGACTTACACAAAATATATTAAAATTATAACACCCTATTTTAAACTGATACCAACTTCACATTGACAGAATTGCTGAACTTTTGTTGTCCATATAATATAAATATATTGTATATCCAATAACAGACTATTGTAGTTACGGTTACTTTTACTATGTTTGCTTTTTAACTTTTAAACCAGTAGTAAGTGAATTATACACCACCATTAGTATATTACAGAATCTAACCAACCTTGATTACATATTTACCATTACAAGTGAGTTTTACACTACCTTCTTATGTTTTTGTAATATTAACATCTTTTTACTTCCACTCAAAGAACTCTCTCTTTTTAAAGATTTTATTTATTTGACAGAGAGAGAGAGCAAACACAAGCAGGGGGAGAGGCAGGCAGAGGGAGAAGGAGAAGCAGGCTCTCCACTGAGCAGGGAGCCCAATGCAGGGCTCGATCCCAGGACCCTGGGATTATGACCTGAGCTGAAGGCAGATACTCAACCGGCTGAGCCACCCAGGTGCTGCAAAGAACTCTCTTTTGTATTTCTTGTAAGTCAGGTCTGGTAGTGATGAACTCTCTCAGTTTTTGTTTTTTTGGGAAAGCGTTTCTTTATTTCTGAAGGACAGCTTTGCCAGCATGTCAACCAAGACAATGCTTTTTCCCCCTTTTAATATTTTGAATATGTCACCCCTTTCTCTGCTGGCTTGAAATGTTTCTGTTGAAAAATCTGCCAACAGTCTCATCACTGTTGGTTCTCCCATCTTTAACTTCTTTAGCTTCTTTCAAAATTCTTCCATTGTGTTTGACTTCTACATTGTGTTTGACTTCTACAATTTAATTATAATGTGTCTCAGTGTAGACCTACTCAGATGTAACCTGTTTGTGGTCTTTTGGATTTTATGGATCTGGATGTACACAACTCTTTCCGGATTTGGGAATCTTTCAGCCATTATTGGTTTAAATGTACTTTCTGTCCCTTTCTCTTTCTCTTTTCATGCTGGAATTACCATAGTGTAGATATTGTTTCCTTTGATTGTGTTCCATAAGTCCTGTAGGTTTTCCTTATTCTTTTCCATTAACTTTTGCTCCACTGACTGGATAATTTCAAATGTCCTGGCTTCTAGGTCATTGCTTCTTTCTTCTGCCTGGTGGAGTCTTCTTGTGAAGGTCCCTACTGAATTCTTCATTTCAGTCATTGTGTTTTTTCAGCTCTAGGGTTTTGTTGGATTTCTTTTGATGGCTTCTATTTGTTGAATTTCTCATTTTGTTCATGCACTGTTGTCTTAAGTTTATTTAGTTGTCTGTATGTTCTTGCAGTTTACTTCTTTAACAAGGTTATTCTGAATTCTTTGTCTGATATTCATAGTTCTCCTTTTCTTTAGGATCAGTTATTAGAGTTTTATTAGTTTCCTTTGGTTGTGTCATGTTTACCTGAGTTTTTGTGATTATTGATTTTTTTTATGTTAGTATCTGCATGTTGGAGTAAGTGATCTCCTTTTCCAGACTTTACTGGTTTACTTTGGCAGAAATAGTTCTTCACCAGCCAGCTCAGTTTGGGTTTCTGGATGTGTCTGCTGTCATGTCCTTGGACAAGTGAGGCTTGTTACCAGGGTCTATTTTAGAGAAAGCCACTTACTAAGCTCTGAGGTCAGGGGTTTGGTGCTAGTGGCTGAGAACAGTTGGATAGGACTGTTATTTCCCCAAGTGACACTGTGGGTTGGGTCTGCAGTTGCCTGGGTTCTCTAGTCAGGCTTACTAGATGGTTGGGATTGATACTATATTCAGTAGTAGGTGGGGATCTGAATTAATTTCCCTGCCCTGGTGTGGTAGCAGAATAGACTCTAGGACTGGCATGGCTCATTGTTTAGGGACCTGAATCAGGAAAGACTATGCACTGGTTTCCCCGGCCAGACAGGGTCACTGGTTTTGCTCTGCAGATGGGAAAAGCCATGGGCTGTGTTCCCTGTTCATGTGTCACTATCACAAGGGCTGGTGGATGGCTTATGAAGTCTCCTGTGTGCTCCACTTATGTTCCCTGGTAGGGGAAGCTGGAAGTTCAGCAATAGGTGGGGCGATGGATGGATTTCCTTGCCTGGGCAGAGCAGCAGAACCAGCTCCAAGACCAATAAGGCTTTACTTGTGATCTCTGCTCAATTCAGCCCACACCCTAAGTTCCCTGGCCAAAAGGTGTCACTAGCTTTGCTCTGCAGATGGTCAGCTCTGCATGCCAGAATATCTGCTCAAGTGTTGCAGTTTTCTGGTGTTCCAGCTAGGTTTTCTGGTTAAGTGGACAAGGAGCTATGCTAAGCAGAGAGTGGAGCTATGAATGAACTCCTGCCTGGGCAGAATAGAAGGTCCAGTTCCAAACAGTCTTCCCGATGTTCCTGGTCAGGCTTTCTGGTCAGAAGGGGCTGGGAGCTACACTCGACAGAGTGTGTTGGGTGGGGTTGGGGACTATGAATTAGTTCCCTGACTAAGCAGAACATGGGAACTAGCTCCAAGGCCAGAAGTGTTCTTTGTGGTATTAAATAAAGCCAACTTGCTCTCCAGATTTGCTGACTGAATGGTGCCTCTGGCTTTGCTTTGTGGATGATCAGGTCTGCCTGCTATACTCTCTGCTCAAGTGTTGTTGGGCTATACAGCTTGTAGGTGTTCTGGACAGGCTTTCTGGTTAGATGGAGCTGGGAGGTACATTCAGCAGTAGTCTGGGCTATGACTCAGCTCTCATGCCTGGGTAGGAGCAGACCAGGCTCCAGAGCCATACAGAACATTTACTGAATGAAGAAGAAACAGGAACTCAGAGCTGGTTTTCCTTTCAGTCCCTCCAGGATTTTATCTTAATCTCATCTGCTCTGCATCCCTGGCTCAGCTCAAACAACAACCCACATGCCTGATTGCAATTGCACCAACAATTTCAGTTATGTGAGACTTTACTTCCATATTTCTTTTCCTTCACTATAAGGGAATATCCTAGGTTTTTTGAGCCCTGGTACAAAGGTTGCCTAATCAAAAGCCATTCCATTTAATTTCCAGCATTTCTGTCTTTTCCAGTCCAACCCTCTATGGGTAGTTAAGTTGCCTGACACCTTTGAATTCTGTGAAGTCACAGACCTCATCAGTATTTGGCACGGTGCTACCATTTCACAACTGAGGTGGTTTGGGAAAGGCAGGGAGGCAGGACAGCTCCAGAGCCTTGGAGCGTGTAATAAACAACAACAAACCATGTGTTTTTCACACCATGGTGTGTGTAATGGTTCATTCCTTACAATGAAGTACTTCCTAAGTTGGTCACTAGAACTCTGGTTATTGTCCCAGGAGGGCTGGGTCCTGAGGTAGAAGGATCCCCTATGATAGGGAAGGCTGGGTGTGCTCAGACACCCAATCAACTTGGGGATCTCAATTTCAGAGTTTCAAAAATCACTTCAAAATCCCATGCCCTAGGGTTCATAAAAGGTTGGAGAGTCTGGGATTAAAATGTAGTTTCTTTCATTGGAAAAATATGGGGTAGTACTGAAAAATGTCTGTGAGGCTCAGGGGGTTTCTTGCTGAGATGAGACTGAAAAGATCCAAGGAGGATAAAAGAACCCTTCTTAGGACACACACAACAGAGTGATGAGGACAAGCAGATCATGTCAGGGGGGTTGGAGCTCAGAACTGAGGCTATTGAGGAGAGTGGAGGGACAGCCAGGGGTCCCTTAATATTGCATGGGAGCAAAAAGAACAAGGGGTGCATAGATTCCCTGGAATGTCTGACAGAGAACCATCCTCCGGTTGCAAAGGGTGTTGGTAGGTCCACACAGGAAGGACGAAGGAGCGAGGCAGCACTGAGAAGCCATGCATGTGGTGTCCTGACCCAGAACTCACTGGCCAGGGCATGATGTGACCCCAGAGATGACATCATGCATCTGCACAGGTCATCTGAGAGGTGGATCACAGGACAGGTGCATGAAGCCTGGAGCTGGATGAGACCCAGAGTCTGATGTTGACCCTGGGAAAGGGCCTGTGAGTCATTTGACAGGAAGTGATGAGCATCAGGAGCTGGCACAGGCTCACTGGGGACCGTCCACGTCAGACACACATCATTTTCTTCTCCTTCTCGTTATTACCATTATATATTCATCTTCTGATTTTCTTCCTCTTCCTGTTGTTTCCATTAAGACATGGAAGATACCATAGATGGAACTAGAAGTTGGATGGCTATCTAACACTGCAACTGGCAGAATCCAGACCCACAACAGTCTCAAGAATCTGGAAGGTAGCTCTGTGTTTGGCATTTGGCAGGTTCAAAGTGAGTGCACATGTAGCTTCTTTCCAGGGGTTATTGTGAAAATTGCATGCAATAAAATAAATTAAGCCTTCAGCACGTAGGCATTTATGTAGCCAATAAATGATGACTTCTGTCATCCTCAAAGCCATCAGGTAGAGGGAACACCATTATTCCAAAGAGGAAACTGAAGCATTGGGAGAGTAAATAACTTGCCCAAGAGATTAAGTAACAGCCAGGGAGTGGGGGACACCTGATTGTATTCATATTTCAAAGATGTTTTGGGTTTCTTCCAAAGAGCAAATTTGGCCCAAACTCCATACATACAAGCCTTTCATGACAGATGAAGACCAACCTGTGGGGAGTGGGAGACATTCATGTCTGCATCCATAGACACCAAGGTGCTTTATCTTGGCAGGGACACTGGGGATACATCTCATAAAGTGGAGTGAAGTTCACCAGGTAACAAAATCTCTTATTGATTACCAACAATTCTAACTCCTTTGACCATATATCAAGACTCTATCTGTCCAATTCAGTACACAAAGGGATCTTAACACTCTTGGGTTTTGGGGG
Source organism: Ursus maritimus (assembly GCF_017311325.1). Taxonomy (NCBI): domain Eukaryota; kingdom Metazoa; phylum Chordata; class Mammalia; order Carnivora; family Ursidae; genus Ursus; species Ursus maritimus. Next base: position 41,083,272 of record NW_024426885.1, on the reverse strand, counting down.
CTTTAGAGGCTGGACTATAGGGGTGGGGTGACAAAGTAGCTCTGCAGAGTGTCCAGGCAGGGGAAAAGATCAATGGTGTATCCTGGAGGGTGGCTGGGAGTATATGCTTGGGGGATGTTGGCACCCTGAGCAGCAGCTATTGAAGGGGAAGCATCCCTGGTTGGGTGGAAGGCAGAGCAACTGCCTGCAGAGGGGACCCTGGTAGGAAGAGAAGAGAGAGAAGGTCACCGAGAAGGTACTGGAGATGGAACCAGAAAGCTTTGGTGTCCTTGGCTCAAGGGGGTTCAGTCTCACGGCCCATCAAGACCAACATGGTAGGACCTTTTGATACCCTTCCTCTCCCTGGTTGCTGGCCTCGAGGCTGGGCTGCTATTTCAAGACTCAGTTTAGGTGTTGGAAATCTACCCTGCCTCCCCCAGGCAGCCCCAGTGTTGAGACTCTGGACTCCCTCTGTTCTGGTTTGGAACTCATCTGCTTCCCCCTGGCCTGGGGGCCTCAGGAATGAGAACAAAGCCTGACTGCTTTGCCCAGGTTCTTTCAGTGAATGTGTGCTGAAGGGTTGAGTTCTCACCACAACCCTGAGGCCAGATTCTGGGCCCCCAGGGCAAGGGCAGCAGGGGGCACCCTTGGATGGGATGGGCTGTGGAGGCAGCAGCAAACCCGAACTCCTTGGCTTGGGAAGAGAACAATACAGATGCTTCAGGAGTGTGAAATCTGCCCCTGGCTTACCGTCATCCCCTCCTGCCATTAGCCGCTAATCAGCTGAGGACTCCCAGCCGAATGGCTCAAATAAGCCGGGGGCGGGGGCGGTGTTGGGCACCCTGGCCATCTGACAGCATCCCTGGCCCCTCTAGCTCCAGGAGATACAGAGAGTGGATAAGAAAGGGCCTGCATCTTCTGCAGGCAGCACATCTGAGAGGAGGGAGACCATGTGGGCCTTTCCCAGATACCCAGCTCCCCTCCAGGGAGCAGTTCTTCTAAGACCACAGGGTCTGGCTTTAATTCAAACAAGCCTACTGGCATAGCAAGGAAGCCACACCTCGAGGAACACTGAGTGGGTAAAGCCTCTGGGCGTGGCCCTTCCTTAGTGTGGTCCTTCCACTCCCCCACACACCATGCACACTTGTACCTCCAGGTTCCCATGACCTTCTGCTCATTACGTGCCACACGAAGTGCAAAGTGCCAGATAGGACAGTCCCTGCTCTCAAAGGAGCTTCTAGGTCATTGGCTTGCTGTGCTAACTTGAATAACGGCCCTGACAAAATATCCAGGTCCTGGTCTTTGGGACCTGTGACTGTTTTGGGTTACACTGGAAAAGGATCTTTGAGATGTGATGAAGGACCTTGAGATGAGGAGATTATCCTGGGTTATCAGAATGGGCTCACAGGCCAGCTCAGGTTCCTGCAAGAGGGAGACCTACCCACAGGAGAGAAGGTGACGGGATGGGTGAAGCAGAGGGAGATTCAAGGTGCTGCTCTGCTGCCATATAGATGGAGGAAGGGGCCAGGAGCCAGAGAACCCTGGGAATGCAGTTCTAGAAGTGCAAAAGGCAGGAAAGGGATTGTCTCTAGTCAGATCGTCCAGAAGGAGGGTAGTCCTGGCAAGAAATGGATTTCTGCTCAGGAAAATCTGTTTCACACTTCCAGCCTCCAGAGCTCTGAGGACTCTAGAACTGAAAACCTGTTGTTTTCACATGCTATGTTTATGACACTGTTAGAGCAGCCCCAGGAAAGTAGTACCCTCACCCACCAGAGGACTGACAGGAAACACATAGTCATTCACAACACTGGAGGAAAGAGCAGACTGAGCCCACAGAGCACAGCCCCGTTCAGGGTTCAGGGTTCAGGGTTCAGGGTTTGTGCTGAGTCTTCAGATCGTGCACACCATTCTCTGCCATTGCGCAGCAGCATTGTGTGTGTTCTCCGAGGGGTGTAGGCCACAATGATATGAAGGTCTCATCCACAGATGAGGTGTGCAGACTCAGGAGGCAGGAGAGGGAGAGCATCTTCCAGGCCAGCTGTCTATTGCCTAACAGTAGGTTGGCCCCTTCTGATAATACCTCCCGTGTCCTCCATCTGATCTCAGGCCTCCCTCCATGTCTTGCTCTGTCCCCCTGCCCTGAGTGATCACCGCTGGGTGGGTTCGGGGCACAGGCCTGGTGTGGTGCTCAAGTGACCATCATGGGGCTGTGGTTCTGGGGAGAGGCTCCAGGAGAATCAGATGGAGAAGGGGCTTCTGTGCGAGCATGGCTGGGACTGAGAGCCCTTGGTAGACCCAAAGTCGGGAGCCCAGTCCCAGAGGAGCCGCAGGCCCTCTGACACCAGGTGGTGGCCCTGCTGGGTGTTGGCATGCATCGGGGGTGTCTCCTTAGCAGTGTCCCGAGGCTTGCAGGCCTGTGCAGGACTCCCAAATGCTCACCTTGCCCCGAGGGAAAGCCATGCTTGCCTGATCCAAGGAAGTGCCTAATGCAGCCCTCACTAGAGCTACTGGGGACTACAATGTCCTCCAGGCACCTGGGCCAGTCTGAGCGAAGGGTCTGAGTACCGGGAAGTCAGGTGAGCCAGGAGCATGCTCTTGGTGGGCCCTAGGTCTGAGCGCTGCGGTGGTTTGTGAGGTAACTGTCATGAGATCACGATGCTGACCTTCAGGGGGCAGGGCAGGGAGAAGAGGGGAGCCAGGCCCCGGGTTCAAGTCCAGCTCTGCCACTCCCAGGCTTTGTGACGTGGGGCAAGTCACTAGGCCTCTCTGTGCCTTAGCTCCCCCCTTGGTAAACTGGGCATATTAGTAGTACTTGCAGGTAGAGTTACGGGCAGGATTAAATAGTGAAATATGCAAAGTTCTTAGACTGGCAGGTGGCCCACAGGAGGAACTTACAACAATGAGCTGTCACTACTATTCAATTCCATGGAGGACACCTGTAACAAGCTGGCTTCTCCCCGTTGTCACAGGTCGACAAAGGAGGAACTCTGCTACCTGGTAAAAGCAGTCAGGTGGGCACCCCATGGGGTGTCACGCGTGCCCTCCACCAGTCCTGGCAGAAGAGTCTCAGTGGATGGGGGCAGCTCGCAGACCCCCGGTGGGGAGCTCAGTGGGGACGGATGATGGGTAGGGGCCAGGAAAACTCTTGGGCTGGCCTGCCTCTACAGATTCTTTGACTTAAGTTTGGAGGTGGTCACACTGCCATAAGAAAGTTTCCTGTTGTTCTGGAGAGGATATGCATGAAAATGCAGGCACCACACCCAGGATCTGCCTGGGAGGGTCAAGAGCACCACTTCTCCAAGTCTTGGCATCCTCTCTGGCAGATGCCTAGACACAATCTCTGACCCACAGTCCCCTGAGTGCAACTGTCAAGGGCAAAGAGCAACGGCCTCCTTGCCCATGGGGAGCATCCCCGTGCCCCTAAGCTACCCTCATCCCTAGGCTGACACCACATCAATGGCACCTGGTTGCAGCTTTGAACAAAGTCACACAAGGTATCCAGTTTGCCCTGAAAAGCAGATGTGGCCGTGAGGAAGCTCTAAGGCATGGCAGTCACCTCCAAAGGGTAGAGTCCTCTGTGGCTTGAGATGGTCCCAGAGGGCTCTGTCCCCAGGAACACACAGACGTAGCACTGCAGCTGTCCCTGCAGCAGGGGCCTGGTGGCCTTGTGTGTTTTGGGGCAGGAGTGTCACTGTACATCACGGATTGCTTTGGAATCTGGAACATGTCTTCCTCATGCTGGGCTGCCTGGGGCCTCCCCATCCCTGTCCTCACACCCCCTGCAGGGTTGGGTGCTCCCTCACTGGGTGGGGCCTAGCATGTCCTGGGGTAAGGACATTTCCTTCAGGCCTCCTCCTCCACGACGCCCTGGTCCCTCCATGCCACTGGGCCCCAAGGACAATGTAGTTAGCTCAGTCCCTCAGTCTGCTGAGCAGACTCATGCAAGGCTCGCAGGAGCCACTGGCATTTCTGGATAGTTTTAATAGCGAACAGACCTTGCTCAGAATTCTCCTGTAAAAAATTTAGTTTCTGACCCGAGGGAGCCAGCTTCTGATTGAGCTTGTGTTTCCTTATCCACCTGCTGGCTGGTGAAACTGAACCCACTGCTGGAGTTGCTGTCAAGCTCTGAGAGAGCCCGGGACTGGTGAGCTGTACCCAGCTACCAGCTTCTGCAAACCTGGGTCCGTGCCGAACGGGGAGACCCTAGTGCTGGGCCCCGCGTGGTGGTGGTGTTGGCAGGAGCCCTCACTTTTTGTTCTCTCCTGGGCCCAGGGATAGGGATGGCCCCTGCTTTTTCTCGAGTGCCAAGAGATCAACGTAAGTTTCCATAAAGTTCATCTCCCTGAAAGCCACGGTTCACGGGGACCCTGAACAGGCTTCTCCCTTTCCTTCCTCAGCCTAGCCTGGCAGTCACAGAAGTGGTGTTGGCAGGAGCCCTCACTTTTTGTTCTCTCCTGGGCCCAGGGATAGGGATGGCCCCTGCTTTTTCTCGAGTGCCAAGAGATCAACGTAAGTTTCCATAAAGTTCATCTCCCTGAAAGCCACGGTTCACGGGGACCCTGAACAGGCTTCTCCCTTTCCTTCCTCAGCCTAGCCTGGCAGTCACAGAACCCTCCCTAATGCTCTTCTTACCTCTAGGCGTCTCATGTTGTCTTCCTGGTACATACAACAAGGGACAATCACTGTGGTGCATGTCTGTATACAGGTCTCTGACTCCTAGGAAGAGAACGCACAGTTTATTTTTCTTTCTGGCAGGTCCTGGGGACAGACATATGACATGTGCTGCACCAGCACCTGTCAGTGGCCTCTCAGCAAAAGTGCACCGCTAGGAGATTTTGAGGACAAATGAGGAGCACACTGTCCTGTGACAGTTTCCCCATAGAAAAACAAGCAAACTCGATATATTTGCATAGAGGGCATTTCCCCAAAGGCCAACAAACACTATCCTGTCCCTTTGGTCTCCTGGGGCTGGCCTTGGTGGAGAATCCGGTTTTGGGCTGTGCAGCGTACAAGAGGGCTGTCCAGGTGGGAGCGTTTGCCGGGGACAGGGCTGGCCTCCCCTGACCCTGGCAGATCCATTCTCAGCAGGTGGCACTACACCCATTCCCTGTACAGCCCAGGCAGTGAGGCCTGTTTCCACCAGCTCTCAGGCTCAGGTACCCCTGTTCAGGACACTGTGTACCCACTATAACTCCTTCTTCTGGGAGCTGGTTTGGGCCCCTGCCCTGGGGGATCCACAGCCTTGTCCCCTGACCCTGGCTCCCTGTGCTTATCTGGGCTGGGCCTGCCTCACAGCTCAATGCCAGGTAAGACGCCCTCCAACCTCCCCAGCCTCGCAAGTCCCTAGAGTCCAACCCCAGCCAAGCCCCTGCCCCTGCCAGGGGACCGCGATGGAGATCAATGATATGCACCCCGACATATATCAGAGCCTGGGCAGAGGACCAAAGTTTGAAAATAAGGCTCCTTTTCTAAAGTTCATCTGAGTGTCTCAAACAGTCCTTTGGAAATTGACCATAAGTCCCTCTATTTTAATAAGCAGCACAGCCCTTGCTGAAAGAAGCTACCTCAAGTTGCTAATTCGGTGGCAAAGGCCCTGGATCAGCAGAGCTGCATACTTGGGAAGGGAGTTATGAGTGCCAAGTCCTTCCGAGGCCCTTCGCTAGCCATCGGTTAGCCTCTTCTTTCTGCCAGCTCTCCCTGCCCAGGTAGCTGGGAGATGCTGGGGTGGGCGTGGGGGCGGCAAATCTCCCACAGGCAGCAGGAGCCCTTCTGTGTGAAGTTCAGTATGGGCATTGGGCATGCTGACCGCATCAGGACCCAAATCATGACTTACCGTTTCTATTTTCTCTGGTGTTTGTGGCTCATTGTCAGTCTAGAATGTTAAAAAGACATGAACATAGGTTGGAGTGGCATGGAGGGAGCTGGGTCCATTATGCTAACAGGAGGGGACCCTACTCAGCATCAGCTAGACAGAATGTGGGTTTTAGGGTGTCAATCTATGAACCCATTCCCCATGGGTCTCTGGCCAACCAGCTGCACTGCCCTGAGCTTCAGGCTCCTGGGTTATCAATGGAGAATCAGACCTCCCTGGACGGCGCACTGGGAGACAGCCAGCCTAGGCTGCCTGGTCCCTACCAGAGGCACCCCAGCTGGTAGTTTTCGTCAGTAGCCCTTCCAATATATGAAGATAGGAGAACTCGCCCCCCCTTTCCTTCTTCCTCTCCCCTTACCTCCCAAGTCCCCGCAGCCCTCTCTGGTTCCCTCTGTGGGATGGCAGCACCCACCCAGGCTTTCTGTCCTCACAGATCCCCCCATCTGCAGCAATGGGACCTGCTTGTGTTCAGCAGCTTTGCTCTGTCCTTTGCCACCTGTGCCGTCTCCTCTTCCTTTACCAGCTCTAGCCCATGCAATCCCAGCAGCCAGTGTGTCTGCCCACCTGCCTTCCCTGGGGCCAGCGTCTGTCCTTTGCTAGGGTTCTGCTTGCCATACCCTATGAAGGTGACAGTTTACCTTCCACCCCCTGGTACCAATCCAGACCAGACACCAGACTGTGAGCTCCTGAGGGCAAGGCTGGTGGCAGCTCCATTCCAGTCCCTCTGTGGCCAGCATGGGGCCCAGCATGCCCTGGCTCTTAGTAATGGCTGGGGAAGGAAGGCCTGACCCACTGGACGAGGGCAGAGATCCTTGTTGGTGTCCAAGGCTCCGCTGCCCCAGAGGTCAGGAATCCTCCCAGGCAGCAGGATTCTTGGTTGGGCTCTTTGGTGCCTCCTGCAGGGCCCGCCTTCTTCTCTCGCACTAGAAGCTTCGTCTGGTGCTTGGTCTCCCTGAGTCCTCCAGAAGCCTGGCTGCTGTGAGGCCTCTCTGGTGTCAGGGCTGGAGTAGCTTCTCTCCAGCGGCCAGGGCAGCTCATAGGCCACTCCTATGGCCTGGTCTCCTATGGCGTGTCCTTTGGCCTGTCAGTCCCTCATGAGGCAGGAGGTCCCTCAGACACAGGCTGAATCTGCCCGGGAATGGAAGACAGGCTGTGCCTCTATTGCTCATGTAAGGACCTGGTTGCTGATGGGAACCTGCCCACAGGCAGAATCATGGGGTGGAATGGGCTCATATCCCTTGACATGGGCCCATGTCACAGACTGTGGGGGCAGGGCTCACTCACATTCGTGCAGCAGCAGATGCACCAGATCACCACTGGGATAATGAGCAGGGTTGGGATGAGCACTGGGTACAGGAGAGAGTTGTCAAGGATAGGCTTTTCTGTGACAACCATGTGCACTGTCATCTCTGGTATGACAACTGTGGTTTTAGTTGTCTCCTGTGTGACAACTGTGGACACTGTGGTCATCCGTGTTGTCGTGGTCGTTGTGGTTGTCCATGTGGTCGTCGTGGTCGTTGTGGTCGTCTGTGTGGTCGTCGCGGTTGTCTGCGTTGTTGTCATGGTCATTGTGGTTGTCTGTGTGGTTGTTGTAGTTGTCCGCGTGGTTGTTGTGGGCATAGTGGTTGTCCGTGTGGTGGTCATGGTTGTCCGTGTGGTTGTCGTGGGTGTCGTGGTCATCTGTGTGGTCCTCCTGGTCGTTGTGGTCCTCCGTGTTGTCGTTGTGAACATTGTGGTCATCCGTGTGGTCGTCATGGGCGTCGTGGTCATCTGTGTGGTCGTCGTGGGAGTTGTGGTCTTCTTTGGCGGTTCCTTGGGCCTTAATGGGTCACCCTGCAAAATCCAAACATGCCAGCGACCAGAGTGGGCATGAGCGACCTCTTCTTGGGAGCATACTTTGGTACCCCACACCACACCTCCATATCCACCTGCTCCCATCAGCCTCAGATTTCCCCACCTCCAGGGAGCACTGAGGGACTAGAGGACAGGGACAATATCCAGAGAGCCATTTTGGAGCCCTAGGCCACTGAGTGTACAAGTAGCCCTGCTCAAAGGCTCAGTTCTAGAGCCTTGACAAGGGAGTGGAAAAACCATGGTGGGTCAAAGCCAGTCCTCACGGCACACCTTGGCTGACACGCTGCACAGTGCTGCCCTAAACCAAGTGGTCTGCTTTCCCAGAGGCAGGGGACGGAGAGGGGTAAGGGTCTGTGTCCAGGAGACAAAGCAGCTGAAGCGGGAGGAAGGGTCAGGGCCCATGGTGCTGTGGCTCCTCCTGAGGTCTTTCCTACATGTGTCTGCTGAGGGTGGGCTGTAGTTGGTGGGACTCTGATGGGCAAATGGGTGAGTTGAGTCTGCTGATCCAGGAGTGCATATCCGCACACAAGGGAAGATGCAGTCAGAGGACTGTCAGCACCGCTGGAACCCTCCCAGGCTGGGACTGGACACTAGGATGGTGGCCATTAGGCACAGTTGTCCCTCTTCCCAGATAGCTGTCTTCTCCATCCTAATGCTCTCTGTCACCCATGTCATGCTGCCCTGGGCCAGGGGTCCAGGTGACATGGAGCTCTGAGGAGGGGGCACCTGGGAGCAGCAGCTTCTTTCCCACCTGTAGTTGAGCTGCCTGTCCCTGAGCTGAGTCCCAAGCCCTCCCCACAGCCCTGGCTGCTTCCCCATCCACTGCAGGAGAGCAAGGTCAGAGAGAGTTAGCAAAGAGGGACAGCCGAGGAGCACGAGAAAGCAGCAGAGGCAGAGGGGAGGCTGACGCCCTCTGCAAAATGACAGGGGGTGTTCCCCAAGCAGGCTGGGGCTGGGGCTGGGGGCCAGTGATGGGCATGTGTGGGTTCAGCTCTACCAGCAGCTACATCCATATGCTGGAAACACACCCTGACTGCACAGGGCCACAGCTGGTCCCACCCTCCAGATGCCCTGTGTCCGGGACCTGGATTTGGAGTGTCCTAGTGTCCCAGAGGTCCTGGAGTCTGGCTCCTAGCACATAGCCCCCCAGCCACTCCCAGTTGCCCAGGTGGAATGCAGGATGGAGCCCCGAGCTCCCCACCACTAGACCTGGGCCAGGGGAGGTGGTAAGGAGGGAGGCAGGTGTCAGAGGCTCAGTACCATTTCTAGAGTCTGCTCAGAGCTCTGATTGTCCCCTTTCATGTGCTTCCAATGACACTTGGTTCACACAGACAGCAGAGCTCCACAGGGCCTGGACAGGTGGCTTTACCGCTTGGGCTCTTGTGGAAGCACTCCCAGGGCACCTCAGAAGCCTGTGTGGGGACATCTTGCGATGACAGGCTGAGGGCCCCTACCTCGCTGTGAGAAGTTGCCCCAGCTGCCTGTCTGCGTAACCTACTTGCTCCGGCCCATAGCACCACGTCCCCCTCTCTTGCCTCCAGTAGAGGCAATCTGGAAAGCCCAGGAGGAAGGCTGCAGTCCCACCTCAGCACTCACACAGTTCAGGCTGGTGGCTTTTAAGTTCTCCTCAATGAAGGTGATGCCATTGTTCAGGCTGTATTCAATGATGACCACCCTGAAGCACAGAAAGGTCATATGGTGACAACCAGTCTTGATTCGTATAGTTCTTGTACTCTGTTCAAACCATAGCCCACAGCTCTCCTCATTGCAATGACTTTGGTCATCACATATTGGGGCCACCAGTGAGCACACAGCATGGGTAAGGGAGGCTCACAATTATCACTTGAGGTCAACCTTCACAGTGAAGAATGACCAGGCATGAGGAGTCCTGCATGGAGTCAGAATGCCCTCGTGGCCATGGGCTAAGTTTCCACAGAAGGCAGTTTGGTGTCACCATCCTGACTCTTCTCTATTTAGAGCATGTTGGCTTAGCTCTGAAAGGCTGACTGAGCATCTCAGGGAACCACCAATAAAAACAGTTATGAAGGATGCCCTGAGCATTCTGAAACAGACACGTGGTGCACCAGCAGAAGTAGCATCCTACATTCTGTAAACCTCATGGTGACAAAAATGGCCACATGGCTGCTGACATGAGGTACTTACTTTCCTGGCTTCTTAAAGATATGTCCTGGGCAAACTAAAGATTCATCATCCTTAAATATGGGTTTTTTATCTAAGAGAAAATCACAATACAATAATGTCAATGGCAAGTCCATTCATCCATCTCTTCCTATCTGCTGGCCCCTAACAAGCAGAGTTAACACTTTGAAAGACACCAACTTCTCTTCTCTGCCTTCCTCTGAGCCCCTACTGTGCACCAGGCCTCTAGAATGCTCTGGTTGGAATGCAAAGAGCAGGCTGAGTCCCAGTTCCCAAGGGCCTTACATTTGAGGGACTGGAGGGAGACAGACATTGAAATAACTAACAAGGAACAAAATAAATGCAGACAGTGAAAAGCGCTGAGACAACGAGAAGCAAGGGGAGGACAGAGAGTGGAAGGGAAAAGATACAGCTTAGCAATGGGGGACCTATCCTGTCCTTAAGAGATACCATTTCCTTTTAGAGAAACAAAAATATGCATACTGCAGTGACTTCACTGATGTGATGGCTGGGATTTGCTTCAAAGTAATCCACAGTGATGGCATCAATAACCAGATTGTACAGTGTTGATAATTATTGGAAGTAGATGAAGCTGTGTCAAGTTTATTATACAATTTTTGCTACTTTTCTTTATTGTTGAAAATTTCCATCACAAATAAAGTCTCTTTGAGGAGAGGATCCGAGAGCTGAAACCAGGTGAGGGGAGAGCCAGGGAAAGATCCAAGGAAAGAATGCCTGGCCTGCAGGAGCAGTGTGGGCCAAGGGCCTGGGGCATAACTAGCTGAGCTTGTTGAGAAGAGAAGTGAACGAGGAGAGGTGGGCAAGACACTGTGGGCCCTGGGAAGGGGTTTGGTTTTTATTCTAAGATGATGAATCTGACAAGGGGCTGGCCAGATCCAGATAGGATTTGGACATTGAGGCAACAGTGGACTGGATGTGGAGTGAAAGCAAAGAGGAACCACAGTTGACAGCAGGGTTTGGTCACAATGACTGGGTGGATGGTGGTGCCATTTAGTGAGGTAGTGAAGCCTGAGGAAGGAAGAGGGGCTCTCTTTGTCTGTTTTGTTTTGTATTGTTTTGTGTGAGATCCTAGGAGTTGGCACTCAAGAGGCTCAGGACAGTTCTGTCCCTTGCAGCTGTGGCACCCTCTCTCTCCTGAGACCAAACTCTTTTCATACCCCTAACTTTGGTCACAGGCCAGGACTATTCCCTACAGAATGGTTCATTTCCATGTGGACCAGCCCTGGCCCTAACTCAACTGTCACATTAGCTATGAGCTCCTGAAATGTCTGAACCCTCCACTGGGTTGATAATGAAAGCTAACCACCACATATGCTTTCGGGAATGGCAGTTGTGTCTGAGAGGTAGGATGGCTGGTGTTAATGGGGGAAAAGAATCCCTAAGAAATGCAATTTACTTTCCAGGAGGGTGTTCACAGTCCAGAGCAGAGAGGAACTGATGGCAGGCAGCCAGCACACTGAGGGCCCAGAAGCTTGCTAAGTGGAAAGGAGTTTTCAAACCACTATTGACTCATTAAACTGAATACTCATCTATCTATCTATCTATCTATCTATCTATCTATCTATCTATCTATCTATCATCTATCTGAGTATAAAATTTCTTAAAACATAAAAACATTACACACTAAAGACAGAAAATATAAAGCACATAGCAACACCAGTTTTAAAATTTTCTATATGTTTCTCTGTATTTTCTAAAATGTTTTTCCAGACATTGAAATCTAAGGAAAACATAATTAGAAAAAAAGGAATCACTCCTCACGTCAGAGGTCTTGGCAATAAAAAGAAAATCCTGCTAGGCCACTTGCGACCAGCCACAGAATGCATGCAGAGTGGCCGTCAGCTGAAATGCACAGGAGCATGTGTTGGAGTGTCCCATGGGAGGCCCTGCACCAGTCTACACTGAGGACAAACCCTGGCGATCTCCAGGGTGCAAACCGGTACAGTCACAGGCCACAGAGGAAGGATCTGAGCACATTTCCTAGGAGACAGGTTGTGTCCAGCGCTCTTTAGGAATGTCATCTCAGCAAGGCAAGGCCCAGATGAGGCCATCGGATCACCTCTGTCTGCTTTCCAGCTCTTCCTACACCAGCTCCTGGCTTTGGGCAAACTCATTACTATCCCTCTGCCTCATTCAAGAGCTATACTAAGAAATAACAATAGGTCTATTCTGAGAATTTTGGGACATGACATAGGCAAGGCCTTTAGCACATTACCTGGTATAGTAAGTGCTCCATGAACATTGTTCTCCATCTAAGGCCTTCCTCACTCCCTAAGCCACTCCTGAGGAAGTACTGAGCAGGGAAAATCTGATCCCCCGAGGCCATCTACACACTGCAGATGTGGGAATGTGGCCATAGCAGTGCCCTGTCCTGTTCTGTGTGCCCACAGAGAAGAAGGACAGAGGCTAGAGATGCCCTGGGGGAGAGGATTTGCTATGGATTGACCAGATGGCCCTGGAAGAAGACGTCACTGACCGTAATTTAATCAGGTCAAATGACTGCATCAGGGGACTAACTGGGAGAGCTGAGGAGGACACAGAAAGTCCTCCTGTCCCCCAGATCCCTGGGGAGGATCACATCCACCTCAGCACTGAGGGCACATCTGCTTGCCCACCTGTGTGCTTCCTCAGGCCACTCAGCCATATGGAGGTACACCTGAGCCTGAGTGTTTCCCAAAAATTGCCTTACATAGGCAATATGGCTTAGTTAGCTCAGCTACCATATTGGCTCCATTTTATGATAGAGGAAAGAGAGGCCTAGAACAGAATCCTCATTTGTTGAAGGCCACACATGTAAAGTGTGCCTGTGCCAGGATTCCAGGGCCTACGGCCTGGCAGCTGGCACCCTCTCCCCATCCCAGGTGCACATACCCTTCCAGGAAGCTAGTGCACCTGGCCCAGACTCAGGGCCCCAGGGCAGCCCCAGGACTGCCTCTGTGTCTACCAGCAGTCTCCACAGATTCAGGACAAGGTAAATGAGTGCTGAGTCAAGGGAGGGGGAATGCAGTTCTGGGGCACATGCAGCACCCAGAGCCATTCTCAGTAGGGGTAAAGCCCTGCTCCAAGAGGCTCTGTTGCTTAAGGGGTTGATGACTTCTCAGCTTCCCAGCCGGGTTCCTCTGTCCCCTTGTACACATGGATCTATCCTCACAGTGTCCAAAGTGCATGGTCAGCAAGGGCTTTGAAGGCCTGGCTGGCTTAGGGGAAGGCAGCCTGAGATGGGTAACTTGTCACTTGGAGGCACAAAGGCGATTACTTACCATAGACACTGTTGTCTTCCAACTTGTATCTGCAAACAATTTCATCCTCCGTGTATAGATCTAAGGCAGTATCATAAAAAGTCACAGCATATTCTTCTGCAAAGGCAACATTCAAAGGTCTGTGTGAGGCAGCGCTGAGGGCTGCCTTCCCTCTGATCTGCTAGTTATAGCAGGTCACTCCAAAACCCCATTCCCAGGGACTCCTTCTGAGGAAAGCAACTATGTTGAAACCAACATGTGTGACACCCCAGGGCCAGATCCTTACCCGGTGTCACTGTGGGTCCACTCTGAGTGCTGAGGGGACTTGAGCACTCAGGGAGCCCCTCACCTCCATCCCCGACCCGTGAAGCCCATGAAGGCATCCAGCCCATTCCTCCATGGGGGCAATGCCAGTCCTGGGTTTCTGACCCTGAAATGCCCAAGTACTCCCTGAGGGGTGCAGGTGGTGGTATCCATGGGGTCTTCCACATGAATGAGAGAAGAGCCAGGACCGCAAAGCTGGAGATAGCCCTGTCCCATGCCTGAGCTGGTTGTCCAGGCCTGGTGCTTGTGTGACTTTCTGACACTTGGGATTTCCTCCTCCTGCCTGTCTTTCTCTGTGCCTATGCCAGGCTAGAGACCCCAGGAGCAGGATCTGGAATCGGGTGAAGCAGGCAAAAAGCCCAGGACCCTGCGCAGAAGAATCCCCCAGGGGAAGAGAAGTCCTGTCTTAGCTGTGGTTCTGGAAGTCTGGAGAAAATTGCTTTTCCCCTGCCTCCTCCTGAGGCTTCACAGACTACAACGAACACACCTGGGGTTCAGCAAATACCTCCTCTCTCAGTGTGGAAACACTGATATGCTAAGGTGCAGGTCTAGGCCCTAGACCTTCACCAGGGTACTGTGCTCCCCTGGTGCTTCCTGGTGCTGGAAGTACACACCAGGGAGTAGAGAGGACAGCTAGTAGATAAGATCTGTAAGGATTTAGCCAGGATAACATGCAGGTCTTCAGCTACAAGCCCAAGGTCATTAGCATCCACCACTGCACATTTCCCAGCATGGGTCATTCCAAATCCTAAAGCTTGATTTGCCTTAGGTCATTGAACTAATGGAATAACTTCTTAAAATTTCAGTGCAACCTTGGATATGGGTATCCTGATTTCTCCTACTTCAGGTCTTCCTGCATCTCCCACTGATTGAGGGAAAGTTTGCAAATTCTCTGCTTTAAAGAAAATAGATCTTTGCTCTGTAGCTTTTGCAGGCCTGCTGACATGGTATGTTTGTCTTTCAAGTATTTTCTAAAAATGGGAGTCAACATTGAAAGTCTACATATTTTCTCTAAAAATCCAGATTCCTAGCTTTCTTGGAAAATGAGAACACCTGGCTGGCATCAGTGGGTTCGTATTTCTGCATGAAAACCACTGGCTTAGCCAGGGGCCCCTGTCTTGCTCACAAGGGTGCACCTCCCCCTGGCAAGTGGCTGCCTTCTCTCCATCACACTGTAGCAAATCATCCTTGGCTTGCCCTGACCCATTATTCCAGCTCATGGTACCTGCCTGGCCTCTGAATGCTGCCAATGGCAGGAGCTCTGCCTCAGAAGAGCGTGCACCACATGGAAGCAAGAGGAGAGTACTGAGAAGTTGATAGAGGGCAGGAAAGGCTGGCTGATGGCCTGTGCCAAGAAATCTGCACGTAGTCTACTCCAGGTAGGCTCTCTGTCCCTAAGGAGAACATTCTTCCCGCACACAGCAGCCAAAACCACAATGCTGCTTTGAACCCAGCTGTGCCAGACTGCCTGCTCACTGCTCACCCTTCCCACCATGACACAGGGCTCCGTGACTGGCCTGGAACAAGCACTTAGGCTTGTCTCCTGTGAACCCTTTGCCAGTGCAGCTAGGACCACCCTGAGCGGAGCTGCCACTGCTCAGTCACATGGAAGTGTCATTTCCACTTGACATTCCAGGATTCTTTATTGCAAATGAGTATTTCCTTGCAAGACAGAACTGTAAACTCATAACCCACACTGTTATTAGATACAGGCAGAGAGGGGGGAAATTCAGCTGCCTGCATGTGCGGAGATCAGGCTCCAGAAGAGTCCAAAACAGCGAGTAGAGTCTTCCTGACACTAGCAAACAGGCAGAAGGAACCAGAACTGGGCAAATCTGTGCCAGGCCAAGGCATGTAACACCCGTGTTCATGCAAAATGACACTCCCCACTAACTGAGCATATACTATGGGCCGATCTACACTTTCCTTCACCTCCCAACACGTGTGAGCTAGGCATTATTCCCCAGGTTACAGAGAGGGAAGCTGAGGCGAAGAGAGGGCAGGTGGCTTTCCCCGGAGCCCCGGCAGGTACAGGGCTAGAACCTGACCTCATGTGCCCAATCCAGGTCTCACTTCTGTCCCCTCCACTCTTCATGAGTTCTGACTAACTATCCTGCAGCTCCTCCAGGGATGAGCACTTTCTGATACTCGATATGTGTCTACAGCTTCACAGGCTGTGAGTCCAGAGCTAGAGTGCCCTCAGATGGAACCTGGCCAGTGGCAGACTCATGGCGAAGGGTGGACTCACCTTCCTTGGGCAAGTATGCGACAGGAGAGGGAGGGTGGCCTCTGAGGGCAGGGCTGCCTGACAGCCCAGGACCTCACAGGGCCTGCATCCCTCGAGAATCTTGCACACTGTCCCTCAGCCCAGACTCTCCCCTTCCCATGAGGTGCGCACCACAGCCCTCGGGACCCTCCTCAGTCATCACTACACCTACGCAGCAGTGCCATCTGTGTCCCCAGGCACTGCTGCTCTCAGAGGATCCTGTCGCTCTAGCAAGACTCAGTACGTGGAAAGAAGGGGATGAGATTTTTGAGCAGAAGAGTCATGGAGTTAAAGGATTTTGCTCTGTCCAGTAGCTGCTACTTCTGCTCCAACACCCCTCACCCAATTCCTCCAACAGTAACAAACACAGGAAGAACATGAAGCCCAGGACAGACTAGCATCGGCTTGTGGGAGCTGCATTTCCTACATAGGGGGCCATTGCATTGCAGTGGTCAGCGGGCACGAGCATCCACAGCCCCTGGCAGGGAGACTGGTCTTCTGGATAGAGGGCTTTCCTTCTGGAGCAGAAGTTGTACAGGGCCTCCCAGGGCTCCCGAGAGAGGACCTGGAAAGGCGGGCAGCTCCCCCAGAAGGCCAGGAGGAAGCCGAGCAGTGAGGAAGGGCAACCCACTGACCATGAGACCGACACGGGCACATGAGTGGAAGTGACCGCCCTGGGGAGGGTGGGGCTCTGGGAACAGCACCCGCTGCTCGACACAGGCTCCTTGGGAGAAATTCGACTCTACTGACCAACGTTTAACCTGTGCGTCCTCTTCATGCTGCAATTCTGTGTCTGGGATTGACCCAGGGAATCCTGCCCCATGCCCACAGACAGTGAGCCTCACACTGTTCACAGCCTGCTGTAGCCACATGTTAGGGACAACCAGAATAGCGACCAGGGAACTACTGAAAGAAATGTCCTCCATCTGTGAATGGAATTTGTGCAGATGGCTGGAAAATGTTATGTACTGCATGATCCCATTAATGTGAAAACATCCTGTAAGAGCATATTTAGATAGCCATGTATATACATAAGATGAACTGTCTGTGGTAGGATGGGACGAAAGGGGAACTTGATCATCTTAGAGGGACAGCAGCTACCCACGCTGGTGGCAAATGTGTCTCTGGTCTGTTCCCTGGGTCCTGCCTTCCCCCTCTGGGTCCTCCTGCCCCACACAGCCTGCCCTGCCCTCTGCACACAGTGAGTCTCCTGGCCACCCTGAAGGACCTGCCCACCCGATCTCTGAGGAAAGCCCTCCTCTGCCCTGGGTCCTACTATGTGCCACCATGGATGTGTCCTGTTGTTGGGCTTCTCATAGACGCTCGCTCTGGGCCAGTCACAGACCGGAAAAAGAATGACGAGGTGCCCCCTCCAGCCTTCCTCCCTGACACAAAAATCCAAGTCCACCCAGCGCACATACAGGAAGGGTGAATCTCCAAGCCACTGTGCCGAGAGTACTGGACCAAGCACGATGTTCAAACACAATGTTCATACCACATGAGTCCTAGAACTAGCCTATGGGGGAAAAACTGAGAAGAGTAGCTGCCTTCACGGGGTGGGGGCAAGGATGGTCTGGCAAGTGATCTGAGGGGATTTTCTGGGATCAATGGTAAACTCTGTGTCTTCCTGGGGTGTGCATTTACCAGAAGTCATCAAATGATACACTAAAGTTTGCTGTAATTTGAAAAGAGAACTCTTAAAAATACTGGCATAAGTAGTGAAAGATATGCAGAATGATGGGTTTTGGGGGTGAGGTAGCCTGATGCCTGAAACTGGTCTGAAACACATAAAGAAATAAGATGCACTGTGTCTGGATGTATGTGTGGGTGTATGTGGGTGTGTTTGTGAGAGAGAGAGAGGGAGAGAGGGAGAGAGAGTACTAGATAGATAAAATGATAAAGAAATATGATCAGATATCAAATATTAACTACAAAGTCCAGGTAGTGGAGACAGGGCTGTTCATTGTACAGTTGTTTCCACTTTGCTGTAGGTTTGGAAATTTCCTCCACAAAAGGCCAGGAAAATATCAAAGAACCGAATGGTAAAAATAAACCATGACACGGCCAAGTTGAAGTCACGGCACGTACGAAGTGACAAGTGACTAATGAGAGGGACAGACCAAGGGCTGTGGGAATTCAGAGAGGCCAGTGAACCAGGGAAGGGGCAAAGGTGAGACTCCTGGGAGTGAGGCCTCAAAAGCGGCAGGCTGGGTAGTAAGGAGGGCACGTATTGCATGGTGCACTGGGTGTTATACACAACTAATGAATCATCGAACTTTACATCGGAAACCAGGGAGGTACTGTATGGTGACTAACATAATATAATAAAAAATCATTTAAAAAAAAGGGGGGGGCGGGCTGGACTCTGGAAAGCAGAGGGAGGGGCTTGCAGGAAGCCCAATGCCCACCCCTCCAGCTTTAGAGCTGAGGGAAGACCTGGCTGGCCTGTTGGGGGCCAGGGTCCTCACACTCCCAGACCTGGCTGGGCTTCAGGAACGGGCCTGCTCAGTGCCCCCGGGCCCTGTGCAGAGGACGGCAGCCTGAGCCTCAGAGGTGAAGAGGCTGAGGTCTCACGCTCACCCCTGCCTGCTTTTCCAGGGGCTCTGGCCCTCGGATTTATTCACCAGACAAAGAGCAGACACTCACACAAGTCACACGGACACCACACTCAGTCACACTAACACAGGGCCCGAGGGCACTGAGCGGACGATGGGCTGGAGCCCAGGCCTAGAGGCAGGAAGGCCAGCAGAGGCCTCTGCCTCACCCTGGAGAGCACCCCTAGAGGCTGAAGAGGCCCAGTGTCTCATGCTCATCCCCTATGTGCTTCCCAAAGCTCTTGAGCCACTGATTTATTTCGAATGACAGCCTGATGAAATGCTTCCTTCTATTTCATTTGGGGTCCTGGTTCCTGCCTTGAGCTTGGCCTCCAAGTGACTGGCACATTGTGGCAGCTTCCTCAAGAGGGCAACCATTGAAAAGGTCAGAGCAGGAAATGCTGAGTTAAGCTGTCAGCGGGTGTGTGGCAGGCACCTGTAATCCTGGCCTGGCCACTGTGGCTGGGGGGGGGGGGGGACGATGACTGACATTTGCACCTGCAGTATGACATGTGGCTGCGACACCATGGCCTATGTGTGTCCAGGGGACATAATCAGAGAAATGAAGCTATCAGGTCGGTTGCATGGCTCAGTGCTTTAAACCAGAGGCAGGACAAGAGCCTACTTGTGTGGGCATCTCTTGCCCACCTCCAACCTTGCACTGCAGTCTGTGCAAAAGACAGGAGGAATCAGAGCTGCTGCCCTCAGCTGGTTCAGCTGGACATGCTTTCATCCTGTATGATGTCACCACGCCCTCTACACATGGCCTCTGCAATGGGGCCAGGGGCGCCATGATAATGGGACTATTAGTACCACTACTCCTGCTTAGGGCTGACCAGCTTCTAGATCCTCTGCCAGTCCCTGTAAAATCCTCCGGCCTTACCTCTCACATATGCTAGGGGGTGTTGTCATTTCTACTTCTTGGAGACAGAAGGGGAGCTCACAGATGTTCGCTAGTTTGGTCCAGGTTGCATGTCCATGGGCAGCACAGCCAGATGTGAACACAGTTCTGTCTGACCCCATGGTCTGTTGCACTATGGCCCTACAGTCAAGGGCCCAGAGGCCAGATGCAGCCTCTGGGTCTGCATCTGGCTGGATCCAGCTGTTAGTGGTGGAAGAAATGTGCTTATCTATCCACCTCGCTGTACCAATCCCCGTGATGAGACAGAGAAGCCAGCACACACAGAGCCCATTAGAGAGAGGGGGCTTCTGTCACAAAACTCACTGCATAGGACGTCCTCTCCACACCGACACAGGGACCCCTGGAGGGGGAGAGGGCACCCTTGAGAAGTTCCAGATGTCAGGGAGAGGAGTTGCCCATATAACCATTGGATGGGATATTAGCTGTATTTGTATGGACACCTTTTATCTGGCTATGTTCCCAGCATGACGCTGGCCATTGACCTGTGTCCAATTCTTTAGTCATCCATTGACATTATCATGTTTCTCTTCTGCACATTGCTGATGTGGTAAGTTACACTGATATTTTAAATACTGAATCAGACTTGTATTTTAGGGGTGGTCCCTAATTAGTCCTGATGTACTGTTCTTTTTATATGTTCTCGGATTTCATTTTACAGTGTTCTGTTGAAGGTTTTTAAATAAAGTTTTTTCTTGTTATGTTTTCAACTTTTGGTCTTGATACTACACTTGATCTTAGCCAAAAGGCCGAGAAGCGATCAACTTTTGGTCTTGAGATTTAAAAAGTAATGACACTGATTTTATTGCGGTAATCATTTCACGATATATGCATGTCAAGTCATTATGTTGAATACTTTAAACTTATACACAGGTGTATATCAATTATATCTCCATAATAATGGGGAAAAGTCATTAAGAACATCATCACACCACAACCCTTGCTTGACATGCACACTCCTGTCAATCATAGCTGTATTTACATATGCACATTCATAGGCCCAACATGTTTCTGTACAACCATGTTACATGCACACACCACACTCTGAGACACTCACACACTACACACATACCAGATGTTCACAAACCTCACATCACACACACAGACACACACACACACACCACGTTCTGTCTAGAACAGTGACTACAGCTCTTACCTCCTACACAGACAAAATAACTCTCCCCGGCCATGACTTCATGACAGGAATTTACCACCAGCTAGAATAGAGAGAGGGGTGACAGGTCAGGGATAGTGAATTGGGGGGGGCATGGTGAGAAGCCGCCCCATTCCCCTTCTCACGTTTAGCCGACACTCACCAAGTTAGTAATGTCTTCCAGGGACTTGAATCCATTGTCTATGCCATACATTTGATCCTTTCTTTCTACAATGTCATTCAGCTGCAAGAGAGAAGAGGTGTCTTGGGGCCATGGCCAGGGGTTAAGGACACAGAAATCCCCATCCCAGGAGATAGTCTCTTCCCTCATGCTATGTTAGACTCCAAGGGCCAGGCCCCAGTATCAGCCAGCAGCCCACCCTTAGGGAAGGGAAAGGCCTTCCACCTGCACCTCTGCTGGCAGGTTTTACAAACTCGTCATTCATTTCTGCAGCGGCTATCTGCTGTGCAGACACTACAGGTGGGTTACAGGAGCATCCTTAGGAAAGCTGCCTGTGAACGCTTTCCACATCTAAGCTCACAGGTGGTACCTGTTACCTGTTCAGAATTACCTGGTCTTTTCTATAGTCTTTTACACCCACGCAATAAACTTTGGCGCCCATATCTCGAGCCTTCTCAGCCTAAGAGAGAGAATCCTTTGAGTATAAAGTACCAAATATATGGAACAAAATGCTGTTTACAATGGGTTGGACTCACTTCAGACTTAGTTTCCTGAAATGCCTTTGGTGTCAGTGGTCCTGTGGTCAGAGCAATAATCAGACTGGCAGCATTGTTGCCTGCAGGGGGAACAGGGAGTGACCCCATTGGTAAAGGCACATGAAAGTACTCTCTTTGCAGGCTGCTGGGGCTACAACACTGCTCCCCGTACCTCCTTCTCCAAGGGAGAAGTGCCCAGACCTCAGCACCTGCCATCACCAGCACCTGGAGGACTAGCAGGCCAGTTCTGAAGGGAGAAGAAGCTTTAGCCAGGATGTTAGATGAAGATGGTTCTGGGCAGAGCACAGCCTTCTCCAGTGCTGGAAACACAGTCACAGGGTGACATCAGCCAGAAGGAAGGAACTGAAGGGAAAGGAGCCAGGGCCAGAAATGTGATGGAGACAAAGTGTGGGCAGCAAGGGGGAAACCCAGCACTTTGTTCTGAAAACAGAATCTTGTCTGCTCTAGGTCCCCTGGCTTTTCTGTTTCCTTGTTCAGGCAGCCCAAGTATAGGTTGAGCACCTCACAGTTACCAAGAACCTAGAGGGTACATGCATGGCCCTATGTTGTTCTGAGACACATCACTGGGGGTGGTTTTCATCTTCACTGCACAGAGGAGGAACCCGTGGCCCAGAGAGGACAGCACCTTGCGCCAAGAGTCAGTGCAATGAGGGTCTGCACCAGACCTCCCTGAGGCCCAGACCTGGCTCTGTCCCCACACCTGCCCACAGTGAAGTCACCAGGCAGCTTACCTCCAGCATTTTCTTGTTCAATCTGCTCATTTGCCTGCAAAGAAATGAAGGAGTGTTGGGGGAGGGCAGTGAGAGGACCCAGGAATACTTTAACTACTCCATAAAACAGAAGTCCTCAGAGCTCTAGATTAAGTACCTTTTTAAATCCTTCATGCATATTTGTGGCTCCAGTAGGCTTTATATTCTTAAGTCTGCTAAGACTATTATGTATTTTGTTTCTAAAAGAAATCAGAAAAGAGGTTGAGGTATAATTTGGAGTTGATATTAAATGTTGCTCCTGTCCTGGAGTCACTGTGTAGTGTGTAGACCTACCTGGCTGGGACAGGACACATGTCAAGTAGCCTGATCATGACCTTCTGCCCTCTGTCCTTGATATTTACAGCCTTGCTCAGGCCTCCTCTGTCCCCCATCAGGTGAGCATAGGGTGGGAGATGATGCTTTGCTGGTCCCATGGGTACGGCTTGGCTTTCTTTGCACTTGTCACTGTCTCAGGCACACAGACCTGGGGGATGCCCAAGGCCCTGCCTTGACAATCCACGGTGAACATGGGGCATACTCATGAATCCCCACTCAGGATGTGACCCAGCTGCTACTGGGTCCCCCAGGAAGGCACACTACCCTCCAACAGGTAAGGCTGAGTTTGGAAAAAGTCATCCTGCTGATTGATACTCCTGCCCTGTCCCATCCTTCCCTGCCCCAGACCCCTGAGGTTGACTCGGTCCCCCAAGCTTCTTTCCCTTCTGGATTGGTGCTAAAGGAAGTAGCAAGCTGCTTCATGATAGCACTAGGGATCCTGAAGAAAAAGGCCACAGGCTGGGGAATCGGCCCTGAGGGCTGTCCGTGCAGGTGGATGAGCAGGGATCCCCTGGCTGCCACGAGTGTGTGGCCAGACAGCTGCTGTGAAGGCAGATTTCAAAGGTGGGACTGGGACACAGGAGGGACTGGGGGTTTAGGCTCAGGCCAATCCCATGAGATGAGCGGAGCTGGCACAGCCAGACTAAGAAAGTGTGGACCCTGAGAAGGCTTCTCACTGTGGGGAGTGGAGATGTTGCTGTAAGGGGATACCTGAGAGCCCCAGGTCCAGCCCTGCCCAGTCCAGCCCTGCCCGGCCCAGCCCAGCCCAGGAAGTGAGGCCTGGGACCCATGGCCAGTTGAGGCCAAACCAGGCACTGTCTGTCCAGCAAAAGCACTTTCCTTCTTTTTGCCACATTTTGGAAAACTTTTGTTTTTTTTTTAACCCTCAATATGGGGGAACTCTCATCTCTTCCTAGTCTCTGGCCTAGGAGCCCCTTGGCCAGGGATATGCTTGCTTGTCCCAATGCCCCCAAGGAAGTGCTGCTTCTCCAGACCTACTCTTAGCTCTGAACTTGGAAGGAATAGAGGCTCCTATCACCCTCAGCTAGACTCCTCTTAAAATCTTACTCCCTCACAAAAACATAATTTCACATCATTTCTACTCCCCTGGGCACACTGCCACTCCTGAACCCTTGCTTGGGGACGACATCACTATGTTCACTCTCCAGAGATGGCTGGGAGGCCCTCCCTAAGCCCCCACATAGCTTCTCATATCTGGGACCCAAGCCTCCCACCTTGGAGAAGGCAGAGATTTTCCCCTCCCCAAAGAGCGGCTCTTCCACCAGAGCCCCCTGCCCAGCAGCCTTACTTCTCTCTGGCACCTGCCAGCGTTCCTCCCAATGGATTTGCTTCCTTCCATCTCCAACCCACTCAGGTCTCTCTGTGCTAAACATATAAACACACAAATGCACAAATCCATGCCTCCACTAGTGCTTGGAGCAGCCAGCCCACTCCCTGCTTGTCCTGGAGTCAGACATGAGAGTGCTGTCTCCATGCACTGACATCACCACTCTGTTGCTCCTGGCTTCTCTCCATGGTCCTGAATGGCAGCTCTGTGCTACAAATTCTGAGGCCCATTTCATCCTAAGGGTGCTCACCCTCTCTTTGGTGCTTCACCCTCTCTAAATTGGGTTTCAGTTATTTGTGTCCATGAGAATCTTAACCTCCATGATTTCCCATTCTCAGACTATTGGGCAAACTGCTGGGTCCACCATGGCTCACCTAGGAGGCAGGCATGTCATACTTCTTCAAGTGCCCTATCCCAGCCTTGTGTTCAGAACCCCACTCATGTGCTCCCTTGTGTCAGACCCACCAAGGGACCAAATCCCCTCCACTGAAAACACCAATACTTTGATGCTGCCCATCCCTTCCTCCCTGGGTCTGATTTGTCTCCCATCCACCCATCCTCTCACACTGGCCCAGGACATAGAGTGACACACAACACAGGTCACTGTTCATAAAGGACCAGCACATCTGCTCCATACAATCCTGGCAGTCCTCATACATAGCCCATTCTAAGAAAATTAAAGATCGTGGAGGGAAGAACTCAGGACAGCTGTAGTTCAGGGCTTAGAGGGGTGAAGATGGTCTAGCAGCATATAGTCTTCCAGTGTCAGTGCAGCCAGGGCTTAGAGAGGGCTAGGGAGCCAGACCTGGGAGTCAGGGTGCACAGTGAGTGGAACTCAAGCCAGCCCAGCCTGCACTCCATTGGCCTTCCCACTGTGGTTTCAGGGAACCCTTCAGTTTTCTGGCTCTCCCTGAGACCTGGCTTTTCATGTCTGCCACGGGGGATCAAATTAGTGCTTACCTGTCTGAGGTGAGCTTCATAAGGGTGTGGCCCTGTGTGGAGTATGTGATGAAGGACACCCGCGTTTTCAAGCTGGGGAGGAAGCACGTGCTTGTGAGAAGCCATCGACACAGGCCCAAAATGATGCCAATAAAGCTCAAACAAAACAAAACAAAACAAAACAAAACAAAACAAGGCTCACTGCAGCCAGTGAGGGGATCTATGTCAATTTCTACACTTCCCACTATAACTCTTCTGCTTTCCGGCCCATTTCCCAAATACTGGAGGTTCCCATCAATGTAGTGAAAAATATTGAGGCCTGTGAGATGTGTGGCCTCCTTAGAATAGAATGCCAAGATGGCATCCTGCTCCATTCTTATATTCTTAAAGAAAGCATTCCAAAACACACACACAGAGACATACACACATAGAGGCATATGCACAGTACATCACAAGGAGATAAACATCTTCACGTTCCTGCATGAGGGGCTTGTCCCTGGCCTCTCTTCTACTGTAACAGTCTTTGGACCTTCATTCCCTTCCCTCCTAACTCCTTCCTCACCTCCTTCTCTTGTCAAAGAAATTATTCTCTTTCTTATCAGGCATTTATATACACCCCTTCCTTTCCATCCTCTGGCTACTGTCTTCTGGTCTGTTGACGCTCAGTATCATTCAGATAAATTGTTACAATAGGTCCCTAGCTGAGCTCTTTATTTGCTCTTGGCTCTTGCTCCAACTCATTTTATCCACTTATTAACAGACTTCTTTTCCTGATGCACATCCTTGATCATGTGAGACCCTTGCTCAAGAATCCTATACCTCCCTATAGCTCCCAGTAGGAAATTCAAGCCCTGTGGCCCGGCATTAAGAGCCCCTATATTCTTGGCTCCAAGTTGACTTGTCCAGCCTCATCTCCCAGTCTTCTCCTGACTAAACCTACTCTATTGCCAAACAGACCATTCACTCCACAAGAAGTCTCCTTGATGCTTCCTGTTACCCTGTCTTCCCCCATTCTTCAAGGACTAGTTCAATTTTCCACATCTTTTAAGTAATTATTTTTGACTTTTTCTCTAGGAATTCTTGTTTTTTCCTTTATATTGCCATGCAAGACTTTTGTCTCTTTCTCTTGGCCATTGGTATCATTTAACCAGGTGTTCAGTTACTGGTCAGCATGCTTTAACTTCCTTTCCAAGCTGGTAAGGTTCTCAGAAGCAGACAGTGTCCCCTTTAATATGGTCTGACTCACAGGCAAGAGCCAGCAAAAGCTGCTGAGAACCAAGGGGACAATTTGACTTTTCTTCTTTCCTGCTTCAGAACACTATTGTGGGCACTGTGCTTCTAGCCTGAGGGACTCCCATGCCCACTGAAGCAAAGCAGCTGTGTATCTTCCTGGCAGAGAAAAACAACCTGCAGCATGGAGAGCCTTACTTTGGAAACTTCTTCACCACATCATCCACAAATATGTAAATGTCCTTCCAACTGTCGTTCACACTGTCTGACCTGAAAACAGAGACTTGAGTCAGAGGGATGAGGCATATACATTGGGTGGGAAGTTTCTGTCCCCTACGTCCCATAGTCCCTTTAGCAAGCTCCTCCTTATCCCACATAACTGAAGTCTGCCACACACCCTCAGTGACCTCTCTGAGTCAACTTGATGGTGACTTTCATCAGTGTAAATAGTGGGAAGGTTAGATAACCAGACCCATATGCTTGGGACCAAGTGACTTCCAGGGAGGAAGGACTTTGAGTGGCAAACCAGAATGGTTGGTTTGGTTATGGTAGATGGTTATGGTAAGTGTACAAGAAATGAAGGAGGATGCACTTGTTGGAAAACATATTCTGATTCATGTTGGCTGTCTTAGTCCCCCACTTTCCTTTGGAATAGCCATTAACAGCCGTCTGTTCCTCTTCTACTCTTTAAAGGTATATAGTGGAGGTGCAAGACAGGCCTTTTGGCACCACATTCCATTATATACCTCTTGGAAGCAACAGATCCAGCCTCAGAGAGTGACCCAAGCCAGTCCTGTAATCCTCTGTTGGACTCTGGATTCATGGGTATCAGACTATCTTGACATACCTCCTTAGGTTGGGGATCCATTTGTAAGCCTAAGCCTGACCTGCCAACCATCCCTCATGACACACAAAAATTCTGCTCACACCTTCGTTTTCCAGCACTCACAGAGCCGGAAGAGACATTCGCAACAGGAGCCTGCACCTCAGGCCAGGAAGGATGTGCAACTCAGACTATTTTATTTCCCTTCATGCTTCAAAGCTGAGCCACTCTAGACATGAAAGTCCTATTCCAGCACCACTGCAAGAGGAGAGATAGGAGCAGACCTGGGATACTGATGTTCTGTTGACATCATGCCTTGACCAGCAAGGAAAGACACAGATCCTTCATTTCCTTATTTTCAGTTTCTTACTCATCGGCTCCCACTTTAGTTCCTGGATAGTGAAGATGCTGAAGGGGGTTGGAGCCTTATGACATCCCCTTCTGCCTAGATGTGAAGCCCTTAAATGTGCCCTACCAGCCCACGGTTCAAAGATCTTTGCAATCCAACATCTCTATAGTTCTGTACTAATTCAAGTTTATGATTGGCAAATGTGAGGTTCACTAAGTGTCTTGGTCAAGATCCTGCCAGTGTTAAGGGGTGAAACAATCTGTTGCCCTAGCCTGGACTCTTTTTCTGGACCTATGACAGTTCATGTCTTTCCTATGTCATACAAATTCAAGGCACCCATAAGGAGGCCCTTCCTCTTTCCTCCAGTGATGACTATGTCAATAAACATCCTAAACGTCATGTTTATGTGTATGATTCTCGCATACCCAAGAGCATCCTTCTCCTCTCTACCATTCTTACTGCCTTCTCTGAGTTTCATCTAAAACTATCAACAGATGATGAGGAAACTAAGGATCGATGATTCCAACTATGTCAGGATTATCATTCATGGAGCACATATATATGAAGCACGTTATATGCATGATTTCCAATTCTGAATCAACCCAATGATATTAGCAGTATTCCCATTTTAGAGATGAAAAAATAGGTTCTCACAGGTCAAGGAATTTGGCAAAATTTCCATGGGTAGCATGGATCTGAACCCAAATCTAGCTGTAAATCTCATGCTCTCCCCATTGGACTTGGGAGACTGGGGTGGTACTGCTGTGCCAACAATTGCTAGGAGTATAGCAGTAGACTCTGACAACTTACCCACAATACTGACTTTCTCACGGAAGTGACATGCTAAACCGCAAGGAAGACAATTCCTTTCTTAACTAATGGTAACACTTCCCACTTTCCTTCTCATTACTATTCTCCCCTGCTTTCCCCCAGAGTGAAGATGATCTTCCAAAGAAGATTCACAGGAAACAAGAGTCTTCAACCCACCTACCTGCCCTGGGAAAGTTTCTAGTTTATGATTATTTGAAGGAATGTCTAGCTTCTAGAACACAGAAGAATATGAGTGCTCATGGGCAGTGGGAAAAACCACAGGGATCTACAGGTCCTTAGGAGAGAGGCAGTATGGAACACTGGAGTATGGAGCAATCACATAGAGTTCCAGCATACAGAGCTTCAATCACGTTTTAGCACCCCACACTTAAATGAGAATGGAGAGATGGGGATCACCAGATATTTGAGTGCATCTCTAATGTTGAAGCTTAAGTCCAAAATATCTTAGTGATATCACTATGCTGGGGGAATGGAAAAAGTGGGGAAGATTCATGTAGGACAGCTGAACTATAAGAAAGCTAAATTCTCTCCTTTCATAGTCAGAAGTCAATAGAGAATGCGTAAACCTCAAACAGCAAGAAGCAGCAACTGTATCAGCATGCTATTAGAAATTAATTTAGCTAATTACATTAACTAAATTAATTTAATTTCTAATTAAAATAAGAAAAATCTACAAGATTTGTAATGGCTGCTTCTGAGAAATGGGATCAAATGTGGGGAGGAGGGGCGCAGGATCCTCAATTTTTTGTTGTGAGGTTTGCAATATGTTTGGTTTTAAATTTATGTTCAAGAATTTCTTGACAAATTAAAAAAATGAAAGTACAAACAAAAACTAGTAGCATGGAGGAGGTCAACAACAGGGCAGATTCTGAAGCTCCAAGCCTTCATTCGCCAGTAGTAACATCATAAAAAAAATAACCAGAAGCTTTCTGTACCAACTTTCTGCTTGTAGGAGCTCTACAAAATAATCAAAGGTTTATAGCAATAAAGTAAATGCCCAATCAAGAAACAGCCACCTTCAAAATGATAGGAAAGGTTTGTGGCATTTTTAACCATCCTTCCCTCACTCTCCTTCTAGCATGGTGGCAGTTTGGTCTTGATTAATAGCCCAGTTCCAAGCTCTCCTTGAACCAGAAAGAGCAGTGTAGACCTTACTTACAATTATTGTGTACATCTCTCTTTTTTTTTTTAAGATTTTATTTATTTATTTGACAGAGAAAGACAGCCAGTGAGAGGGGGCATACAAGCAGGGGGAGTGGGAGAGGAAGAAGCAGGCTCATAGCGGAGGAGCCTGATGTGGGGCTCGATCCCATAACGCCGGGATCACGCCCTGAGCCGAAGGCAGACACTTAACGACTGCGCTACCCAGGCGCCCCTGTGTACATCTCTTCTAACTGTCTGGGTCCATCTGACCCTGGCTGGGGTCAATTAGAATGTTCAAAAGCAGTTGTGGACACAGGTACATTTAAAAAGCCACAGGGGCACCTGAGTGGTGCAGTCAGTTGAGTGTTTGACTCTTGATTTTGGCTCAGGTCATGATCTCAGGGTCATGAGATCGAGCCTTGCATTGGGTTCTGCATTCAGCATGGAGTTGCTTGAGTGTCTCTCTCCCACTCCCTCTGCTCCTCCCCCCTGTGGACTTTCCCTCTCTACTTCTCTCTCACTGTCTCTCAAATAAATAAATAAATAAATAAATCTTAAAAACAAACAAACAAACAAACAACCCTGTCTGAAGCATGCTTAGAAATATCCCCAAGAAACCTTAAGCTTTCACTTTGGGCTGATCTCTAGGCTTTGAGCAAGCCTAACAAAGTGGTAAAGGAATGCCCAGCAAAGAACCATTTGTAAAGGCTGGTTGATGTGTTTGTTCTCTGTGTTTTGTTTTAAATTTTTGTGCTGTTTTATGTTTGTTCTAGCTCTTGGCATTCAAGGAAATCTCTGTCAAAATCTTAGCTGAATATAAGCTAAAGGAACAAAAACTCCAGTAATCACTTACAGCAAGGATATTCTTATAATCTTTGCAAAAAATGTTTGGAAAGCTCTCAAAAGAAATGGAAATCTACACACTTCTACAATAGATAACAAAAGCAAAAGCAGACCAGTACCTATGGGGAATTCTCATTTCTAGAATACCACATTAAATTGATAAAACACCCAATTTTCAACAAAAGTAAATCACAAAATGTACAAAGAAATAGGAGAAAATGGCTCATTCAAAGGAACTAAATATAAATTCAAAGAAACCATTCCTGAGGAAGCCAGGGCATCCGACTTAGTAGACAAAGGCCTAAAGCAACTATCTTAAATATGCTGAGAGGTAAGGGAAAAATAAGGACTAAGAAATAAAGGAAATAAGGAAAATGATATATGAACAAAATGAGGATATCAACAAAAACCTAATTATTAAAAAAATCCAGAAATCTGAAGGTGAAATGTGCAATAATTTTATTGAAAAATTTATTAGAGTGGCTCGATAGCAGATTTCAGCATACATAGCAAAAAATTAGGGATGCTAAGGATAGGACAATGAAAATTTTTAAGTGTCAGAAGTAGAAAAAAGAATGAAGAAAAGTGATAAGCATCTTTGGGACCTATATGAAACCATCAAGCAGACCAACATATATATTGTGGGAATCCTAGAAAGAGATAAGAGAAAAGAGCAGAAACATTATTCGAAAAAACAGCAGCTAAACATGTCCCAAATTGAATATTATTCAGCCATAAAAAAGACTGAATTCTTGCCACTTGCAACAACATAGATAGATCAAGACAGTATGATGCTAAGTGAAATAAGTCAGGCAGACAAAGAAAAATAGCATATGATTTCACTCATATGTGGAATTCAAGAAACAAAAAAACATAAAACAAATGAAGGAAAAGAAGAGCCAAATCAAAAAACAGAATCTTAACTATAGAGAATAAACTAATGATTACCAGAGGGAAGATGGGTGGGGGGATGGGTGAAATAGGTGAAGGGGATTAAGAGTACACTTATTTTGACGAGCACTGAATAAAGTATAGAATTGTTGAACCACTATATTGTACACCTGCATCTAATATAACACTGTATGTTAACTATACTGGAACTAATTTTTTTTAAAAGTCCAAGATTAGATAAAATATATAAATCAACAAATCCAAGAACCTCGACTAACTTCAATTGTAATAAACTAACGACCCATTCTAAGACACATTATAATAAAACTGTTGAAAGACAAAGACAACAAGAGAATCCTGAGCAGGAAGAAAGGCTTGTAACATACAAGTAGTCTTTAGTAAGGTTGTTTCTCATCAGAAACCTGGGAGGCCAGAAGGTAGTAGAGGGAATATTTAGAGTGCAAAGGAAAAAAAAAGTCAAGTGAGAATGCCAAATTCTATAAAACTGTCCTTCATAGGTGAGGGAGAAATAAAGACATTTTCAGATAAACAAAAGCCTAGGGAGTTCATTTCCATTGAACCTGTCCCAAACTTACTGTTAAAGGAACCATAGTCCAGTGATGGGTATTAAGGAGGGCATGTATTACATAGAGCACTGGGTGTTATACGCACACAATGAATCATGGAACACTACATCAGAAACTAATGATGTACTGTATGGCGACTAACATAACATAACATAACATAATAAAATAAAAAAAATAAAAAATAAAAAATAAAGGAGTCATACAAATTAAAATAGAAGGATATGAAACAATAACTTGAAGCCATATGAACATAAAAAGATAAAGATTTATCTTTCTGATAAAGATAAATACAAGAGCAAATATAAAAGCTAGCATTATTATAACCCTGGTTTATAACTGAACATTTATTCTCTACAGAATTCAAAAGAAATGCATTAAAGTCATGATAAATCTATGTTATCAGGCACACAATGTGTAAAGATGCAATTTGTGACATTGACACAAAGGGGGGGTTGCAGCAGTAAAGGAGTAGAGTTTTTGTGTGTAATTAAAGTTAAGATGGCATTAATTATATTTAGATTGTTATAGCTTTACCATGCTACAGTTAATGCTCATGTAATCATAGAGAAAATATATCTATAATAGAATATTCACAAAGGAAATAAGAGGGTAATCAAAACTTGATTATTTTATTTTGTAGTAATAAGTGTTGATTCTCTTCTCAGAAGTAGGCAGAAAAAGAGAAAATAAGAAGCAAAAATCTAGAAAACATACATAAAATAAATAGCAAAATGGCAGAAGTCCTTCTATATAGTAATTTTTTAAAAATGTAAACAGATTAAACTATCCAGACCAAAGGGATAGATTGGCAGAATGAATGAAAGAAAGATCTAAGTGTATGCTATCTACAAGAGACTCACTTTAGAGGTAAGGACACAAACAGGTTGAAAGTGAAAGTACAGAAAGGTATTCAAGGCAAACAGAAACCCAAAGAGAGCTAGGGAAACTATATTAGACAAAAGAGACATTAAGTAAGAAACTGTTATAAACGGCAAGGAAGGACATTATATATTCATAAAAGGGTAAAATAATCAAGAAAATAAAAGTTATAAACCGATATGCACCAAACGTCAGAGCTCCAAAAGTTATGAGGCTAACATTGGCAGAATTTAAGAGGGAATTAGAAATCTCTACAACAAAGATTGAAGACTTCAATATTCTACTTTCAATAATGCATTGAACAACTAGACAAAATATAAGGAACTAGATAAATAAGGGAATCAAAGATGTGAACAACAGTATAAGCTAGTTGTACCTAACAGATACGTAGAGAACACTCTATGTGACAAGAGCAAAATGCATTTTCCTCAAGTGTTTGTGGAATATTCTCCAGGGCAGATTACATGTTAGGCCAGAAAACAAGTCTTAACAAATTTAAAACAATGGAAATAATTCAAAAAGAAATAGAAACCATAAAAATAAATCATACAGAAATCCTGGTGCTAAAGAATACAATGATTTCGCTGAAGTGTTCAACAGAGGAGTTCAATAGTAGACTAGAAGAAGCAGAATAAACTGTCAGTGAACTAGAAGATAAGGCATTTGAAATTATCCAGTCAAAGGAGCAAAAAGAAAAAAAAAGAATGGAAATGATCAACAAAATGTTCTTTATTACAACAAACAACAAATTTTCAACTATAAGAACAAGTTAAATGAATTACTGTATACCATTCTTGGTTAACACTGTGCAAATACTCAACATTTTAGAGTTAAAGAATGGATTATTATGGGTAAATACATGCCCAGAATATCTGTTATGAACTTACATATAGGTCTATATATATGCAAAGCTCTACAATAAAATCTTGATCATGGTGAAAAAAAAAAGGGTCAAGGAAAGCCTACAGGACTTATAAGAAATCAACAAAGGAAACAATATGGACATTACAGAAATACCAATGGGGAAGAGAGAAAGAGACAGAAAGTATACTTAAAGCAATAATGGCTAAAAGATTCTCAAACACAGGAAAAGAGATGAGAAATCCAGATTCAAGAGGTGCAATGAACTCCAAATACATTAAGCCTAAAAAGGGCTACACCAAGACACATTATATTTAATTTTAAAAAGTCAAAGACAAAGAGAATTTTGAAAGTAGCAAGAGAAAAATGCAGTCACATACAAGGGAACCTATCAGAAAACTGTCAGAAGATGTCTCAACAGAAACTTTGCAGGTCAGGAGAGAATGGAATGATATATTCAAAATAATGAAAGAAAAAATTGTCAACCAGAATACTATACTGAACAATGTTGTTTTTCTGAAATGAAATATGGTAAAGACTTTCCTGAATAACAACAAAAGAAGATAAGGGAGTTCATCATTGCTCGACTTGCCTTATAAGAAATGCTATAGGGAGTTGCTCAAGTATAAATAATAGAACGCTAATTAAAATCATAAAAACATGACAACATGGGTATAAAACCCATTGGTAATAGTAAATATATATTCAAAGTAGTATTTTCTAGTATTATAATAGTGGTTCATAATTCACTTACAAGTCTAATTTAAACAAAACAGATGAATATAGAGGAAGGGAAGGAAAAATAAAGTAAGATAAAAACAGGGAGGAAAACCATAAGAGACTCTTAACTCTAGGAAATAAACTGTGGGTTGCTGGAGGGGAGGTGGGTGGGGGGAGGGGTTAATCGGGTGATGGGCATTACGGAGAGCACTTGATGTAATGAGCACTGGGTGTTATATGCAACTGATGAATCACTAAATTCTACCCCTGAAACTAATAATACACTATATGTTAACTAAATTGAATTTAAATAAAATTTTTTTAAAAAGTTAAAAACCAGACATAATATAATTATTCATAACCATGATAATTTGTTATTGGATACACAATATAAAAATGAATAAGTTGTAATATCAAAAACCTAAAGTGTGAGGGAAAGAAGTAAAAGTGTAAAATTTAGTAATGGTATCAAAGTTAAGTTGTTGTCAGCTTAAAGTAATATTATATTTTATGTAAGTCTCATTGTAACTATAACAACAACAAAATACAGTTGACCTTTGAACCACACAGGGGTTAGGGGTGTTGATCCCTCAATGCAGTTGAAAATCTGCTTTGTTAAAAAGAAAACCACAAGCACAAAATAGCATCACTTACATTAAAGCCTCAAGTCAGTAAATCACGACTTAGTATCTAACCTAACTCTGTTTCAGCCCCCTAGAAATGTAACCTTTAATCAATCACTATGAGGATTCCTGGTCAGCACTGATAGATCCCTTCTGTTCCCCTTAGCAGGGCAACCTTGCCTAAAAGAATGGATTCTTTGCTAATGATTTCCTTTTTTCCCCCCTTAATCAGAATATTTATTAGTCAAGAAAAAAGACCCAGGCTGCACCCCACTCCCATTCCCAAGTCACCTGCTTAATCAAGGGACAGGATTTAGAGAAACCAGAGGTCTCAAATAAGCCAGAACGTATCTGGGGAAGAACAGTCATTCATTTCCTAGACCTGACACTGTAATTATATATGTTTTCCAGGGAGAGGGACCAATCAGAGTAGTGGATGGCCCAGATGAGGGGAAACAGGATGGCCCTTCTTTGTCATAGCTTGGGTTCAGAGAAGGGTTGGAATAAACAGGTATTTAAAAAGAGAGATGACGACGAGAGGCAGGGGGTGCAGGAAGGTCAAGGGCTAGTTTCACCCAGATCACACAGGATTGTACAAAGATCCAAGGTAGCAACTTGAGTTCTCGGGCTGGAACTGGGAGTTGAAGGCCACGTCCTTTCTACATTTAAAAACCTCTGTTTTTCTGTAGCCATTTGGGGCTCCCCTCTACTTGCTAGATGGGGTGCTGCCTGATTCATGAATTGATTAATAAAGCCAATTAGATTTTTAAAATTTACTTGGTCGAATTTTGTTATTTAACAGCATATAACATTTGACTCACCTAAAAGTTAACTACCAATAGCCTATTGTTGACCGGAAGCCTTATTGATAACATAAACAGTTGATAAACACATATTTAGTGTTTATATGTATTATACATTGTATTCTTAGAATAAAGTAAGCTAGAGAAAAGAAAATGTTAAGAAAATCATGAGGAAGAGAAAATACAATTATAGTACAACACTGTATTTATCAAAAAACATCCACATATAAGTGGAACCACACACTTCACACCTATGTTGTTCAAGGGTCAACTGTAGTAGTTACACACAAAAAAATTATGAGAGTCAAAGCACACTGCTACAGAGAGTCATCAAATCACAGCAGAAGACAACAAGAAGGAAGGAACGATGAATTTATCAAGCAGTCAGAAAACAAAATGGCAATATAAATCAATTAAATTCTCCAATCAAAAGACACAGAATGGCTGAGTGGATAAAAAACCAAAACCAGGGGCGCCTGGGTGGCACAGCGGTTAAGCGTCTGCCTTTGGCTCAGGGCGTGATCCCGGCATTATGGGATCGAGCCCCACATCAGGCTCCTCCGCTATGAGCCTGCTTCTTCCTCTCCCACTCCCCCTGCTGTGTTCCCTCTCTCGCTGGCTGTCTCTATCTCTGTTAAATAAATAAATAAAATCTTAAAAAAAAAAAAAACCAAAACCAAAAATAACCCAGACCCACTAATAGGCTGTCTACAAGAGACTTATGTTAGCCTTATAGACACACATCTTGAGAGTAAAGAGATGATAAAAGATATTTCAAGCAAATGGCAACCAAAAGAAAAGAGTTGTAGCTATACTCATATCAGACAAAATAGACTTTAAGTTGAAAATGGCCAAGAGAGACAAAGAGGGTCATTATATAATGACAAAGGGGTCAATCCATCAAGATGATATAATAACTATATTTATTTATGCCCCAACATCAGAATACCTAAATATATAAATCAAACACTAACAGAAATAAAAGGGGAAATAAACAGCAATACAATAGTAGTTGGCCCAGGACTTTAATACCCATGTTCAACAATGGATATATCATGCAGACAGACGACTAATAAGTAAACAACAAATTTGAATCACACTATAGAACAAAAGGCCCTAAACGACATATACAGAACATTTCATCCACAAACAGCAGTATACACATTCCTCTCAAGCACACAAGGAATATTTTCTAGGATTGATCATGTTAGGACACAAAAGAAGTCTTAATACATTTAAGAACACTGAAATAATACCAAGGATCTGGTCTAATCACAGTGGTATGAAACTAGTAACCAAGCAGGAGGAAAACTGGAAAATTCACAAATATGTGGCAGTTAAACAAACACTTCTGAATAATCAGTGGATCAAAGAAGAAATTAAAATGAAAAAAAAGTATCTTGAGACAAATGAAAATGGAAACACAACATACCAAACGTTATGAAATGCAGCAAAAGCAGTTCTGAGAGGGAAGTTTGTAGCAATAAATACATCAAGAAAAAAAGAAAGATTTCAAATAAACAATCTAACTTTCAAATGAGTGAATCAGAAAAAGAATAAACTAAGCCCAGATTTGGTGAAGAAAGGAAATAATAAAGAATAGAGCACAAATAAATTAAGAGAACAGAAAAAGAATAGAAAAGATTAAGACTTGGTTCTTTGAAAAGATAAAGTTGACAAACCTTTAGTTGGACTAACACAAGAAAAAATAGAAAAGACCCAAATTAATAAAATTATAAATGAAAGAGGAGACTTTACAACTGATACCACATAAATACAGAAGAACATATGAGATTACTATGAACAACTATATGCCAACCACTGGACAACCTAGAAGAAATGGATAAATTCCTAGAAACATACAACCTACCAATATTGAAACAAGAAAAAATTGAAAACCTGAAGAGACCAGCAATGAGTAAGGAGATTGAATTAGTAATCAAAACCCTCCCAACAAGGAAAAACCCAAGACTAGATGGCTTTACTAATGAACTTTACCAAATATTTAGAGAATTAATGTCAATCCTTCTCAACCTGTTCCAAAAATTGAAGCAAAGGGAACACTTGTAAACTCATTTTATGAGGCCATTTAATTCCCTTGATACCAAAACCAGATAAGGACATTATCAGAAAAGAAAACTACAAACTAAATCTCTGATAAACAAACAAACAAACAAAATTCTCAACATTATACTAACAAACCAAATTCAGCAACACATTAATAAGATAATACACCATGATCAAGTAGGATTCATCCCTGGGGTGCAAGGATAGCTCAACATATGCAAATCAATAAGGGGGAAATATCACATTAACAGAATGAAAGATAAAAACCACATGATCATCTCAATAGAGGCAGAAAAAGCATTTGATAAAATTCAACATCCATTTATGATAAAAACACTCAAGCAAACTGAGGGCTTCAGAGGGGAGGGGGGGTGGGAGAATGGGATAGGCTGGTGATGGGTAGTAAGGAGGGCACGTATTGCATGGTGCACTGGGTGTTATATGCAACTAATGAATCATCAAACTTTACATCAAAAACCAGGGATGTACTGTATGGTGACTAACATAATATAATAAAAAATATTATTGTAATAAAAAAAAGAAATTAGGTATATAAAAATAATATGCCTAATATAATAAAGGCCATGTATGAGAGTCCACAAGTAACATCATACTCAATGGTAAAAGTTTGAAAGAAATTCTTTGAAGATAAGGAACAAGATAAAGATGTTTACTCTCATTACTCCTATTCGGTAGAGTACTGAAAATTGTAGCCAGGAAGGAGAAAGAAATAAAAGGCAACAGAATTAAACAGGAAGAAATAAAATTGGCTCTATTTGCAGATGACATATTTTATATCTAGAAAATCCTGAAGACTACACACACACAGACACACACACACACACACACACACACACACACACACACACAAACTCTGAGAGCCAATCAACAAATTCAGAAAATTGGCAGGATATAAAATCAACATACAAAAACCAGAAGCATTTCTAATACATACACAATGAATTATCTGAAAAAAAAAAAAAGGAAAACAGTCCTACTTACAATAGCATCAACAATTAATACTAAGAATAAATTTAACAAAGGTGAAAGATCTTTACACTTAAAATTAGAAGACATTGATGAAAGAAAGTGAAGAAAACACAAATAAAGGTAAAGAAATCCTGTGCATTTAATGGAAGAATTTATATTTTAACAATATAAATATCCAAATAACCCAAAGCCTTTAAAATTCAATGTGATCCTTATTAAGATTCCAGTAGCATTTTTCACATATATTGAAAAAACAATTCTAGACTGTGTATGGAACCACAAAAGATCCCAGATGGCCAAAGCAATCCTGAGAAAGAAACTAAAGCTGGAGGCATCCCAGTTACTGATTTCAAGCTATATCACAAAGCTAGAGTAGTAAAAACAGCAGGGTACTGGCACAAAAACAGACACATTGACCAATGGGATAAAATCAAGAATCTGAGAAACCCATGCACATATGGTTAGTTAATATTCAACAAGGAAGCCAAGAATATTCAATGCAGAAAAGACTATCTTTTTAATAAACGGTTCTGAGAAAATTGGATATTCTAAATAAAAAAATGAAACTAGACCCTTATATCAGTTACAAAAATTAACTCGAAATGGAGTAAAGACTTAAATGTAAGCTCTAAAAAAAATAAAATTCCTAGAAGGAAACATAGGAAAAACGTTTCTTGACTTTAGTCTTGGGAATAATTTTTTAGTTATGACATCTAAAGATAAGCATCAAAAGCAAAAATAAACAAGTGGGACTACATCAAAATAAAAAGGCTTTGCATGGAAAAAAAAAGATCAGAAAATGAAAAGATGACCTACAGAATGGGAGAAAATATTTGCAAATGACATATCTGCTAAAGGGTTAATATACAAAGTACATAAGGAACTCATAAAGTCAATCACAAAAAAACAAATAATCCAATTTAAAAATGGGTGTAGGGCCTAAAGAGATAATTTTCCAAAGATACTCACATGTCCAAAAGTTACAAATTAATAATCAAAACCTCAATTTTCAACAAAGAAAAGTCACAAAACATACAAAGAAACAGCAGAACATTGTTCATTCAGAGGAACTAAGTAAATTTACAGAAATCATCTCCAAGAAAGCCAAGACCTCATACTTACTAGACAAAGACTTAAAACAACTATTTTAAATATGCTAGGAGGCAAAAATCAAGCAATCCAATTTAAAAATGGGTAAAAATACCCGAAGAGACATTTTTTTCCAAAGAAAATATTCAAATGGCCAAGAATAACAGGATGAGGTGCTCAGCATCACTAATAATTAGGGAAATTCAAAACAAAACCACAATGAGATATCACCTCACATCTGTTAAAATGGTTACCATCAGAAAGACCAGTGATAACAAATATGAATAAAGATGTGAAGAAAATCTCCCTGATATATTTAAAAAAAACAAATTGAAGATAGTATACTTAGAGGGTGGGTCAACCCTTTGATATCATTCAGACTGCAATCCAGTTTTTCAGTAATAAAAACAGTGGTACTCATCTTACAAATTGAGTCTTTATAAGGACAGGAAGGTTCTATAGAAGTGATTCAAAGCCCACTCATCTCTTTTTTTTAACCAATCCTAAGAGAGTACAGAGTACTAGCTACCAATCCCAGGAGAGAACTCTAACTCTTCTGATCAGTGCATCATGGTATAGTATTGGAATGGTATCACCAAGGAAAACACAATAATCAAGCACTGGATGGAACAATACTTTACTAACATAAAGAGACAGAACAGGATCAGCTTCACTAGTGGGCATTAGTCCCCATGCCCAGTGGGTATCTCCTAGTGGCTGAGGCAGGGCATTTGGCCTAAGCACACTGCTCCTGCCACAGTGGAAGGAACCTTGCCTCTTTCCACAGAAGATAGGTGTAACAGTGGATTGGCCAGGTACCATATGATGTATATCCTTTAAAAAGAGACAAAAGAATATTCTGAAAGTTAAACAAGGAGCCATATACCCTTACTCAAAGTGATAAGTCTGACCAGCTGTATGATGGGCTCTTTGCCTCTTTGTAAAAACATGTTCTAGGCTCAAGGTTTATTTTTATGTGGTTGAATGGGTATAAAAGACTGCACACATGAGACTGCCTTTTCCAAACAACTTCCAAGTAAGATAAATATGGAAATACTAATTACTCAACCTAGGTTTATCTACATTGGGCTTCTTATTACAGAGGAACTAAAGCTACTTGGGTTTGTTAATAAACATGTCTTATGCCACACTGAAAAATTTACAATGAGGAAGAATATAATTCCAGAAATGATGAAATGTATTCATAAATTTGCCAATCTTCAGAAAGCTGATATAACAGTCCATAATAGCTCACCTTTTAGTTTTCCACATAATTAAGGTTTCCAAGGGCAAATAATTTAAATCAATATATGCAATTAAAACTATCAGAAATAATAAGAGAAATGACTCTACAGGGAGAACACAACGTAATTTTGGTAGGAAAAGGTATGAGGTATGAAAATGAAATTTTGTTAATGGAAAAGAGAGTAATTTCATTCTGAAGAGAATGGTCATTTTAGAATGAAAAAAAAAAAGAGGAATAGGAGATAAAAACCAAATGGAAATAGAAAGCAGAAAGCAAAAGAAAATCTTACTTGGTCAAGCTGGTGAAAAATGAATGAATTTATTATAAGGGTTTTAAAAATAAGCTTTAATGTCAATGGTATACCTATATAAAATTAAAATGTAATCCTCTTTCTTTTGTTGAACAGAAAACGTTTTCTTACACTATTGGTGTGCTCTTAATAAGAGATTATGAAAAGTTGTTCTTTACCCCTGTAATCTATCTTGAAAGCAAATATATTTTGTCTTACCAAAATAATTTCTTGTGCTTCATGTTGTCATTATCAGGTCTTTGATTACTGAGTCTTCTCTATTAAGAGAGCTAAGCTTTTTTTTTTTTTTAATAACTATGTAACTTTTTTAGTTTGCCTTAGAAATCTTTGTCACTTTACTTGAATAGATAACCCAGATCACCTTTTGATATTTTTTATAAACTTCCCATAAAAATTCTAAAAGAAGTCTTTTTTAATCTTAAATAACTTTGGAATATTTAAGAAGGTCCCTGGAACATCTCAAAAGATTTTTCTCTCTCCTTATAAAAGAGACATGTTAGACTAATTAGGTTAATTTAACATGTCAAAAATTACATGGGAAACATTGTCAAATAATAAGTGATGCTAAACCTTCTTTAGGTTATATTTGTATGGCTATATGTTACTGATATGTGTTCCAGAAATTGTATGAAATTCCTAGAAATCTGATATGTCTTGGTTTAATGTTATCAGTCATAATTCTAATTATTATCTTAAAATGTATGTCAGAAAAAATAAAATTTTCTTGTCAATTTCATTGTAACGGACTCTCATAAAAACTTTCACATTGGCTACTTTTAAGTCTTTTGACATTTACAGTTATTGTTTTACTCTGATGCTTTTGCAAAAGTGCTTCCTCTTCAAAGAAATTCATAAAAGGGACTGACAAGTACAGGTTTCTGATAACTTTAAGATCATATCTTGAGCTGGCCATACTACAAGAATTGTTTGAACTCTAACGGAGAAACTGATAGATTCATGAAACTGTTAACAAGAATTAAGTACATGGGACCAAAAGAACTGATAAGGATGATTATAATTTTAAATGACTTTGAAACATTGCTGTTTCATCTACTTTTTTTGTTTTCCAGAGTTAAGAAGCCCCTTTTCTCCTTTCTTTTAACCCATCTATAAAATAGTAATTTGGTAAAGCAAACTTTTTACAACAAAAATGGAATACCCTGAACTTTGTATAACATGGGTGTTAGGATTGCCAACCCCCTGCACAGTTGAAAATTCACATATAACTTTTGCCTCTCCTCAAAATTCAATTTTGTTTTACACTGTGATTTAAAAGTAAGATAGAAGTTGCCAAATGACTAGAAGTGAAGGGAAGGTGGAGGAAAGATGCAGGAAAGGCTGGAATAGCAGGGTTCTGGTCTGTTCCTGGCACTCCTCACTCCAGGACCTATGTGAAGCTCAGATCATTGACGTCCCGAACTGAGAGGCATAAAGAAACCAGTTGTGGGGAGGGATTCTTGCCAAAGTGGTGGGTCCAGTCACTGGCCAGAGTTGGCCAAGGACCAAAGAATAAGGACCACTGGGATGGGGCTGTAAGAGAACACCGGGGGCAGGATAGTACCAGGCAGAAGTCTGGACCTCAGAGCAGACAGCAAGAGGGTGCTGTCCATGGTGCTGAAAACTCTCTGAGCAGGGTAAATAATATCACCAGGAAACTGAAGGCTTAAGGCTTGTCAGAATTTCCTGCAAGTAGGAACTGCATTAGAACCACATAAGGGGTTTGAGAAGTTCTTTGTAGCTCTTGGATACCAGTCTTTTATCTGTAGTGTCATTTGCAAATATCTTCTCCCATTCCGTGGGCTGCCTCTTAGTTTTTCTGACTGTTTCCTTGGCTGTGCAGAAGCCTTTTATCTTGATGAAGTCCCACAAGTTCATTTTTTCTTTTGTTTCTTTTGCCTTTGGAGATGTGTCATGAAAAAAGTTGCTGTGGCCGATGTCGTAGAGGTTGCTGCCTATGTTCTCCTCTAGAATTCCTGTCTCACATCGAGGTCTTTCATCCATTTGGAGTTTATTTTTGTGTATGGTGTGAGAGAGTGGTCAAGTTTCATTCTTTTGCATGTAGCTGTCCAATTTTCCCAGCACCATTTATTGAAGAGACTGTCTTTTTTCCACCGGATGTTTTTTCCTGCTTTATCAAAGATTAGTTGCCCAAAGAGCCGAGGGTCCATTTCTGGGTTCTCTATTCTGTTCCATTGGTCTATGTGTCTGTTTTTGTGCCAGTACCATGCTGTCTTTGTGATCACAGCTTTGTAGTACAGCTCGAAATCCGGCATTGTGATGCCCCCAGCTTTGTTTTTCCTTTTCAACAGTTCCTTGGAGATTCGGGGCCTTTTCTGGTTCCACACAAATTTAAGGACTGTTTGTTCCAGTTCTTTGAAAAATGTCCTTGGTATTTTGATCGGGATAGCATTGAAAGTGTAGATTGCTCTGGGTAGCATGGACATTTTAACTATGTTAATTCTTCCGATCCATGAGCATGGAATATCTTTCCATCTTTTTATGTCTTCCTCAAAGGGAAGAAGAAAGGGGGGGTAAACAGAAGGGGGAATGAACCAAAAGAGACTATGGACTCTGGGAAACAACCTGAGGGCTTTGAAGGGGGGGGAATGGGATGGGCTGGTGGTGGGTATTAAGGAGGGCACGTATTGCATGGTGCACTGGGTGTTATGTGCAAGTAATGAATCATGGAACTTTACATCAAAAACTAGGGATGTACTGTATGGTGACCAACATAATATAATAAAAAATATTATTATTAAAAAAAAGAACCACATAAGGGGGTCAGGTGGAGCAAGGGACCTAGAGAGATGATTAAAAGTGCTCTGTCTTCTCCCAGACTTTGCTTGGAAGGAGGGCTCCCATATTCCTGGGTAGAAACCAAGGAGTGCTATTAAGTACCACCAGCTAACCGATTTTGCCACTGGAGCTCTGTGAGCTCCATAAAGAGGGCACGTGATGTGATGAGCACTGGGTGTTACACGTAAATAATGAATCATTGAACACTACATCAAAAACTAATGATGTACTATATGTTGGCTAATTAAATTAAAATAAAAAAAAACCCAAAACCAAAACCAAGGAAGGAAGGAAGGAGTGGGTGTCATTCCAGAATCGAGCTTTGCTAACTTTGGATGCAGATGAAGAGACATGTAGCGTCTCTTTCTACTAATGTCCAGTATCTACTAAAAAAAATTCATGTATAAATGGACCTATGTAGTTGAAACCCCTGTTGTTCAAAGGTCAACTGTATTTATCTTTTTCTACTGATCCCTCTTTATCCAGAAATTCTTGAGTATTCTTATTTTACATGACGATATAGGTATTTGCATAAGTTCAATGAAAATTTGTTCTCCTTGTTACAGGACAAAATTGGGCAACTGCTTAGTCTGGCTTCTTAGCCTAACAAAGCTTTTTAAAATCTAATCTAAGTTATTACCAGTTTTAAGAAAACAACATGGACTTTATAAAGACAATAAATCCCCTTACATATCACCAAAGCTTTAACTGGTATGTCATATTTGAGATTATACATAAAATCACTATTCTTGCTCCACTTAGGCAAATAACCAGACCCAGTTTAGTAAGACTAGACATGGTTTACAAACAGATTAGCCTTACTATGATAGTTTCTGGTAGAAATTGGAGTAACTGTAGAGATAAAAAGTATTTTCAGTAGAAACTATAACACACCCTGATGGACATC
The DNA here is from genome assembly GCF_017311325.1 of Ursus maritimus. NCBI lineage: Eukaryota > Metazoa > Chordata > Mammalia > Carnivora > Ursidae > Ursus > Ursus maritimus. The sequence continues at coordinate 41,038,793 of NW_024426885.1, read as the reverse complement.
AGAGTCTAGACCTGTTTACTGTCTTTGAGTGTTGTTATCCACTTGTAAAATGGAATGGATTCTAAAGTGTTCTGTTTTTCTCCAATATCTGTCTACTCTCCAAACTAGTGATTTCAATTTTCTTCTGCCCTTCTGATTTAGAATTACCAAGAATAAAAACTGCCCTTTTCCCAAAGCCCTGCAAACTGAGTTGGATAATTTGATATAAACTTCATAGAAATCAACACAATGGCTCCTGCACAGACAACTGTTGTGTCTCTAGCTGTGAGGGCCACCCAGAACATTCACTTGAGCACCCAATAACATCACCAGAGGGATAATAACATTTATCTACAATTGTGAGGAAGATTCAGTGATGAAGCTGTTTTCCTACCTTACTCTTGCCTCCACTCTAGGGCCATTCCTCGTCTCCCTCATCCAAACTGTCTGGATTCCTGTGACCTCTAGCGTCAAATTAGATGTAGAATCTGGCCACTCATTATTACCACCCCTACCTTATTGGTCTATACCACTGTCATGTCATCCGTTTACCTCTGCACGAGCCCCTCACTGGTCTCTGTCTTTGTGTTCCCCAACTATGATCCTTTTAGACGGGTTCCAATCACACACCTGCTCTGCTGAAAAACACTGCCCCCGCCCCAACCTCCTCACAGTCCTGTCTGTCAGCCCTGCCTTTCCTGACCACCTCTTTGGAATAGTACCTTCTCATGCCCCCACCTCACACCTTCTTTGCTCCCAAATCATTATTATTTAATGTTGTGCAGCAAACTAGCTTAACTGACATTGAGAAAATCACTTGACTCTCCGGACTCTGTTGCATCACCCTAAAATAGGAAAATAGATCCTGCTTCTCCAAGGAGGAGGCCTAAAGTGGTCAACACATTGCCTGGCACACAATTAGTGCTCAATTAATATTGTTTCATGTTCTACCTGTGCCAACAGCCCTTCTCATCCAATGCAGGGTTAGACTGTGCCCACACTGGGCCTAATAGTAGAAAGAGGGGTGTGGACAGGGGCACTGTAACAGGATGGCACCGGAGGGGGTCCTTTGGACTCATTGCCATTCTCTGCAAAGACTGACCCAAAGGGGCTTTCATTTCCTCACAATTCCCATCTACCTCCAACCCCAATGCCCAAGTGATAAATCACCATCCCTCTGGGCTATGTCAAGTACCAGTGAAGCACGACCTGCTCAAGGCAATTCAGAAGTCCCTCCATGGGACAGTGAGAAGGGATTTATTCAGTGGGCATGGTGGCTCCCAGCTCTGCTGGCTTTCCTTAAATGCTAGTGGACTGGGTACACATCTTCCCAATCAGTAGCCTTCATGGAGAACAGAAGGAATCAGAGACAGTACAGCCTGAGATGCTGTAATCAGGGCACACAGGAAGCTACTACATCAAACCTCCTTTGCTGCCCCCTTTCTAGGAGATCACAAATACAAATGCCTTCCCTACTCTACATCCTAGCATGCTTTCTTCCCCCCCCCAGGATGATTTTGAGGGTGACAAAAGTGCAGCAAATGGGCTCTGGAAATCAAAAAGTACTTAACACTTTATCGACAGTCATGCTACTGTTACCACTGATTAAGTAAAGTTCATTCTCAACCCACTAGAGAAGTTGAAAATGGACCCAAGGCAATGTTTTCAATCTCTCCAAGCATGAAGATACACCCCCCTTCCTTCTTGAGGGCCACAAAGTGCCTAATGCACAGCTCAGCTTCCTAGGACAAATCCCGGTCAGACCAAACTGTTCCGAAAGTGCACACAAACTGTAAAATGGTCTCTAAGTTGTCAAAGAAAGAAGCAAAAACACTTAGCGGCAGGAAAGCAAAGAACTTTCCAATTAGTGCTACTATAAGAATGCCCAATGGGAACAACATGGCAATCTCTGTGGCCCTGTAAAAACAGAACTCATTTGGGTAAAAACCAGAACAGACAAAACTCAAAACTCATAGAGAGCGTCTAACACTGCTAAGAAAGAGCTTCTAGCAATCACCTGCCCCTCAAGCTGTTTAAGGGACATGCAGGTTACAGAACCAGGCCATGCTGGTGGAAGGACTGACAGCCACCCAGAAACCCTATGGTGGCCTTTTTTCCTTTCTAAAAGGAAAGTCTCAGGGAACAAATTCTTGGGGCATTCCTTCTACCTCAGGAACAAGAGGATCAAAGTAGGTTGTATCTTGGGTCTGTCAAGAATGTTACCACCTCCCCTTTCCCAGAGGCTGGAGTCTCCCTGAACCCCCTCATGCCAGTAGTGACCTTGGGGTCAGAAGTGCCCTGAGGGGTACCTGGGTCAGGGAGGGAGGGCTGCTTACGTGTCCAGGATAAAGTAGAGATCAAAGGCACCCTCGCAGGTTTGCAGCCTCCCTGTCTTGCTCCTGTGGTGCCTGGTGCCCTGGTAGAAAGTTCTCCAGACTGGGAGGCTGTGCAGGGAACTCCCTGTGCTCAGCAGTGGAGGTGGCAGCAACAGGAGCAGGAGTAGAGAGAGTGCAGGGCCTGGGACCCAGACGCTGCTGCTCCCTATTTTCTTAGCCACCCCTGAGGCCCCACTCTCTCCTGGGGCAGGGGTGGGATTAGTGCTGGCCATGCCCAGCCACCACAGGCCTCTGCCTCATCCACTCTCTCCCCCTAATCCCCGTGCCCTGGGGCTTTGTTCCCTCCAGTTCCTCCTGTGATGTCCCTTATGAGGGACAGGAGGGTTGGCATGGTGACTTTGTGACCTGCAGCTCTGCTCACTGTTCTGCCTGTTGACAACCCCAGGTGGGAGTCATGGGATCTTTGTATGAGGGGTAAGATGAGGCCACCATTTGTCCCTTATCCCAAACCCTCCAGGTGGCTATTAAAATCGTCAAGACCCTGCCTTTTTATAACTCAAAGCAGGAAGCTGAGGTGGCTTAGATGAGGACATCCCAGTGGGTGAGGAGGTCCAGGAACTATGAAACTAGAGTATAGTAATGATCACTGGTATGAACACTGAAGTCACCCATGGACATGGAAGGATCTAGAAGGTCTAGAAGGTTTGTGCAAGCATTCCAAAGTCCTTTGTGAATGAGGGACATTCCGGTTAGGTACTGCTGTGTAACAAACCACCCAAGTGTAGAGACATACAAGAGAACCATTTCCTATGTGCACAGGTTCTGTGGATCAGAAATGCAGAGAGGGCTGAGTGGGGATGGCTTGCCTGTGCTTCATGGAAAAACACAGGCGTGGACAACTCTGGGTCAAAAGTGATTGCAAAAAGTCAGTATGCAATGTAAAAAGCATTTAGAAATTCGCTGATTTTATTCTCTTCATTTTTTATGCCCAAAACAAGAGTGATATATACTAATAATCCTTCTAAGTTTAAAATAGATCTTTCAATGCTTATTACATAAAAATTACAAGTGATAAAAATTACAAGTGATAAAAAGGCGGTTTTTGTTTTCCTTTTTGGCATGGTATTTAAAACCATGGAATATCTTAAATGATATTTTGGAATTGATAAGATTGGTATGCATCTGTCATTAGCATAGTAGCTTTGTTTCACATCCTTCATGGCACTTGGTATTGTCACACTTTTGCATACTTCTCTATTGATTAGACAGCTCATCATGGTCTGAATTTGCATTTCCATAATTTCTGATGGAATTGATTTTCTGTTCAAGAGATTTTGGGGCATTCATTTTTCTTTCTTTGTGAAGTGCTTGTTCTTACCTGTTTCCATTCTCCGATTCAGGTGTTCATGCTTTTCATATCGATTCCTTAGCATTCCTTATACATTTTGGATACTAATCCTTTATCAATTGTTGCAAGTATTTTCTTTTGGCCTCTGGCTTGTTTTTCACTTTTAAGATTTGCAGGATTTTGTATTTTCATTAAGTAATTTTCTTCCGTTAAGGTGAGACACACTTTATCTTAAAAGTTTTAAAGATTTTATTTCACATTGAAGTTTTTGATCCAACTGTAATTAATTATTAGTAAGTATGATTTGTGCCAGGGATCTAGCTTCATGTTTTCCCATACATATGTCTCAGTATCATCCTTTTCCATTTGTTGACTATTCCATCTTCTGAATGATTTGCGTGTCGCCTCTGATGTACTGCAAGTCCCATGTAGGTGTGGATGTGGTTTTGTGCTCTCTTACCCATTCCATTTACCCATCTGTTGGTTTATACTGATAGTGTCAATACCATACTGTCTTAATTATTATAGTGTGGACCACTGTATTACTTTTCCTTGCTGTGCCTTCCTCTTGTAGGGAAGGATTGTGCTTCCTTACTGCGTTCATGGCAGGCTTGGACTTGATTCCACTGGTGAAATGTTAACAGAAGTACACGTGCCACTTCTGGACAGAAACATTAAGAATGTAGGTATGATTCAGGTGGACCCAACAGCCTGGTCCCTGAGCAACTGTGTTGTACGGTGCCCTCCTGGGAACCTGAGGTGGATACGTATATGTGGGAGAGTGAGAAATATGGGTGGAAAATAAAGTTTGTGCTTTTAAGCTGATCAGATTGGGGGGAAGGGTGTTATCAGAAGACAGGCCAGCCAAATCTGATACACACAGGGCATCCGTTACTAATCTAACATACAGAGTTCTACATCAAGCCCTAGCAGGGGCAGGATAAATCATCCACCTTATTTTTCTTATAGCCACTTGTTCTTTCATGTAAATTTTAGAATCAGCTCATCGATTCTGCACTCCCCCAAACCCTCTTAATATTTAATTACAATAACATTAAATATATAGATACATTTGAAAGGATTTGACATTGCCGTCCAGCCTCACCTATGGCAATGTCTCTATTTGTTTGGTCTTTTTTAATGCCTTTCATATAAAGTTCCCTACGAAGATCTTAAACTGTTTTGTCACATGCCTTTCCTATACTGTATATATACATATACATGTGTGCTTACATACATGCATATATACACATATATTTACATACATATATATATATAGCTGCTATTATAAATGGCATTTTAAAAAATAAAGTTTTTAAACTGTTAATTGGTGTTGTGGACACATTTATTAATTTATTGATTGTTCACCTAAATTGCTAAACCCTTTATTCTCACATATATCTGTAGAGCATATTGCATGGAGCCCTGGGTGTTATACACAAACAACGAATCATGGAACACTACATCAAAAACTAATGATGCACTGTATGGTGACTAACATAACGTAATAAAAAAATTTAAAAAAATAAAATATATCTGCAGAGCCATTTGGGTTTCTATAAAAAACAAAACCCAAAAAACACTGTGCTGACTAGTTCTCCAATGACATGTTGACTGGAAGCTGTGATAGAGGCATTCTTGATTTTAGAAGGAATACTTCTTTTGCTGGACATCTTCTAACAAATTAGCCAGTTTCACTACTCTTCTTAGTTTGCCAGAAATCCTGAATGAGTGCTGAATTTTATCTAAATTCTTTTTCTTTATATTTTGTGATGAATTTAATTTTTCTCCAGTAATTTATTAATATGATTAATTACATTAATGTATGTAACACCAATTTTCATATTTTATAAATAAACCCAACTTGGCCATGATAATTTTTGTAAACACTGCTGGATTGAGTTTACTATTCGTTTAGAATTTTTTTTTTCATCTATGAACATGAGTGAGGCTGATCTGTAATTTCTTATCCTTGTGCTGTCCGTAACTGGTTTATTAAGTAATAATAGCCTCAGAAAATGTGCTTAGCATGTTTTTACTTTCCTTCCAAGATCTTGGAAATACTTTCAATGTGATCCCAACAATCTGCTCTGTGTATATGTGCTATAATATCATCTGTGCCTGGTGTTTCCTTTGTGAGAATTTTTTAAACTACTGATATCATTTATTTAATGTTTCCGGAACATTATGGACAGAATTGTGCCCCCCAACCTCAATTCATATTATGAAGCTCTAACATTTAATGTAACTGTCTTTGGTTATACTCTATACCACAAGGAGTGAGTCAGGTTAAAGGAGGTCATAAGAATGTGGCTCTCATCTTATAGGTCTGGTGTCATAAGGGGAGGAACTTTTTTGTGGTGCTTTGTTATGGCAGTCTGAGCAGGCGAACACACTGGATTATTTTGTGCTTGTATTTCTTTTATCAGTCATTTAGGTACCCTTTTTTCTAGGAATTTGGACATTTGTTTCCATATATTGGTATAAAGTTGTTCAGAATATGTTTGAGTTTTATATTTCTGCTCTATCTGTAGTTGTATCTTTTGACTTCCTAATATTACTTGTGTCTTTCCTTATTTATTGCATTCACAACAGGGAGCATATTGCCCCAAGGGGGTGAAAATTAGTCTTTTGACTTTTAATTATAAAGCACAGTACATAAAGAAATATACAGTAAATCCTTGGTATTAAAATTTCATGGGGGTCTGTGAAGGAAAAAACTTTAAAAAGCTTCTGGGGGAGGTAATAATAATAATAAACATTGGGAAGCACGGTCTTGTTTTATAATCAATTTCATTAGCATATTATCTATATTAATAATCTTTTCAAATAACTTTTGGCTTTGTTTTATTGTTTTAGTGTTTTTGTTGTATTTATTTTTTCTAAATATTCTCCCTTCATTTTCTTTGGGTTTCATTTAGTATTCCTTTTCAAATATTTTAGGTTAATTATTAACTCATTTATTTTCACCATTTCCCCCAACATAACCATTTTTGGCTACAAATTTTCCTCCAAGCTTCTCTTTCACTACAGCTATATAAATGCTCACGTTAGGAATTTGATGTCTCGTTTCCATATTCCCCAAAAGAAAGTTTTGCTTTGCGGATCTTCTAATGTATGTTCTGAACCAACTTTTCCCCTCAGATTTACCATAATTTTTTTTTTCTTTACAACCTTATTATGTAATAGCTGCTCCAAAACCTGAGGAAAAGCACAGAGCCTGTCACCTTCTGTCCCGCATCCCTGCCCCCAAAGGGCATCCAGACCTTGACTGAGGACTGGAGGCAGGAAGGAGCAGGGACTAGGGCTGGTTTCCCTTTAGGTCCCTCAAGGACCTCCCTTCCTCAGTCTAATCTGCTCTGCACTCCTCTGTCTCCAGCAATGGGGCCCTCACATCTGGCTGCCATCGCACCCAATTCTGGTGACCTGAGACCCTCTGCCATCTCTTCTCACCTGTCACAAGGAGCTCATCCGAGCCCTGTCATGAATGCCTCCCGCTCAGAAGCCATTCCCTCCTCCGCCCGGCGCGTCTTCCGACCCTCGTCCGTGCCACCCTCCGTGGGGTTCTCCTGACACCTTTGCTTTCTGCGAGGTCACGGAACTCACCGTGGTCTGGCGCAGTGCGCCATCTCCCCGCGAGAGGCAGCGAGACGGACAGTTCCACGGAAGTTTGGGAGGCGTCTCGCGGCGCCACAAAGGTGCAGTGTTGGCGGCTCAGCCGGCAGGGGAAGACCTGCCCGACGCGGGACGATCCCCGCGGGCCCCAGGAAGCAAGCTGGCGTCCAGCGGCGGGCGAGGCAGCGGCGGGCGGCTCCGCGGGCCCAGGCGCCACCTCCCAAGCGCGGGAGCTTGCTCGTGGCGCCAGGGACGCTTCCCTCAGCCTCCGCCGCGGCCTGGCGCCGAGCAAAGGCCGCGTCACCTGGCGGCGGGCCGGCGTTTGCGAGCCGGGCGCGCGTGGCTAAGCACCCAGCTCCCCTCTCGGCCGGTCGCGCGTCGACTCGCAGGCCCCTCCCGGAAGGGGGCGGGTGGAGGGGGCTGCCGAGGCCCCGCACCCGGAGGCGGAGCAGTCGGGGGCGGGGTCCGCCGGCCGGGGCTCGCGCGCCAGGTTCACGAGGTGGTGGTGCCACCGGACCTGGAAGCGGTCGGGCCGCCAGCCAGCGGGGAGTGACCGAGGTGAGACGCGCGTCCCTGCCCCTTGACAGGCTGCGAGTGGACGTGGGGGCGCGGTTCATCCCACTTCTGCTGGCCTTTGCCCAGGGCAGAGTGCGCAGTCCTGCCCTTGATGGCCGGGTTCTTTAATCCCCTTGGGCACCAGCTTCCTTCATCTCGCCCCCCTTTTATTTTCTCCCCGTGCCCCCCAGTCCCTGCCTTCTGCCTCTGTCTTTTGTCTCCTTGTCTCTTCCTGTTTTTCTCCATCGTCTGTCTCACTTTTTCTTGCCTGTCTCTTCTTCATTACCTATTTTCCCTGTCCTACCCCTTCTCTTTTTCCTACTCTGTCTCTCTTGGTCTTCTCCTTCGCCCCACCCCCACCCTGCCCCAAGAATCCTGCCTTTTGATTTTTTTCTCCTAGGATGACTTTTGGGGCTGCAGTTCTTTTCTGTTATTCCATCTCTCCACCCATCCTCTCATCCCCTGTTGCTCTGTTATATTCCACCAGACCAGGGCTTGTGCTGGGGGGTAATATAGTTGCATCTGTCCCAGATCCTATCTCCAACAGATTACAGCCAAAGATTTGGGCATTCAGTGCCTGTTTTGGAAAAAATACATAAATGATCTAGTTATAAATATCTGAGATTTAGGGTGAGCTGGAAGAAAACAATCGTGGAATCGTGGAATCGTTGAATCGTTTTCTTGGCATTTGCCTGCAGTAATAGGCAGAGACAACACAGCAGGAAGCAATCATGCAGAAACCTTTAGGGGACATTGGGGCCCACACCATCCTTCCCTGGAAATAGTGTTAAGGCCAGGTTGATAGGGAGGGAAGGGGTGGAATTCAGAGCTTACTTGTGGGAAGACAATAGAGAGGTCAGGGCTTAGCATGTGAAACCATTCAGTGAGAGTTAAAATACGAAATGAACTGTATATTTCTGAAATAGACACTTGCCGATGTGCTGATGTGCAGAATTTAAGTTACATAATTATGCTGAATCAGACAGGCATTTTATAGCAATTATTTTATAGCAATTATTGTGGCATTTAAGATTAGTGTTTTGGTGTGCATTAGGTGGGACCACAGTTGAAAATATCCTCATCTTAGTATCAAAGGTTGTCTTAGACACATACTAAGTGAAGAAATCTAGAAAAATAAACCTGATTCATTTGGGGGAAATAAAGTAGAAGTATTGTATATAGTAAAGCAATGTTTTGCTTCTTGTTAAAAATGTGAATTTGTAGGAGACGTGATTTCATTGTTTTATGATATTTTTATGACATACAGCTGTATGTTCAAACATACATACATACCATATATATGTTTATATATATGTATGTTTATATATATGTTTATATGTTTATGTTTATATATGTATATATGTATATGTATGTTTATATATGCATATGTTTATATATATATAAACTTGTTTATTTTTAAAGCTATTAATTACCACCTATCACAGAGGGTTTTTTAAATAAATAATTTAACCTTTTGGTTTATTATGATTTTTAATGGTATTTCAGTTTATTTGACTTTTCAGTTGTTATGGGAAAGCAAAGGTGACATTACTTAAATCACACAAACAAAAATGAAATATGATGGAAGAGGATTGCAGTGTGTTTATTGAAAGAATTTTTCATTTTAAACCAAAGAGCATTGGACAAATTCTTAAGTGTACGCATGGAGCTTTGATTTGCGAGGTTGTTTTCTGCATTGAAGAGTTAAATTGAGTTTTAAGTCATGGTACCGCTGACTTCCAGTGTGTCAGGACTCTGGAGGGGTGGGATGAAAGGGATGCTTTGCCAATGATTTAAAACCATCATGTCTGCTTTGCTTAGCAGATTTCTTTTTCAGAAATCCAGGAATGATAACTTTTCTTTAAAACAGATAACCACAATAAAAAGATTTTTTCAAGGTTTTGTGTTGAGCTGCAATGCTTTTCAATTTCGTTTCCTTCTTTTAGTAGGCTGTATCTCCCCTTTGTGGTAGATGATGCTATTACTGGCATCAGGAGGAGTCTGGCTGAGCGGTTTGATATACAAGGCACGGACTTTCCCCAGAAGGCCGCCACTGGGATTGGTCTACATGGCCAAGTTGTGTTAGGACTCCAGCCGACCGCGATATGGGCCTGGTGTCTGGCTGCATCCCGGGAATCCTTCATTTGGTTTTGCTTGAACGCAGCAGGCATTGCGGCTGAAGGGATATAGACGGAGCTGGACATAGAGCCTATGGGGTTTGGCTGGGAAGACCTCTTCTCTCCCAGCTCCATGGCATCAGCAGCCAGCCTCCAGGAAAGCCTGGATAGCTCTCCAGTTTTTAATTTTCTCAGGATTCCAGGGCTGGGAGGATGCATGTGTATTTCCCATTCAGGAAGACCCAGGATGTCACAATCCATATGTAGAAGAGGTGGATAGATAATTATCCTCTGGACTCTGCCAGAATGGCCTGAGAAACATCTCCCAGGTCTAGGGAAACCAAAGGACTAGAGCACAGGTGATACTATCTGCTCTTGGTTGTTTTAGCTAAAGAGGAAGTCAGACACAGGAGGATACTAGCTGGTGGTCTAAATGGTATCACTGACTAAGATCCAGTTTCTGAGTGAGATGCAGCTTGGAAAGGCTGGAGGCTGGCCAGCTGACAGAGGTTGGAGAGTACCTTCAGATACCTCAGGGAAAGGAGGTCACCCAGTTGTTTACTGAAAGTTCTTTCTTTTGTGAATGAAGGGGGAAGGAAGAAAACAGACAGGGCATTTGGTCACTCATTAAACACTATTGTGCACTGGTTCCTGGGAGCACAGGAGTAGAGGAAAGGCAGCCAGGAGGTTGACTCTTACTTTTGCACTCCTGTGACAATAATGAATAAATTAATGCTACTTAACATTTATTGAGCCAGGCTCTTTAACACTTCACATACCTTAATCTATCTAAGCTTTACCAACCACCTGATGAAGTAGGCTCCAAGGTCATCCTGTTTTAGAAAGGTCCTTTTTTAGATGAGAAAACAGGCAGAGAGAGGATCAACACCTTGCCCATGGCCACAGGATTGGTGAGAGCAGAGTTGGGCTGGGTCGAGGCATCTGATATGAGAGCCCATGCACTTATCCTCTATGTAATATAAAGCTTGATGTTTATATGGGGTGGCCTGGTCATAGTATGAATAGTTTGTGGCCAAGTGAAAGAATGATCACAGGCTGCACTCGGTGCCCTGGAAATGGGTAATACACAAAGACACATGTGTTTGTAACACTGGGAGGTAGGTGAGGCTTCATCTCCAAGAATGTAGCCCTTCTTGTGTTAGTCAGTGGAATCCTCACTGGTGGCTCAGGAAGGTTGAGAGTGTGAGGGGGAAGTATCCTGTATGATAGGGAAGGATGGATATGATCAGACACCATGTCCACTTGGGGAGCTCAGATTCAGAAGGTTTCAAAGATCATCACTTATAATCCCATGACCTAAGAGCTCAGAAATGGAGAGTCTGGGACGGAAATCAGGTCCTTTCAATAGGAAGACCGCGAGGTGGTACTGAAAGATGTCTGTGTGGCTCAGGGAGTTTCTTGCTAAGCTCAGACTGAAAAGATCCAAGGAGGACAAGAGAACCCTTCTTAGGACACACACAACAGAGTGATGAGGATGAGCAGATCGTGTCAGGGAGTGAGAGCTCAGAATGAATTGAGGCTATTGAGGAACAGCCAAGGGTCGCTTGATATTGCATGGGAGCAAGGAGAACAAGGGGTACATAGATTCCCTGAATGTCTGGCAGAGAACCATTCTCCAGTTGCAAAGGGAGTTGGTAGGTCCACACAGGAAGGATGAAGGAGCGAGGCAGCACGAGCAGCCATGCATGTGGTGTCCTGACCAAGAACTCACTGGCCAGGGCATGATGTGACCCCAGAGATGACATCATGCATCTGCACAGGTCATCTGAGAGGTGGATCACAGGACAGGTGCATGAAGCCTGGAGGTGGATGAGACCCAGAGTCTGATGTTGACCCTTGGAAAGGGCCTGTGAGTCGTTTGACAGGAAGAGATGAGCATCAGGAGCTGGCACAGGCTCACTGGGGACCGGCCACGTCAGATACACATCATTTTCCCCTTCGAGAGGCTTCCATCTGGCAATGTCACAGACAGAGTGGACCAGTGAGATGTGTCCCAGAGTGTTGTGGGACATTGTTTGCACTTGCCAGAGTGACCTTAGCCCAGCAGAGCTGATGCATGAGAGAGAGGTGACCCTCAGGGAGCTCGGTCATGCCAGAGGTCCCCAGCCAGTTCAGTACCCCCGTCTCCTCTATCCTCCTCCTCCTCCTCCTCCTCCTCCTCCTCCTCCTCCTTATTATTATTATTATATTAGCTCCCTTCCTTTCTCCTCCTTCTGTTGGTCCCATTATTATAATTAAGATTTGAATAATAAAATTGATAGAGGTAATTCCTTTTAATTTTTGTTCTTCCAATTTCAAATGATGTGTCCCTAAAGTGCTGGGATATTAAGTTAAATTGCCCAAGAGATTAAAACTGTTAGTGAGTGGGGAAAGAGGTTGTATTCATATTTCGAAGACGTTTTGGGCTTTATCCAAGTAAGAAATTTGGCCTACACCCCATACATACAAGCCTTTCATGACAGATGAAGACCAACCTGTGGGGAGTGGGAGACATTCATGTCTGCATCCATAAGACACCAGGAAGCTTTGTCCTGGCAGGAACACTGTGGATACATCTCAGACACTGGAGTGATGCTCACCAGGTAACAAACTCTCTTGTTCATTACCAACAATTCTAACTCTTTTGACCATATGTGAAGATTCTCTATATGGCCAATTCAGTACACAGGGGCTGTTACCAGTCTTGGGTTTTGGGGGCTTTAGAGGCTGGACTATGGGGGTGGGAGTGACAAAGTAGTTCTGCAGCGTGCCTGGGGAGACATCAATGGCAGCATCATGGAGGGTGGCTTGGAGTATATTGTTGGGGGCTGTTGGCACCCTGAGCAGCTGCTATTGAAGGGGAGGCATCCCTGGTTGGGTGGAAGGCAGAGCAACTGCCTGCAGAGGGGACCCTGGTAGGAAGAGAAGAGAGAGAAAGTCACCGAGAAGGTACTGGAGATGGAACCAGAAAGCTTTGGTGTCCTTGGCTCAAGGGGGTTCAGCCTCACGGCCCATCAAGACCAACATGGTAGGACCTTTTGATACCCTTCCTCTCCCTGGTTGCTGGCCTCGAGGCTGGGCTGCTATTTCAAGACTCAGTTTAGGTGTTGGAAATCTACCCTGCCTCCCCCAGGCAGCCCCAGTGTTGAGACTCTGGACTCCCTCTGTTCTGGTTTGGAACTCATCTGCTTCCCCCTGGCCTGGGGGCCTCAGGAATGAGAACAAAGCCTGACTGCTTTGCCCAGGTTCTTTCAGTGAATGTGTGCGGAAGGGTTGAGTTCTCACCACAACCCTGAGGCCAGATTCTGGGCCCCCAGGGCAAGGGCAGCTGGGGGCACCCTTGGATGGGATGGGCTGTGAAGGCAGCAGTAAACCCGAACTTCTTGGCTTGGGAAGAGAACAATATAGATGCTTCAGGAGTGTGAAATCTGCCCCTGGTTTACCGTCATCCCCTCCTACCATTAGCCTCAAATCAGCTGAGGACTCCCAGCCGAATGGCTCAGATAAGCCGGGGGCGGGGGCGGTGTTGGGCACCCTGGCCATCTGACAGCATCCCTGGCCCCTCTAGCTCCAGGAGATACAGAGAGTGGATAAGAAAGGGCCTGCATCTTCTGCAGGCAGCACATCTGAGAGGAGGGAGACCATGTGGGCCTTTCCCAGATACCCAGCTCCCCTCCAGGGAGCAGTTCTTCTAAGACCACAGGGTCTGGCTTTAATTCAAACAAGCCTACTGGCACAGCAAGGAAGCCACACCTCGAGGAACACTGAGTGGGTAAAGCCTCTGGGCGTGGCCCTTCCTTAGTGTGGTCCTTCCACTCCCCCACACACCATGCACACTTGTACCTCCAGGTTCCCATGACCTTCTGCTCATTACGTGCCACACGAAGTGCAAAGTGCCAGATAGGACAGTCCCTGCTCTCAAAGGAGCTTCTAGGTCATTGGCTTGCTGTGCTAACTTGAATAATGGCCCTGACAAAATATCCAGGTCCTGGTCTTTGGGACCTGTGGCTGTTTTGGGTTACACTGGAAAAGGATCTTTGAGATGTGATGAAGGACCTTGAGATGAGGAGATTATCCTGGGTTATCAGAATGGGCTCACAGGCCAGCTCAGGTTCCTGCAAGAGGGAGACCTACCCACAGGAGAGAAGGTGACGGGATGGGTGAAGCAGAGGGAGATTCAAGGTGCTGCTCTGCTGCCATATAGATGGAGGAAGGGGCCAGGAGCCAGAGAACCCTGGGAATGCAGTTCTAGAAGTGCAAAAGGCAGGAAAGGGATTGTCTCTAGCCAGACCGTCCAGAAGGAGGGTAGTCCTGGCAAGAAATGGATTTCTGCTCAGGAAAACCTGTTTCACACTTCCAGCCTCCAGAGCTCTGAGGACTCTAGAACTGAAAACCTGCTGTTTTCACGTGCTATGTTTATGACACTGTTAGAGCAGCCCCAGGAAAGTAGTACCCTCACCCACCAGAGGACTGACAGGAAACACATAGCCATTCACAACACTGGAGGAAAGAGCAGACTGAGCCCACAGAGCACAGCCCCGTTCAGGGTTCAGGGTTCAGGGTTTAGGGTTTGTGCTGAGTCTTCAGATCGTGCACACCATTCCCTGCCATCACGCAGCAGTGTTGTGCGTGTTCTCCCAGGGACGTAGGCCACGATAAGATGAGGGTCTCATCCACAGATGATGTGTGCTGGCAGGAGAGGGAGTGCCTCTTCCAGCCCAGGTGTCTATTGCCTTAGTGGCCCTGGGCAGGCTTTGACCCTCAGTTTCAGATGAGAGGGGACTGTGGGAAGCTCCCTCACTCCAAGAGGGCCTAATTATGGGCTCCCAGATCTGCTCAGAAGGAGTGGATTGACTTCAGACAGCCCTGGGGGACGATCTTGCTCTCTGGGTGGCCTCTGTTCCTTTCCTGACCTCTCGTATGGTGTTTAGCCATGGACATCACACAGACAGTGTCCCTCCTGGCTCCGGAGAGGACTGGGTCAACCCTAGAGCCGGCATGGCAGGGGTCTGGCAGAGCCGTGGGCAGCTGTAAGTGCCCCACAATGCGTGAGTCTGAATTCTGCCACCCTCCAACTGGGGTCTTGGGAAAGTGACCATTTTGGAAGGTGACTCAGCACCCTGCCCTCACCTGGACGGGTAGGTCGGCCCTTTCTGGTATCCCTCCCTTGTCCTCCATCTGATCTCAGGCCTCCCTCCATGTCTTGCTCTGTCCCTCTGCCCTGAGTGATCACTGCTGGGTGGGTTGGGGGCACAGGCCTGGTGTGGTGCTCAAGTGACCATCATGGGGCTGTGGTTCTAGGGAGAGGCTCCAGGAGAATCAGATGGAGAAGGGGCTTCTGTGCGAGCATGGCTGGGACTGAGAGCACTGTTCAGACCTAAAGTCGGGAGCCCAGTCTCAGAGGAGCCGCGGCCCCTCTGACACCAGATAGTGGCCCTGCTGGGTGTCAGCGTGCATCAGGGGTATCTCCACAGCGGTGTCCTGAGCCCCTCAAGCCTGCGCAGGACTCCGAAATGCTCATCTTCCCCCGAGGGAGAGCCATGCTTGCCTGATCCAAAGAAGTGCCTAATGCAGCCCTCACTAGAGCTACTGGGGACTACAATGTCCTCCAGGCACCTGGGCCAGTCTGAGCGAAGGGTCTGAGTACCGGGAAGTCAGGTGAGCCAGGAGCATGCTCTTGGTGGGCGTAGGTCTGAGCCCTGTGGTGGTTTGTGAGGTAACTGTCATGAGATCATGATGCTGACCTTCAGGGGGCAGGGCAGGGAGAAGAGGGGAGCCAGGCCCTGGGTTCAAGTCCAGCTCTGCCACTCCCAGGCTTTGTGACATGGGGCAAGTCACTAGGCCTCTCTGTGCCTTAGCTCCCCCCTTGGTAAACTGGGCATATTGGTAGTACTTGCAGGTAGAGTTACTGGCAGGATTAAATAGTGAAATATGCAAAGTTCTTAGACTGGCAGGTGGCCCACAGGAGGAACTTACAACAATGAGCTGTCACTACTATTCAATTCCATGGAGGACACCTGTAACAAGCTGGCTTCTCCCCGTTGTCACAGGCAATGACACAAGGAGGAACTCTGCTACCTGGTAAAAGCAGTCAGTGTTGGCCAACCCCATGGGGGTGTCACCGTGCCCTCCACCAGTCCTGGCAGAAGAGTCTCAGTGGATGGGGGCAGCCCGCAGACCCCCGGTGGGGGGAGCTCAGTGGGGACGGATGATGGGTAGGGGCCAGGAAAACTCTTGGGCTGGCCTGCCTCTACAGATTCTTTGACTTAAGTTTGGAGGTGCTGGGTCACACTGCCCATAAGAAAGTTTCCTGTTGTTCTGGAGAGGGTATGCATGAAAATGCAGGCACCACACCCAGGATCTGCCTGGGAGGGTCAAGAGCACCACTTCTCCAAGTCTTGGCATCCTCTCTGGCAGATGCCTAGACACAATCTCTGACCCACAGTCCCTGAGTGCAACTGTCAAGGGCAAAGAGCAACGGCCTCCTTGCCCATGGGGAGCATCCCCGTGCCCCTGCTTACCTCATCCCTAGGCTGACACCACATCAATGGCAGCTGGTTGCAGCTTTGAACAAAGTCACACAAGGTATCCAGTTTGCCCTGAAAAGCAGATGTGGCCGTGAGGAAGCTCTAAGGCATGGCAGTCACCTCCAAAGGGTAGAGTCCTCTGTGGCTTGAGGTGGTCCCAGAGGGCTCTGTCCCCAGGAACACACTGACGTAGCACTGCAGCCTGTCCCTGCAGCAGGGGCCTAGTTGCCTTGTGTGTTTTGGGGCAGGAGTGTCACTGTACATAACAGATTGCTTTGGAATCTGGAACATGTCTTCCTCATGCTGGGCTGCCTGGGGCCTCCCCATCCCTGTCCTCACACCCCCTGCAGGGTTGGGTGCTCCCTCACTGGGTGGGGCCTAGCATGTCCTGGGGTAAGGACATTTCCTTCAGGCCTCCTCCTCCACGACGCCCTGGTCCCTCCATGCCACTGGGCCCCAAGGACAATGTAGTTAGCTCAGTCCCTCAGTCTGCTGAGCAGACTCATGCAAGGCTCGCAGGAGCCACTGGCATTTCTGGATAGTTTTAATAGCGAACAGACCTTGCTCAGAATTCTCCTGTAAAAAATTTAGTTTCTGACCCGAGGGAGCCAGCTTCTGATTGAGCTTGTGTTTCCTTATCCACCTGCTGGCTGGTGAAACTGAACCCACTGCTGGAGTTGCTGTCAAGCTCTGAGAGAGCCCGGGACTGGTGAGCTGTACCCAGCTACCAGCTTCTGCAAACCTGGGCCCGTGCTGACGGGAGAGACCCTAGTGCTGGGCCCCACGTGGTGGTGGTGTTGGCAGGAGCCCTCACTTTTTGTTCTCTCCTGGGCTGGGGGATTGGGATGGCCCCTGCCTTTTCTCAAGTGCCAAGGGATCAACGTCAGTTTCCATAAAGTTCATCTCCCTGAAAGCCACGGTTCACGTGGGCCCTGAACAGCTTCTCCCTTTTCTTCCTCAGCCTAGCCTGGAGGTCACAGAACCCTCCCTAATGCTCTTCTTACCTCTAGGCGTCTCATGTTGTCTTCCTGGTACGAACAACAAGGGACAATCACTGTGGTGCATGTGTGTATACAGGTCTCTGACTCCTAGGAAGAGAAAGCACAGTTTACTTTTCTTTCTGGCAGCTCTTGGGGACAGACATATGACATGTGCTGCACCAGCACCTGTCAGTTGCCTCTCAGCAAAAGTGCACCGCTAGGAGATTTTGAGGACAAATGAGGAGCACACTGTCCTGTGACAGTTTCCCCATGGCAAAACAAGCAAACTCGATATATTTGCATAGAGGGCATTTCCCCAAAGGCCAACAAACACTATCCTGTCCCTTTGGTCTCCTGGGGCTGGCCTTGGTGGAGAATCCGGTTTTGGGCTGTGCAGCGTACAAGAGGGCTGTCCAGGTGGGAGCGTTTGCCGGGGACAGGGCTGGCCTCCCCTGACCCTGGCAGATCCGTTCTCAGCAGGTGGCACTACACCCAGTCCCTGTACAGCCCAGGCAGTGAGGCCTGTTTCCACCAGCTCTCAGGCTCAGGTACCCCTGTTTAGGACACCATGTCCCCACATAACTCCGTCTTCTGGGACCTGATTTGGGCCCCCACCCTGGGGGATCTACAGCCTCGTCCCCTGACCCTGGCTCTCTGTGCTCATCTGGGCTGGGCCTGCCTCACAGCTCAATGCCGGGTAAGACGCCCTCCAACCTCCCCAGCCCCGCAAGTCCCTAGAGTCCAACCCCAGCCATCCCCTGGCCCTGCCAGAGGACCGGGATGGAGATCAATGATATGCAGCCCAACATACATCAGATCCCGGCCACAGGACCACATTTTGAAAATAAGGCTCCTTTTCTAAAGGAAATGTTGACAAAGAAAAACAAAGCTGGAGCCATCATGTTGCCTGATTTCAATCTATACCACAAAGATGTGATTACCAAGACAGCATAGTATTGGCACAAAAACAGACATATAGATCAATGGAACAGAATAGAGACTCCAGAAATAAACCCTCTACTTTATGGTCAACTAATCTTCGAAAAAGCATGAAAAAACATCCAATGGAAAAAAGACAGTCTCTTCAATAAATGGTGCTGGGAAAATTGGACAGCTATATACAGAAGAATGAAACTGGACCATTCTCTCATACCATACACAAAGATAAACTATAAATCGATGAAAGACCTCGATGTGAGACAGGAATCCATCAAAATCCTAGAGGAGAACATAAGCAGTAACCTCTTCAACATCGGCCACAGCAACCTCTTTCATGACACATCTCCAAAGGCAAGGGAAAGAAAAGCAAAAATTAACTTTTGGGACTTCCTCAAGATAAAAAGCTTCCGCAGAGCAAAGGAAACAATCAACAAAACAAAGAGGCAACCCACGGAATGGGAGAAGACATTTGCAAATGCACTTCAGCTAAAGGGCTAGTATTCAAGATCTATAAAGAACTTCTCAATCTCAACACCCAAAAAATAAATAATCAAATAAAAAAGTGGGCAGAAGATACGAACAGACAGTTTTCCAATGAAGACTTACAAATGGCTAACAGACACATGAAAAAGTGTTCAAAATCATTAGCCATCAGGGAAATTCAAATCAAAACCACATTGATATACTACCTTACTCCAGTTAGAATGGCAAAAATTGACAAGGCAAGAAACAAAAAATGTTGGAGAGGATGTGGATAAAGGGGAACCCTCTTACACTGTTGATGGGAATGCAAGTTGGTGCAGCCACTTTGGAAAACAGTGTGGAGGTTCCTCAAAAAGTTAAAAATAGAGCTACCCTATGATCCAGCAATTGCACTGCTGGGTATTTACCCCAAAGGTACAGATGTAGTGAAAAGAAGGGCCATATGCACCCCAATTTTCATAGCAGCAATGTCCACAATAGCTAAACTGTGGAAGGAGCCGAGATGACCTTCAAAAGACGAATGGATAAAGAACATGTGTACAGTGGAATATTACTCAGCTGTCAGAAAGAACGAGTTCTCAACATTTGCTGCAACATGGACGGCACTGGAGGAGATAATGCTAAGTGAAATAAGTCAAGCAGAGAAAGACAATTATCATATGATTTCTCTCATCTATGAAACATAAGAACTAGGAAGATAGGTAGGGGAAGAAAGGGATAAAGAAAGTGGGGTAATCAGAAGGGGGAATGAAGCATGAGAGACTATGGACTCTGAGAAACAAACTGAGGGCTTCAGAGGGGAGGGGGTGGGGGAATGGGATAGACTGGTGATGGGTAGTAAGGAGGGCACGTATTGCATGGTGCACTGGGTGTTATACACAACTAATGAATCATCGAACTTTACATCAGAAACCAGGGATGTACTGTATGGTGACTAACATAATATAATAAAAAAAACATTAAAAAAAAACCAAAACAAAACAAAAAAAGAATATATATATATATATAAAGAACACGTGGTCCATATATACAATGGAATATTACTCAGCCATCAGAAAGGATGATTACCCAACATTTGCATCAGCATGGCTGGAACTGGAGGGTATTATGCTAAGTGAAACAAATCAAGCAGAGAAAGACAATTATCACATGGTTTCACTTATTTGTGGAACTTAAGGAATAACAAGGGGATCATTAAGAGAAGGAAGGGAAAAATGAAGGGGGGGGAAGAACCATGAGAGACTATGGACCCTGGGAAACAAACTGAGGGTTTTAGAGGGGATGGGGGTGGGGGATGGGCTAGCCCAGAGATGGGTATTAAGGAGGGCACGTATTGCATGGAGCACTGTGTGTTATACACGAACAATGAATCATGGAACACTACATCAAAAGATAATGGTGTACTATATGGCGACTAACATATCATAATAATAAAGAAAATAAATAAAAGTTCACCTGAGTGTCTCAAACAGTCCTTTGGAAATTGACCGAAAGTCCCTCTATTTTAATAAGCAGCACAGCCCTTGCTGAAACAGGCTACCTCAAGTTGCTAATTCGGTGGCAAAGACCTTGGATCAGCAGAGCTGCATACTTGGGAAGGGTGTTATGAGGCCCAAATCCTTTCGAGGCCCTACCCTGGCTCTTTCTTAGCCTCTTCTTTCTGCCAGCTCTCTCTGCCCAGGTAGCTGGGAGGTGCTGTGGCGGGGGTGTAAATCTCCCACAGGCAGCAGGAGCCCTTCTGTGTGAAGTTCAGTGTGGGCATTGGGTATGCTGACCGCATCAGGACCCAAATCATGACTTACCATTTCTATTTTCTCTGGTGGTCGTGGCTCGTTGTTGGTCTAGAATGTTAAAGAGACATGAACACAGGCTGGAGGGCATGGAGGGAGCTGGGTCCATCATGCAGACAGGAGGGGACCCTGCTCAGCATCAGGTAGACAGAATGTGGGCTTTAGGGTGTCAATCTATGAACGCACTCCCCATGGGTCTTTGGCCAACTAGCTGCGCTGCCCTGAGCTTCAGGGTCCTGGGCTATCAAAGGGGAGTTGGACCTCCCTGGAGGGTGCATTGGAAGACAGCCAGACTAGGCTGCCTGGTCCCTGGCAGAGGCACCCCAGCTGGTAGTTTTCTACAGCTGCCCTTCCATCCCATGAAGACGAGAGAACTCACCCGTTACTCTCCCTTACCTCCCAAGTCCCCGCAGCCCTCTCTGGTCCCCTCTGCGGGATGGCAGCACCCACCCCTGCTTTCTGTCCTCACAGCAATGAGACCTGCTTATGTCCAGTAGCTGTGCTCTGTCCTTTGCCACATGTGCCGTCTCCTCTTCTTTCACCAGCTCTGGCCCATGCCCCTGCAATCCTAGCAGCCAGTGCATCTGCCCTCCTGCCTCCTCTGGGGCCAGTGTCTGTCCTTTGCTAGGGCTCTGCTTGCCATACCCTATGAAGGTGACAGTTTCCCCTCCACCCCCTAGTACCAATCCAGACCAGACAACAGACTGTGAGCTCCTGAGGGCAAGGCTGGTGGCAGCTCCATTCCAATCCCTCTGTGGCCAGCATGCCCTGGCCCTTAGTAATGGCTTAGGAAGGAAGGCCAGACACACTGGATGAGGGCAGAGATCTTTGCTGGTATCCAAGACTCAGCTGCCCCAGAGGTCAGGAATCCTCCCAGCCAGCAGGATTCTCCCTTGGGGCCCTTAGTGCCTCCTGCAGGGCCCGCCTTTTCCCCTCAGCACCAGAGGCCTCATCAGGTGCTTGGTCTCCCTGAGTGCTCCAGAAGCCTGGCTGCTGTGAGACCTTCCTAGTGTCTGGGGCCTGAGGTGGCTTCTCTCCACCGGCCATGGCAGCTCACAGGCCACTCCTATGGCCCGGTCTCCTATGGCATGTCCTAACCCCTCCCAGACCTGCATGAGGCAAGATATCCCTCAGACACAGGCTGAATCTCTGCCCGGGAATAGAAGACAGGCTGTGCTTCTATTGCTCATGTGAAGAACTGAGAGCTGATGGGAACCTACCCACAGGCAGAATCGAGGGGAGGAATGGGCTCGTATCCCTTGTATTTTGGGGAGGGCCCATGTCACAGACTGTGGGGGCAGGGCTCACTCACATTCATGCAGCAACAGATGCAGCAGATCACCACTGGGATAATGAGCACGGTTGGGACGAGCACTGGGTACAGGAAAGAGTTGTCAAGGATAGGCTTTTCTGTGACAACCACGTGCGCTGTGGTCTCTGGTATGACAACTGTGGTCTCAGTTGTCTCCTGTGTGACAACCGTGGACACTGTGGTCATCTGTGTCGTGGTTGTTGTAGTCGTCCGTGTGGTCGTCGTGGGCGTTGTAGTCGTCCGTGTGGTCGTCGTGGGCGTTGTGGTTGTCCGTGTGGTTGTTGTGGTTGTCTGTGTGGTTGTTTTTGTCATCCTTGTGGTCGTCCGTGTGGTCATCGTGGGCGTCGTGGTGGTCCGTGTGGTCGTCATGGTCGTCCGTGTGGTCATCGTGGGCGTCGTGGGCGTCCGTGTGGTCGTCGTGGGCGTCGTGGTCGTCCGTGTGGTCGTCGTGGGAGTTGTGGTCTTCTTTGGCGGTTCCTTGGGCCTTAATGGGTCACCCTGCAAAATCCAGACATGTCAGTGACCAGAGTGGGCATGAGTGACCTCTTCAGGGGAGGATACCCTGGTACCCCACACCACACCTCCATATCCACCTGCTCCCATGGGAGCACCTCCAGGGAGCGCTGAGGGACTAGAGGACAAGGACAATATCCAGAGAGCCACTGTGGACCCCTGGGCCACTGAGCGCACCAGTAGTCCTGCTCAGAGGCTCAGTTCTAGAGATTTGACAAGGGAGTGGAAAACCTGTGGTGGGGCAAAGCAAATCCTCACTGCACACCTTGGCTGACACACTGCACAGCCCTGCCCTAAACCAAGTGGTCTGCTTTCCCAGAGGCAGGGGACGGAGAGGGGTAAGGGTCTGTGTCCAGGAGACAAAGAAGCTGAAGGGAGAGGCAGGGTCAGGGCCTATGGTGCTGTGGCTCCTCCTGAGGTCTTTCCTACATGTATCTGCTGAGGGTGGGCTGTAGTTGGTGGGACTCTGATGGGCAAATGGGTGAGTTGAGTCTGCTGATCCAGGAGTGCATATCCGCGCACAAGGGAAGATGCAGTCGGAGGACTGTCAGCACTGCTGGAACCCTCCCAGGCTGGTACTGGACACTAGGATGGTGGCCATTAGGCGCAGTCATCCCTCCTGCCAGGTAGCCACCTTCTCCATCCTAACGCTCTCTGCCGCCCATGTCATGCTGCCCTGGGCCAGGGGTCCAGGTGACGTGGAGCTCTGAGGAGGGGGCACCTGGGAGCAGCAGCTTCTTTCCCACCTGTAGTTGAGCTGCCTGTCCCTGAGCTGAGTCCCAAGCCCTCCCCACAGCCCTGGCTGCTTCCCCATCCACTGCAGGAGAGCAAGGTCAGAGAGAGTTAGCAGAGAGGGAGAGCCGAGGAGCACGAGAAAGTAGCAGAGGCAGAGGGGAGGCTGATGCCCTCTGCAAAATGACAGGGGGTGTTCCCTAAGCAGGCTGGGGCTGGGGGCCAGTGATGGGCATGTGTGGGTTCAGCTCTACCAGCAGCTACATCCATATGCTGGAAACACACCCTGACTGCACAGGGCCACAGCCGGTCCTACCCTCCAGATGCCCTATGTCCGGGACCTGGATTTGGAGTGTCCCAGTGTCCCAGAGGTCGTGGACTCTGGCTCCTAGCACACAGCCCCCTGGCCACTCCCAGTTGCCCAGCTAGAATGCAGGATGGAGCCCCGAGCTCCCCACCACTAGACCTGGGCCAGGGGAGGTGCCAAGATTGAAGGCAGATGGTGTCTGAGGGTCAGCACCATTTCTAGAGTCTGGTCAGAGCTCTGATTGTCCCCTTTCATGTGCTTCCAATGACACTTCGTTCTGCAGGGCCTCGACAGGTGGCTGCACTGCAAGGCCTCTGTGGAAGCCCTCCTAGGGCACCTCAGAAGCCTGAATGTGGGACAGCTTGCCGATTATGAGCTGAGGGCCCCAAGCTGGCTGTGAGAAGCTGTCCCAGCTGCCTGTCTTTGCTTCCACTTGCTTGGACTGCCTGGGACATTCTTCCCCTCCTCTGCCCCCTTGGTGTCTGCTCCTTCCATGAAGTGGTTTTGGACCACACAGGAGGGAGGCTGTAGCCCTACTTTGGCACTCACACAGTCGGAGCCGACGAAAACCATGTTGCCAAAGAAGCTGTTGCCCCCGTCCATGCTGTATTTGACGACAACCTTCCTAAGGCATAGAAAAGGCAGATGGTGATCAACAGTATGGATAGCCATACTTCTTGCTCTTGGGTCAGCCATAGTCAATAGTTTTGTTTATTGCAATGACTATGACCATCAGGCATTGAGTCCACCAGTGAGCATACAACATGGGTAAGGGGGATCACCCCAAGCACTACAAGGTCAACCTCTCAGTGAAGACTGACCAGGCATGCGAGCCTTACATGGGGTCATATGTCCTCGTGGCCACGGGCTAAATGGGCTAAGTTTCCAGGGTGGGGGGGCAGCGTGGTGTCACCAATCTGACTCTTTATTTACAGAATATGTTGACTTAGCTCTGAACGGCTGTCTGGAACAAAGGTACCATCACAGCATACATCATCTCCTGAATCCTAACTTCCTCAGCAGAACCAGGGATGAGGGAATCCTTGAGTGCCTCTGGGGACCACCAACAAGTGCAGGTGTTGAGGATGCCTGGAGGCCTCCCTGAATTAGACACGGACTGCCCATAGCTTGGCAGCCCACGTTCATCCCACAAAAATGCCCATCTGACCCCTGACCTGGGGTACTTACTGTTCTTCGGTATCAAGTATATGTCCAGGGCAAATTATAGATTTTGACGTTACAGTAACCGCTTTTCTATCTGAGAGCAAATCACAATAGAATAATGTCAGTGGCAGGTCCATTCATCCATCTCTTCCTTTCTGCCAGCCCCTGGCAAGCAGAGTTAACACTTCGAAAGACACCAACTTCTCTTCTCTGCCTTCCTCTGAGCCCCTACTGTGCACCAGGCCTCGAGAATGATCTGGTTGGAATGCAAAGAGCAGGCTGAGTCCCAGTTCCCAAGGCCTTGCCTTTGAGGGACTGGAGGGAGACAGGCATTGAAATAACTAACAAGGAACAAAATAAATGCAGACAGTGAAAAGCGCTGAGACAACGAGAAGCAAGGGGAGGACAGAGAGTGGAAGGGAAAAGACACAGTTTAGCAATGGGGGACCTATCCTGTCCTTAAGAGATACCATTTCCTTTTGGAGAAACAAAAATATGCATACTGCAGTGACTTCACTGATGTGATGGCTGGGATTTGCTTCAAAGTAATCCATGGTGAAGGCATCAATAACCAGATTGTACAGTGTTGATAATTATTGGAAGTAGATGAAGCTGTGTCAAGTTTATTATACAATTTTTGCTACTTTTCTTTATTGTTGAAAATTTCCATCATAAATAAAGTCTCTTTGAAGAGAGGATCCTAGAGCTGAAACCAGGTGAGGAGAGACAGGGCAAGATCCAAGGAAAGAATGCCTGGCCTGCAGGAGCAGCATGGGCCAAGGGCCTGGGGCATAACTAGCTGAGCTTGTTGAGGAGAGAAGTGAGCGAGGAGAGGTGGACAAGGCACTGTGGGCCCTGGGAAGGGGTTTGGTTTTTATTCTAAGATGATGAATCTGACAAGGGGCTGGCCAGATCCAGATAGGATTTGGACATTGAGGCAACAGTAGACTAGATGTGGAGCGAAAGCAAAGAGGAACCACAGTTGACAGGCAGGGTTTGGAAACAATGACTGGGTAGATGGTGGTGCCATTTAGTGAGGTAGTGAAGCCTGAGGAAGGAAGAGGGGCTCTCTTTGTTTTGTTCTGTTTTATATTGTTTTGTGTGAGATCCTAGGAGTTGGCACTCAAGAGGCTCAGGACAGTTCTGTCCCTTGCAGCTGTGGCACCCTCTCTCTCCTGAGACCAAACTCTTTTCATACCCCTAACTTTGGTCACAGGCCAGGACTATTCCCCACAGAATGGTTCATTTCCATGTGGACCAGCCCTGGCCCTAACTCAACTGTCACATTAGCTATGAGCTCCTGAAATGTCTGAACCCTCCACTGGGTTGATAATGAAAGCTAACCACCACATATGCTTTCGGGAATGGCAGTTGTGTCTGAGAGGTAGGATGGCTGGTGTTAATGGGGGAAAAGAATCCCTAAGAAATGCAATTTACTTTCCAGGAGGGTGTTCACAGTCCAGAGCAGAGAGGAGCTGATGGCAGACAGCCAGCATACTGAGGGCGCAGAAGCTTGCTAAGTGGAAAGGAGTTTTCAAACCACTATTGACTGATTCAACTGAATACTTTATTTACTTATTAATTAATTAATTAATTAATTCCAGTATAAAATTTCTTAAAACATAAAAACATTACATACTAAAGACAGAAAACATAAAGCACATAGGAACACCAGTTTTAAAATTTTCTATATGTTTCTCTGTATTTTCTAAAATGTTTTTCCAGACATTGAAATCTAAGGAAAACATAATTAGAAAAAAAGGAATCACTCCTTATCAGTGCATCAGAGGTCTTGGAAATTAAAAAAAAAATCCTGCTAGGCCACTTGCGACCAGCCACAGAATGCATGCAGAATGGCCATCAGCTGAAACGCACAGGAGCATGTGTTGGAGTGTCCCATGGGAGGCCCTGCACCAGTCTACACTGAGGACAAACCCTGGCGATCTCCAGGGTGCAAACCGGTACAGTCACAGGCCACAGAGGAAGGATCTGAGCACATTTCCTAGGAGACAGGTTGTGTCCAGCGCTCCTTAGGAATGTCATCTCAGCAAGGCAAGGCCCAGACGAGGCCATCGGATCACCTCTGTCTGCTTTCCAGCTCTTCCTACACCAGCTCCTGGCTTTGGGCAAACTCATTACTATCCCTCTGCTTCATTCCAGAGCTATACTAAGAAATAACAATAGGTCTGTTTTGAGAATTTTGGGACATGACATAGGCAAGGCCCTTAGCGCATTACCTGGTATAGTAAGTGCTCCATGAATATTGTTCTCCATCTAAGGCCTTCCTCACTCCCTAAGCCACTCCTGAGGAAGTACTGAGCAGGGAAAATCTGATCCCCCGAGGCCATCTACACACTGCAGATGTGGGAATGTGGCCACAGAAGTGCCCTGTCCTATTCTGTGTGCCCACAGAGAAGAAGGAGAGAGACTAGAGATGCCCTGGTGGAGAGGATTTGCTATGGATTGACCAGATGGCCCTGGAAGAAGACGTCACTGACCGTAATTTAATCAGGTCAAATGACTGCATCAGGGGACTAACTGGGAGAGCTGAGGAGGACACAGAAAGTCCTCCTGTCCCCCAAATCTCTGAGGAGAATCGCACCCACCTTAATGCTGAGGGCACATCTGCTTGCCCACCCGTGTGCTTCCTCAGGCCACTCAGCTATATGGAGGTACACTTGAGCCTAAGTGTTTCCCAAACATTGCCTTACATAGGCAATATGGCTTAGTTAGCTCAGCTACCATATTGGCCCCATTTAACAGTAGAGAAAAGAGAGGCTGAGAACAAATACATATGACATGTTCCTGTGCCATGGTTCCAAGGCCTGAGCCTGGCAGCTAGCACTTTCTCTCCATCCTAGGTACACATATCCTCCTGGGAAACTACAAGTGCACCTGGCCCAGACTCAGAGCCCCAGGGCTGCCTCTGTTTCTACCAGCAGTCTCCATGGATTTGGGTCCTTGTCACTCAAGTCAAGTGAGTGCTGAGTGAAGGGAGGGGGAATGCAGTTCTGGGGCACACCCAGCACCCAGAGCCATTCTTGGTAGGGGTAAAGCTCTGCTCCAAGAGGCTCTGGTGCTTTGGGGGTTGATGACTTCTCAGCTTCCCAGCCGGGTTCCTCTGTCCCCTTGTACACATGGATCTATCCTCACAGTGTCCACAATGCATGGTCAGCAAGGGCTTTGAAGGCCTGGCTGCCTGAGGGGAAGGCAGCCTGAGATGGGTAACTTGTCACTTGGAGGCACCAAGGGGATTACTTACCGGGGAACCTCTTGCCATCCATAGTATATTGGCAAACAAATTTCTCCATGTTGCTTGGATCTGGGACTTGTACCTCAAATCCCACAAGGTAGTCTTCTGCAAGGCAATATTCAAAGGTCTGTGTGAGGCAGGACTGAGGGTTGCCTTCCCTCCAATCTGCTAGTTATAGCAAGTCACTCCCAAACCTCATTCCCAGGGACTCCTCCTGAGGAAAGCCGCTATGGAAAACCAATATGTGTGGCACCCTGGGACCCGATCCTCACCCAGTGTCACTGCAGGTCCACTCTGAGTGCTGATGGGACTTGAGCACTCAGGGAGACCCTCGCCTCCATCCCTGACCCGTGGAGCCTTTGAAGGCATCCAGCCTCATTCCTTCATGGGCGCAATGCCAGTCCTGGGTTTCTGACCCTGAAATGCCTAAGTACTCCCTGAGGGGTGCAGGTGGTGGTCTCCATGGGGTCTCCCACATGAATGAGAGAAGAGCCAGGACCACAAGGCTGGAGACAACCCTGTCCCATGCCTAAGCTTGTTGTCCAGGCCTGGCACCTGTGTGGCTTTCTGACACTTGGGATTCCCTCCTCCTGCCTGTCTTTCTCTGTGCCTGTGGCAGGCTAGAGACCCCAGGAGCAGGACCCGGAATTGGGTGAGGCAGGCAAGGAGCCTAGGACCCTGCACAGAAGAATCCCCCAGGAAAAGAAGTCCTGTCTTAGCTGTGGTTCTGGAATTCTGGAGAAAATTACTTTTCTCCTGACCCCTCCTGAGGCTTCATGGACCATAACCAACCCACCTGGGGTTTAGCAAACACTTCCTCTCTCAATGTGGAGACATTGATGTGCTCAGGTGCAGGTTCAAGCCTTAGACCCTCAACTAAGTAATGGGGCTCCCCTGGTGCTTCTTGGCCTCTGAAGCAAACACCAGGGGTTACAACGAGGGCAGCTGGTGGGCCCGGGCCTCTGGGAGTTCACCAGGGTAACATGTAGGTCTTCACTTGCAAGCCCAAAGTCATTAGCCTCCACCGCTGCCTCCTGTCCCAGCCCAGTTAATTCTCCTTCCCGAAGCTTGATTTGCCCTAGCTCAATTTACTCTCTAGGTATAATTCTTCATACTAACAGAAACTTGGACCAGGCTGTCCTGATTTCTCCTTCTTCCGTTCTCTCCCATTGATCAGGGCAGTGTCTGCAAGTTCTCTGCTTCGAAGTAAGTAGATTCTAGACCTGTGGCCCGACGCTAGCCTGCTGATGTGCTTTTTAGGCCTTCAATGGCTTTCCAAAAATGGGAGTTAACATTGTAAGGTCTACATATTTTTCCTAATAATCCAGATCACTAACTTTTGGAAAACAGGAACATCTGTCATCAGTGGGTTTGTATTTCTGTATGCCACTGCCCAGCTTCAGTTTGGAGCACCCCCAGTGGCCAGCACCTGCTTTACTGCAGTACACCCCCCACTGCAGCCAATCATTCTTCACTTGGCCCGACTCACCTCTCCTACTCAGGGCACCAGCCTGGGCCCTAACAGCCCCTGATGGAATTGGCCCACTCAGGGCTGGCTTGTTGTCTCTAAGTGACATGTCCTCTCCCACACATGGTAGGCAATATCACAGTGCTGCTTTGAACCTGATTGTGCCAGGCTGCCTGCTCACTGCTCACCCTTCATAAGGACCCTTCCCTCTAAGACACAGGGGCTCTGAGTTTGGCCTGGAACAAGCACTTGGGCTTGTCTCCTGTGAACCCTTTGCCAGTGCAGCTAGGACCACCCTGAGCAGAGCTGCCACTGCTTGGTCTCATGGAAGTGTCATTTCCACTTGACATTCCAGGATTTCATTGCATAGAAGTATTTCTTTGCAAGACAGAACTGTAAACTCATAACCCACACTGTTATTAGATACAGGCAGGAAGGGAAAATTCAGCTGCCTGCATGTGCGGAGATCAGGCTCCAGAAGAGTCCAAAACAGCAAGTAGAGTCTTCCTGCCACTAGCAAACAGGCAGAAGGAACCAGAAGTGGGCAAATCTGTGCCAGGCCAAGGCATGTAACACTGGTGTTCATCCAAAACGATACTCCCCACTAACTGAGCATATACTATGGGCCGATCTACACTTTCCTTCATCTCCCAACACGTGTGAGCTAGGCATTACTCCCCAGGTTACAGAGAGGGAAGCTGAGGCGAAGAGAGGGCAGGTGGCTTTCCCCGGAGCCCCGGCAGGTACAGGGCTAGGATCCGACCTCATGAGCCTAAGGCAGGCCCCACTTCTGCCCCCTCTGCTCTTAGTTCTGAGCACCTATCACCTGGTTGCCCAGGATGTAGGGCAGCCGCTGAGGGCAGGGCACCTCACAGCCAGGGACCTCACAGGGCCTGTATCCCTCGGGAATCTTGCACACTGTCCTTTGGCTGGACACCCCCCTTCCCATGAGGTGCGTACTGCAGCCCTCAGGACCCTCCTCAGTCATCACTACACCTACGCAGCAGTGCCACCTGTGTCCCCAGGCACTGCTGCTCTCAGAGGGTCCTGTCTCTCTGGCAAGACTCAGTAAGTGGAAAGCAGGGTCAGGTTCAGATTTTCGAGCAGAAGAGATGTTGGGTTAAAGGATTTTGCTCTGTCCAGTAGCTATTCCTTCTGCTCCAACACCCCTCACCCAATTCCTCCAACAGTAACAAACACAGGAAGAAAATGAAGCCCAGGACAGACTAGCATCGGCTTGTGGGAGCTGCATTTCCTACAAAGGGGGCCATTGCATTGCCGTGGTCGGGGGCACGAGCATCCACAACCCCTGGCAGGGAGACTGGTCTTCTGGATAGAGGGCTTTCCTTCTGGAGCAGAAGTTGTACAGGGCCTCCCAGGGCTCCCGAGAGAGGACCTGGAAAGGCGGGCAGCTCCCCGAGAAGGCCAGGAGGAAGCCGAGCAGTGAGGAAGGGCAACCCACTGACCATGAGACCGACACGGGCACACGAATGGAAGTGACCGCCCTGGGGAGGGTGGGGCTCTGGGAACAGCACCCGCTGCTCGACACAGGCTCCTTGGGAGAAATTCGACTCTACTGACCAACGTTTAACCTGTGCGTCCTCTTCATGCTGCAATTCTGTGTCTGGGATTGACCCAGGGAATCCTACCCCATGCCCACAGACAGTGAGCCTCACGCTGTTCACAGCCTGCTGTAGCCACATGTTAGGGACAACCAGAATAGCGACCAGGGAACTAGTGAAAGAAATGTCCTCCATCTGTGAATGGAATTTGTGCAGATGGCTGGAAAATGTTACGTACTGCATGATCCCGTTAATGTGAAAACATCCTGTAAGAGCATATCTAGTTAGCTATGTACAGATCCAGGATCAGCCATCTATGGGAGTTACCTGTGGGAGAGAGATAGATGGGACAAATGGGAACTTTATCATAGTGGAGTGGAGGGACAGTAGCTAACCAGACTGGCTACAGGTGTGTCCCTGAACTGCATAGCTGGTCCTGTGTTCCTTCTGCAGCCTCCTCTTGCCCAGCACAGCCTGCACGCACTCCACACAGAAGGTCTACCTGCCACCCTGCAGGACCTGCCCACTGGATCTCAGAGGAAAGGCCTCCTCTGCCCTGGGTCCTACACTACGTGCCACCATGGATGTGCCCTGTCTGTTCTTTGCAGACACTCACTTTGGGTCCATCACAGGAAAAAGAATGCCAAGGTACCAGCAACGTTCTGCCTCAGTTAGCAAGAAAGCCCCAAGCATACCCAGCAAACACATAGGAGGGATGAATTTCCAAACCACTGAGCCTAGTGCATCAACCAAACACAGTGTTCATACCACATAGTCCATTAAGGAGATGTTTTTACAGAACGAACTAGCCTATGGAAGGAAAATCAGAACATTAACTGCCTTCAAGTGGTAGGAGCAAGATTTGCTGAACAAGGGATTAGCATGGATTTTCTGGAAACTACTGTAGTGGTCTATGTTTTCATGAGGGTTGGAGTCACACTTGTGTTGTAACTTTTGTCATAACTCATGAAATGGTACACTTTTGTCATAATTCAGCAATATAACTCTTTTTTTATTTATTATATTTTATATCCTTTTAAAAAAAATTTTTTTATAATGTTATGTTAGTCACCGTACAGTACATCCTTAGTTTTTGATGTAGTGTTCCATGATTCATTGTTTGCGTATAATACCCAGAGCTCCATGAAATACGTACCCTCCTTAATACCCATCACTGGCCTATCCCAATCCCCCACTCCCCTCCCCTCTGAAGCCCTCAGTTTGTTTCCCAGAGTCCATAGTCTCTTGTGGTTATTCCCCCTTCTGTTTACCCTCCCTTCATTCTTCTCTTCCTTCTCCTAGCAATCTCCCTGCTATTTCTTATGTTCCATAAATGAGTGAAACAATTATCATATGGTTTCAGCAATATAACTCTTAATAAATATTGGTCCCTAGTTTAAGATATGCAGATGAAGGGGTTTTGGTGAAGTAGACTAATACCTGTAATTTACTTTAAAATGCAACAAAAATTAAGGATGGATTCATAGAGAGAGAGAGAGAGCAAGTGCCCTAGATTGATTAATGATAAAAAAATATGGTTAGATACTAAATATTAACTGCAAGATGCAGGTAGGGGAGACAGGGCTGTTCATTGTACAGTTGTTTCCACTTTGCTGTAGGTTTGGAAATTTCCTTCACAAAAGGCCAGGAAAATGTCAAAGAACTGAATGGTAAAAATAAACCATGACACGGCCAAGCTGAAGTCATGGCACATACAAAGTGACACGTGACTAATGAGAGGGACAGACCAAGGGCTGTGGGAATCCAGAGGGGCCAGTGAACCAGGGAAGGGGCAAAGGTGAGACTCCTGGGAGTGAGGCCTCAAAGGAGGGGTGGGCTGGACCCTGGAAAGCAGAGGGAGGGGTTTGCAGGAAGCCCAATGCCCACCCCTCCAGCTTTAGAGCTGAGGGAAGACCTGGCTGGCCTGTTGGGGGCCAGGGTCCTCACACTCCCAGGCCAGGCTGGGCTTCGGGAAGGGGCCTGCTCAGTGCCCCTGGGCCCTGTGCAGAGGATGCCAGCCTGAGCCTCAGAGGTGAAGAGGCTGCGGTCTGACGCTCAACCCTGCCTGCTTTTCTAGGGGCTCTGGCCCTCGGATTTATTCACCAGACAAAGACCAGACACTCACGCAAGTCACACTAACATCAAACACTCAGTCACACTAATGCTCACACAAACACAGACTCCCACACATGTAGAGTCCACAGGTACACACACACACGTGTACACACATGCACACACTCCCCACACCCTTCTGTCTAGAACAGTGACCTCATCTCTTACCTAATAAACAGATAAAGTAAATGCCCCTTGCCATAACTTTCCTGCAGGAATTTGCCACGAGCTGGAAAAGAGAGAGAGGTAGCAGGTCAGGGACTGTGGATGGTTGTGGCATGGTGAGAAGCCTCCCTATCCCCCTTCCCATATTTAGCACACACTCACCGACTTGTAAAGGAAGTCCATTTTCTTGAACCCCTGTGCTCCATACACATGGGAATGTTTTCCTACAATTTCATACAGCTACAAGGAAGAAGAAGTGGCTTGGGCTCACAGGCTGTGATAACTATGAGGTGTTCGCAGGCAGTTGAACACAGAAGTACCCATTGCAGGAGACAGTCTTTTGCCTCATGCTTATCAAATTCCAAGGGCCAGACCCTGATGTTGGCCAGCAGCCCACCCTTAGGGAAGGGAAAGCCCTTACACATGTACCTGGGGTATGTAGGTTTAACACAACAATTGTTATTCATTCCTGGAGTAGCTATCTGCTGTCCGGACACTAGGGGTGGGTTAGAGGTCCATCCTCCTGCAACCCTGGGAATGGTGCCTCTGACAGCTTTCCCCATCAAGGCTCACAAGTGGCACCTGGTTACCTGCTCAGAATTACCTTCTCTCTGTTATATTTGTTGAAACCCACAAAGTAAACCGAGCCCTTCATTTTCTGAATCTTCTGAACCTAAAACAAATAAGACTTGGAGTAAAAATACCCAAATACATGCAGTGAAATACTATTAACAATCGGTTGGACTCACTTCGGACTTAATCATCGGTAGTGATGATGGTTCCGGTGGTACAGTGTTCACAGCAATAATCAGGCTGTTAGTACCTGGGTCTGCAGAGGAGGCAGGGAGCATCCTGATCAGTAAAGGCACCCAGAGTGACTCTCCGCAGGCTGCTGGAGCCACAGCACTGCTCCCCACTTCCACCTCCAGAGGAGAGGCACCCGGCCCGAGCACCCACCATCAGGGGTGCCTAGAGGGCTAGCAGCCCAGTCCTGGAGGGAGAAGGGGCCTTAGCCAGGACCCACAGTACAGACACAGCACTGAGCCCTGCTCCAGCTCTTCCTACTGAACCGTCACTATGACCAGACTTACAACCTTTGCCCTGAAAGGTAACTCCAGCTCCTTCACTGGACAAGCATCAGCCTTTCAGATGAGTAAAGGGATGATGGACAGCCAGACTCGACTGTACCAGATGTCCCATAGCACAGTGAAAGCTTGGCTCTGGCTCAGGGCAGCACCCACAGAAAGTCCTGCTGCATCTGCGGGCCCAGGGGTCCAGAAGGCAAGGTAGAGACTCTCGGGCTGCGGATCCCATGCCCAGTTCAGTGCCTTTCCCCACCAGGCCCACGCTTCATTCCTGGCAAAGGCTACAACCCTACAGTCTAGACAAAGATGGTTCTGGGCAGAGCACAGCCTTCTCCAGTGTTGGAGACACAGTCACAGGGTGACATCAGCCAGAGGGAAGGAACTGAAGGGAAAGGAGCCAGGGCCAGAAATGTGATGGAGACAAAGTGTGGGCAGCAAGAGGGAAATCCAGCACTTTGTTCTAAAATCGGAATCTTGTCTGCTCTAGGTCCCCTGGCTTTTCTGTTTCCTCGTTCAGGCAGCCCAAGTGTAGGTCAAGCACCTCACAGTTACCAAGAACCTAGAGGATATGTGCATAGCCCCATGCTGTTCTGAGAACATCACTGGTGGTTTTCATCCTCACTGCACAGAGGAGGAACCTGTGGCCCAGAGAGGACAGCGCCTTGCTCCAAGAGTCAGTGCTAGGAAGGGGCCAATGAGGGTCTGCACCAGACCTCCCTGAGGCCCAGACCTGGCTCTGTCCCCACACCTGCCCACAGTGAAGTCACCAGGCAGCTTACCTGCATAGAATGCTTTTCGAAGCTGCTCATTTACCTGCAAGGAAATGAAGGAGAGTTGGGGGAGGGCAGTGAGAGGGCCCAGGAATGCTCTAAGTACTCCATAAAACAGAAGTCCTCAGAGCTCTACAGTCAGTACCTCTATAAATCCTGTTTCCATGAAGTTTTCTCCCGTAGGTTTTATTCCCTTCAGTTCGTTAAGAGTAGCTTGTATTTTCTTTCTGAAAAAATCAGAAAAGGTTTGAGGTGTAATTTGGGGCTGACAAAATCAATGCTCAGAAATCAGTTGCATTTCTATACACGAATAATGGGACTGAAGAAAGAGAAATTAGGGAATCCATCCCATTTACAATAGCACCAAAAACCATACGTTACCTTGGAATTAACTTAACCAGAGACGTAAAGGACCTATATTCTAGAAACTATAAATCACTCTTGAAAGACATTGAGGAAGACATAAAAAGATGGAAAGATATTCCATGCTCATGGATTGGAAGAATTAACATAGTTAAAATGTCCATGCTACCCAGAGCAATCTACACTTTCAATGCTATCCCGATCAAAATACCAAGGACATTTTTCAAAGAACTGGAACAAACAGTCCTTAAATTTGTATGGAACCAGAAAAGGCCCAATCACCAAGGAATTGTTGAAAAGGAAAAACAAAGCTGGGGGCATCACAATGCTGGATTTCGAGCTGTACTACAAAGCTGTGATCACAAAGACAGCATGGTACTGGCACAAAAACAGACACATAGACCAATGGAACAGAATAGAGAACCCAGAAATGGACCCTCGGCTCTTTGGGCAACTAATCTTTGATAAAGCAGGAAAAAACATCTGGTGGAAAAAAGACAGTCTCTTCAATAAATGGTGCTGGGAAAATTGGACAGCTACATGCAAAAGAATGAAACTTGACCACTATCTCACACCATACACAAAAATAAACTCCAAATGGATGAAAGACCTCGATGTGAGACAGGAATCCATCAAAATTCTAGAGGAGAACATAGGCAACAACCTCTACGACATCGGCCAAAGCAACCTTTTTCATGACACATCCCCAAAGGCAAGAGAAACAAAAGATAAAATGAACTTGTGGGACTTCATCAAGATAAAAAGCTTCTGCACAGCCAAGGAAACAGTCAGAAAAACTAAGAGGCAGCCCACGGAATGGGAGAAGATATTTGCAAATGACACTACAGATAAAGGACTGGTATCCAAGATCTACAAAGAACTTCTCAAACTCAATACACGAGAAACAAATAAACAAATCAAAAAATGGGCAGAAGATATGAACAGACACTTTTCCAATGAAGACATACAAATGGCTAACAGACACATGAAAAAATGTTCAAAATCATTAGCCATCAAGGAAATTCAAATCAAAACCACACTGAGATACCACCTTACGCCAGTTAGAATGGCAAAAATAGACAAGGCAAGAAACAACAAAAAATTGAGCTACCCTATGACCCAGCCATTGCACTACTGGGTGTTTACTCCAAAGATACAGACGTAGTGAAGAGAAGGGCCATATGCACCCCAATTTTCATAGCAGCATTGTCCACAATAGCTAAATCGTGGAAGGAACCAAGATGCCCTTCAACAGATGACTGGATTAAGAAGTTGTGGTCCATATATACAACAGAATATTACTCAGCTATCAGAAAGAACGAATTCTCAACATTTGCTGCAACATGGACGGCACTGGAGGAGATAATGCTAAGTGAAATAAGTCAAGCAGAGAAAGACAATTATCATATGATTTCTCTCATCTATGGAACATAAGAACTAGGAAGATTGGTAGGGGAAGAAAGGGATAAAGAAAGGGGGGGTAATCAGAAGGGGGAATGAAACATGAGAGACTATGGACTATGAGAAACAAACTGAGGGCCTCAGAGGGGAGGGGGGTGGGGGAATGGGATAGACCGGTGATGGGTAGTAAGGAGGGCACGTATTGAATGGTGCACTGGGTGTTATACGCAACTAATGAATCATAGAACTTTACATCAGAAACCAGGGATGTACTGTATGGTGACTAACATAATATAATAAAAAAATCATTAAAAAAATAAAAAGCAGCCCCAAGCTGTCCTGGAGCCACTGTGCAGTGTGTAGACCTGTCTGGCTGGGACAGGACACAAGTCAAATAGCCTGGTCATGACCTATGCCCTCTGTCTTTGATATTTACAGCCTTGCTCAGGCCTCCATTGTCCCCTGTCTGGTGAGCATAGGATGGGAGATGCTGCTTTGCTGGTCCCATGAGTATGGCCTGGCTTTCTCTGTACTCGTCACTGTCTCAGGCACAGAGTCCTGGGGAAACCCCAAAGCCCTGACTTGACCATCCACGGTGAACGTGGGGCACACCCATGGATGTGCCACTGTGAGTCCCCACTCACGATGTGACTGGCAGGGCTGCTAGAAGCTACTGGGTCCCCAGGGAAGGCACACTACCTTCCAACAGGTAAGGCTGAGTTTGGAAAAGTTCATCCTGTGATTGATACTCCTTCCCTGTCCCATCCTCCCCTGCCCCAGACC
Organism: Ursus maritimus; assembly: GCF_017311325.1. Classification (NCBI taxonomy): domain Eukaryota; kingdom Metazoa; phylum Chordata; class Mammalia; order Carnivora; family Ursidae; genus Ursus; species Ursus maritimus. Next base: position 41,001,134 of record NW_024426885.1, on the reverse strand, counting down.
CCTGAGGTTGACTCGGTCCCCCAAGCTTTTTCCCCTCTGGATTGCTAAAGGAAGTAGCAAGCTGCTTCATGAGAGTGCTAGGGCTCCTGAGTTCATGTGGTCCTGAAGAAAAAGGCCACAGGCTGGGGAAGCGGCCCTGAGGGGGTCCGTGCAGGTGGATGAGCAGGGATCCCCTAGCTGCCACGGGTATGTGGCCAGACAGCCTCTGCGAAGACAGATTTCACAGGTGGGACTGGGACACAGGAGGGGCTGGGGGCTTAGGTTCAGGCCGATCCCATGTGACGAGCTGAGCTGGCACAGCCAGGCTAGGAGAGTGTGGACCCTGAGAAGGCTTCTCGCTGTGGGGAGTGGAGACATTGCTGTGGGGGGACACCTGAGTGCCCGAGGTCCAGCCCTGCCCAGCCCAGCTCAGCCCAGCCCTGCCCAGCCCAGGAGGTGAGGTCTGGGACCCGTGGCCAGTGGAGGCCAAACCAGGCACTGCCCTTCCACCAGAAGCACTCCCTGTCCTCTCTCATCACACACTGGAAGATATGTATTTTGTGAGAGCACCCCCAAGTATGGGGGAACTCTCAGCTCTTCCCAGTGTCTGGCCCAGAAGCCCGAGGCCAGGCATTGTTCTGGCTCCCCTCCTGGGAGTGCTGCCCCTCCAGTCTACTCCCAGCTCTGTCCATGGAAGGGACACCAGGCCCATTGTCCCCTAGCAGTCTCTCTTCATCCTTAATATGTGTCTCAACTCCTTGGAGTCCTCTATCTCTTCCATGTTGTCACCCTCCTGGCCAACACCCTCAGGGGTTCCTAGCCCCTGTGCCACCTGGCTTCTCCAGCATCCTGAACAAACCCCTCTTGGACTGTGTCTCCTTAGCCTATTCAATCTTAGCAGAAAGGGCTCAGAAAGCACCAAGCAAGGTCCCAGCCTTGGTCCCACATTCTCTTCAGACCTTGCAGAGTCACACTTGTATCGAGTAACATTGTCGCCTCCTGGAGTCTCTCTGCATGCCCGGGCCCACCTGGGCTCTCAGCCACAGGCCTCCTCAACTCCTAGGCAGTGGGGCACGTTGGGGAAGGCCCAGTCCCAGGCTGAGCCCAGCTGCAGTCAAGATCCTGTGGGTTTCTCAGGAGCTGTCAGCCTTAGGGCCCTGATCTGAGTGTGAGTTCTCTTCCCAGTTGCACATCTTGTGCCATCCCCAATTTCACATCTTTTCCACTCCCCTGGGCATCACTGCCACTCCTGAACCCTCACCTGGGGAGGACGTCATTATGTTCCCTGCCCAGAGAGGACCAGGAGGCCCTCCCCAAGCCCCCACACAGCTGCTTATATCTGGGCCGCAAACTGCCCACCCCGGAGAAGGCAAAGGTCTTCCTCTCCCCAAGTGCAGCTCCTCCACCAGAACGCCCTGCCCAGCAGCCTTGCATCTCTCTGCCACCTGCCAGAGTCACCCCCAATGAATTTGCTTCCTCCCGCTCATATGCACTCAGGTCTCTCCGTCCTAAATGCACAACCACACATACGCACAAATCCATGCCTCCAGTAGTGCTTGGAGCAGTCAGCCCACTCCCTGCTTGTCCTGGAGTCAGACATGAGAGTGCTGTCTCCATGCACTGACATCACCACCCTGCTGCTCCTGGTTTCTCTCCATGGTACTGTATGGTGCCCCTCTGTCACAAATTCTGGGTCCATCCAGTCCTAAGAGTGCTCAACCTCTTTTTGGTCCTTCACCCTCTCTAAATTGGGTTTCAGTCATTTATGTCCCTGAGAATCTTAATCTTTCAGCCACTCAGAAACTCCATACCTTTCTGTCTTCAGGTTTTTGAGAAAACTGCTTGGCCCACCATGACGCACCTCAATCATTCTATCTCAGCTTGGTGTTCAGGACCCCACTCATTGGCTCCCCTGTCTCAGACCCATTAAGGGACCAAGATCTGCTTCACTGAGACCCATCAACACTTTGATACTTCCCATCCCTTCCGCCCTGGTACTGACGTTGTCTCTTCCTGCCCTGCTGGCCCAGGGCAGAGAGGGACACACAACAGCACATGCCCAACATTGGCAATGTGCATAAATAAGTCACACATCTGTCCTACCCCATACAGGGAGTCCTCACAGGCAGCCTCTTCTAAGAACAAGAAAGAGCACAGAAAGGAAGACTCAGGACATGAGATGACAGGGCTTAGAGAGGCAGGGATGGTCTAGCAGTACATGGTTGGCAATTCTCAGAGCAGCCAGGGGTCAGAGGAAAGTGGGGAGTCAGAGCTTGGGGTCAGGGTGCACAGTGAAGGAATCCCAGGCCAGCCCATGCACACACCAGTGGGTTTCCCACTGTGGTCTCGGGGAACCCCTCAGCTCCCTTGATCTTTCTGGGGTTTCACCCACTATGCCTGCCTTAGCGGTCAATGTGGCACTTGCCTGTCTGTGGTGAGTTTCCTTTGGGTGTAGCTCTGTGAAGAGTAGGTGACTATGGAGATCTTCAGGTTTGGGCTGGGGAGGAAGGACATGCTTGTGAGAAACCATCGACACAGTCTCAAAGTGAAGCCAGTGACAGTCAGGGAGGGAGTGCATGACAGTTTCCTTGCCCCCACCTCAACTCTTCTCTTTTGGGGCCCACTTTCCAAATCCCACAACTTCCTGTAACTTTAGCAATGAAATTCTGAGGCCTGTGAGATGGACAGCCTTCCTGGAAGAATGTGCGAGAATAGCATCCTGATCCACCCTTACACTCTCTCCAAGACACACACACACACACACACACACACACACACACACACACACACGAGCATGTGCACAGTGCAACTCAAGGAGATAGACAACTTCACACTCCTGCATGAGGGCCTCCCAAATGGCCTCTCCTCTACTGCAATATATTTTGGATCCCCTTCCCTCTTCCTAACTCCTTCCCCACTTCCCACTCTTCTCAAAAAGTTTTTCTCCCTCTTGATGGCCATTCATATACATCCCTTCATTTCCTCCCCTTGGTCACTGTTTTCTGGTCTACTGACTCTCATTCTTCCTTAGCTAAACTGCTCTTGGTTCTTCTCCCAACTCATTTTACCACTATTATCAGACTTTTCTTCCTGGAGCACAACTTTGATATTGTCAGACCCCTAAATAAGAATCATCTGTGGCTTCCTATAGCTCACAGCAGAAATTTCAAGCCCTATGGCCTGACACTATGAGCCACTGTGTTTTGGCTCCAAGCTGACCCATCTGGCTTCATCTCTCAGCCCTCCCCTGAGTTAACCCTATTCTGCACCCAAATGGACCTCTCACTCCACAAGAAGTCTCCGTGATGGTTCCTGTTACCCTGTTTTTCCCATTCTTCAAGAAATAGATCAAATTTCACATCCCCTGGGAAGCCATCCTTGACTTTTTTCTGTGAATTCTTAACTTTTCCTTAAAGTTGCTGCAAGTCCTTTGCCTTTTCCTTTGGCCCCTGGCATCATTTAATCAAGTGTTTATTTACTACTACTGGTTTGCTTGTTTCCTAATCTGTTAGGTCCTCAAGGGCAGACTGTAGCCCCAGCAACATGGCCTGACTCTCAGGCAGGAGCCAGTCAAAGCTGCCATGACCCAATAGAATGACTGCGATCTGTACTCCTTTCCTGTTTCAAGACACTGCCCTGGGCTCTATGCTCCTGACCCGAGGGATGCTCATGCCCACGGAGCTGAAGAGCTGTGTACTCTGCCTGGCGCAAGCCTACTTTGTGAACCTCTTCATCAGTTCCTCCACAAGTTTGTGAATTTCTTTCCAGGATTCTTTTGCAGTTTCTGACCTGAAAACCAAAACAACATTGATCAGAAGGATTACGTGCCTCCAACAGATAAGCAGCATTTCTGCCTTCCCACCTCTCACAGTCCCTTTAGCAAGCTTATCCCCAGCCCACATAGCTGATGTCTGCCACACACCCTCAGCAACCTTAGTGGGTCACCTTGGTGGTGACTATCATCAGTGTAAGTGATGGGAAGGATGACCACATAGACCCACGCTTGAGGATGAGGGACTTGTGGTGCAAACCCGGATGGCTGGTCATGTTAGATGGGGGTTGTTAGGCAAGGAAGGAAGGAGGATGGAAAAGTCCCCAGTGATTCTGATACATTGTTCTCTTGGCTCCCCACTTACCAACACGTCGGTAGAAGCCCTGGCCTCAGCCACAGAGGATGTGCTACTAGGACTATTTTATTTCCCTCTTTCCTATCAGCCTGCAAAGCTGAGCCGCTCTGGAAACAGGAGGACTTTTTCAGCCCCACTGCCAGGGGAGGGGCTGGAATAGGCCCAGGACAGTGCTGTCCTGGTGTCATAATGCTCCAACCAGCAGGGAAGCCACAGGTGCCTCCTGTCCCTACTTTCAGTTTCTTATTCTCTTTGATTCCATGTTAATCCCTGGATAGAGAGTAGGAGGGTACAGAAGGTTGGTGCCTCATGAAGACCCCATCGGCCTAGTTGGGAAGCACTTAACTGTGCCCTAGCTGCCCAGGGTTCAAAGTTCTTAGTAATGCCCTATCTCTGCAGGTCTGCACAATTCCAAATTGTGGAGGCTTATTGACTAAGTGTTTTTGTCGGGGTTCTGTGAATGGTTAGACTGAAACAGGCTGGTGCTGATACCTGGACTCTTTCCCTGGATCTGTGATGGTTCATGCCTTTTCCATGTCGTATGAGTCAGAGAAACCCACAAAGAGGCTCTTCCTTTTCTTCCAATGATCCCTATGTTCATTTACATCCCGAATATCATGTTCACATGTGTTTACATGTGTGTCCCACACATCCAAAAGCATCCTTCTCCACTGCACCATTCCTTCTGCCTCCTCTAAACTGCTTCTGAAACTGTCAATAGATGGTGAGGGAACTAAGGATAGATGATCCTAAGTATGTCAGGATTATCATTCATGGAGCATATATATATGAGGCACATTATATTCATGATTTCCAATTCCAGAACAGCCTTGTAATATCAAAGTTATTTCCATTTTACAGTCGAGAAAACTGAGGCTCTCATAGGTCAAAGAATTTGGCACAATTTCCATGGGTAGCTTGGATCTGAACCCAGATCTAGTTGTAAGGCCCATGCTCTCCCCATTGGACTTGGGAGACTGGGGTGACACTGATGGAGGATAGTTGGAAGAAAGGCAGGCAGGCACAAGTGTCCCCCGCCCGAAGAGGAAACCACCCTTACTAGGATTTTATACCACCCTGGAAGGATCCCTCCACCCTTTCCCATGTGATAGATGACAAAAACCTGAATGGATGACAGGTGCAGGGAGGGTTAATCAGATTAAAACAGCCCACCAACAAGCCCATAAAAACCCCCAGACTTAGAAATCCCCTCAGCGGCAACCCTCTCGGGTTCCCTCCCTCTTTGGGAGCTTTGTACTATCACTTTACTGTGGCTCAATAAACTTTGCTCTGTTTCCCACCATTCTTTGTTTGATCTACCTCTTCATTTTTCAAAGCAACGTGACCAAGAACCATGGGCAATAAAGGTGAAGGACATCCTATAACACTAGGAAAGTTTGGTGGCATTTTAAATCATGCTTCCCCCACTCTTTTTCTAGACTGGTGGCAGTTTGAGTTTTGATCGGTGGTCCAGTTCCAAGTTCTCCTTGAACCAGAGGGAGCAGTGTGGACCTTACTTATAATTATTATGTACATCTCTTCTCTAAACTTGCTGGGCTTAATCTGGGATGTTCAAAAGCAGTTGTGAACACAGATAAATTTAGAAATCTATGCATATGCCCAGCCAGAAGCATATTCTGTAAAGACCTTAAGCTTTCACCTTGGGTTGATCCCTAGGCTCAGAGCAAGCCTAGCTAAATGGTAAAGGAATGCCCACTAAATAACATCTGCAATATTGGAAGAGGTGCTCGTGTGTGTGTGTGTGTGTGTGTGTGTGTGTGTGTGTGTGTTTAATATTGTGGTGTTTTTCTATTTGGTTCAGACTGCTGGCATTCAAAGGAATCTCTGTCAAAACATTAGCTGAAAATTAGCTAAAGGAACAGAAACTCCAGTGTCCCCACACATGATACATTTTTTGAAAAAGTAATTTGGAAAAATCTCAAAACAAATGAACTTCTACACATGTCTATAATAACAAACAAGAGCAAAACACCCCTGAGACCAGTGAGAAATTCATTTTTTCAAGAAAATCTTATTTTTACAGTTACTACATTATAATAATAAAGAATTACTCAGCCATCAGAAAGAACGATTACCCAACATGTGCAGCAACATGGATGGGACTGGAGGAGATTATGCTAAGTGAAATAAGTCAAGCAGAGAAAGACAATTATCATATGGTTTCACTCATTTATGGAACATAAGAAGTAGCAGGAAGATTGGTAGAAAGAATGAAGGGGGAGGGGTAAACAGAAGGTGGAATGAACCATGAGAGACTATGGACTCTGGGAAACAAACTGAGGGCTTCAGAGGGGAGGAGGGTGGGGGACTGGGATAGGCCGGTGATGGGTATTAAGGAGGGCACGTATTGCATGGTACACTGGGTGTTATATGCAAATAATGAATCATGGAACATTACATCAAAAACTAAGGATGTACTGTATGGTGACTAAGATAACATAATAAAAAATTATTATACAAAAGAACAACCGAATTTTCAACTACAGTAAAAATCACAAAATGTACAAAGAAATAGAAGAACAATGTTCACTCAAAGAACTAAATAAATTTTCCTTGAGGAAGTAAAGGCATCAGACTACGGCTGCTATAGCCACTCTGGAAAACAGCGTGGAGCTTCTCCAAGAAGTTAAAAATAGAGCTACTTTATGACCCAGCAATTGCACTACTGGGTATTTACCCCAAAGATATAGATGGAGTGAAATGAAGGGGCACCTGCACTCCAATGTTCATAGCAGCAACGTCCACAATAGCCAAATTGTGGAAAGAGCTAAGATGTCCTTCGACAGATGAATGCATAAAGAAGATGTGGTATATATACACCATGGAATATTACTCAGCCATCAGAAATGATGAATACTTACCATTTACATTGATGTACCTGGAACTGGAGGGTATTATGCTAAGTGAAATAAGTTAATCAGAGAAGGGTGATTATCATATGGTTTCACTCATATGTGGAATATAAGAAACAGTACAGAGGATCATAGGGGAAGGGAGGGAAATCTGAATGGAAGTCATCAGAGAGGGAGAAACACCATGAGAGACTCTTAACTATAGAAAACAAACTGAGGGTTGCTAATGGGGAGGTGGACGGGGGATGGGGTAACGGGGTGATGGGCATTAAGGAGGGCATGTGATGCGATGAGCGTTGGGTGTTATATGCAACTGATAAATTATTGAACACTACATCTGAAACCAATGATGTACTACTATATGTTTGCTAATTGAATTTAAATTAAAAAAGAGACTTAAAGCAACTATCCTAAGTATATACTCAAGGTAAAAATCAATTAAGCCAATGAAAAACTATATAAAGGATCTGAGGAGACATTTTTCCAAAGAAGATAGTCAAATGGCTAAGTGTTCCATGTAAAGGTGTTCAGCATCACTCATCACCAGGGAAACTTAAATCAAAACTGCAATGAGATATCGGCTCATACCTGTTAGAATGGCTATCATCAGAAAGACCAAAGATAACAAATGCAGTGAGAATGTGGAGAAAATCTTCCCCCAGGCACAAAGAAGCAAATTGAAGATAGTATAATACTTAGAGGATGGGTCAGCCCCTTGGTATCTTTCAGACTGCAATCCAGTTCTTTGAGGAATAAAAACAATGACACTCATCTTACAAACTGAGTCTTTACAAGAACGGAAAGATACTCTAGAAGTTCAAAGCCCACCTATCCTCTGCACCAGTCCCAAGGGAGTACAGTACCAAACACCAGTTACCAATCCCCAGGAGGGAACTCTTAACACTTCTGATCAGTGCATCTTGGTATTAGAGTTACCAAGGAAAACACAATAGTCAAGCACCGGATGGAACAATGCTTTACTGACATAAAGAGAGAGGACAAGATCAACTTCACTAGTGGGCACTTGTCCCCATGTCCAGTGGGTCTCTCCTGGTGGCTGAGGCATGGTGACTGGCCTAAGCACACCTCTCCTGCCGTAGTGGAAGGAATCTTGCCTCTCTCCACAGAAGATAGGTATAACAATGGATTGGCCAGGTGCCATATGATGCATATCCTTTAAGCAGAGACAAAAGAATATTTAGAAAGTTAAACAAACAACAATATATCCAGTCAAAGTGATAAGCCTGAGGGGCTGTATGGGCTTTTTATCTCTTTGTGTCAGGAAGTACTCCAGATCTAAGGTCTATTCTCATGTGGCTGAATGGGGGTTAAAAGACTGCACACATGGGGCGCCTGGGTGGCTCAGTAGTTAAGCGTCTGCCTTCGGCTCAGGGCATGATCCCGGGGTCCTGGGATCGAGCCCCGCATCAGGTTTCCTGCTCTGCTGGGAGCCTGCTTCTTCCTCTCCCAGTCCCCCTGCTTGTGTTCTCTCCCTCACTGGCTATCTCTCTCTGTGTCAAATAAATAAATAAAATCTTTAAAAAAAAAAAAAAGACTGCACACATACAGACTGCCTTTTCCAAATAATTTCCAAAGAAGATAAAATACTGAAACAATTTGATAACATAGGTTTATCTTCTTTTGGCTTATTAGAGAGGAACTAAAGATATTTGGGTTTGTTCATAAAGATGTGCCACACTGAAAAAATTCCTATGAGGAAGGATACACTTCCAGAAATTATGAAATGTATTCATAAATCTGCCAATCTACAGATTGCTTCTGTAACAGTCTATAAATGCTTACTTCTTGGGTTTTCACTAGAAATTAAGGTTTCTAAGGGTGAATTATTCTTTTTTTTAAGATTTTATTTATTTATTCGATAGAGATAGAGACAGACAGTGAGAGAGGGAACACAAGCAGGGGGAGTGGGAAAGGAAGCAGCAGGGGTCCAGCGGAGGAGCCTGACGTGGGGCTTGATCCCAGAACGCCGGGATCACGCCCTGAGCCGAAGGCAGACACTTAACGACTGAGCCACCCAGGCACCCCAAGGGTGAATTATTCTAATCAACATATGTAATTAGAGCCACTAGAAATAATAAAGAAAATGACTCCACACAGGAAGAATAGGATGTGTTTTTGGTAAGATAAGTTATGAGTCATGGAAAGGTACTTTTGTTAAGGGAAAAAGTAAATCGGTTTAAAGGAGAATAACTACTCATTTGGAATGAAAAAAGGAGGAATAACGGTTAAAACTAAATGGAACTAAAAAGAAGGAAGAGAGAAAAAAATCACCTGTGGTCCAGGTGGTTAAAATTGACTAAATTTGTTATAACAACTTTAAAAATTAGCTTTGAAACCAAGAGTGTGCCTGTACAAAATTAAAACATAATTCTCTTTCATTTGTCAAAGAAAGTTTTCTTGGACTATTGGTGTACTCTTAATAAGAGATTATTAAAGATTGTTCTTTATCCTTTTTGTAATCTATCTTCAAAACAAATATTCTGTGCTTACCAAAATATTTTCCTGTGTTTCATGTTGCCATTTTCAGGCCTTTGATTACTTGGGAGAATTGAGGCTCCTCTATTGAAAGAGCTAAGGCTTTTTATAAGAGTTATGGTTTTTCACAACTAGGTAACTGTGTTTGCCTTAGAAATCTTTGTCACTTTGTTTGAATAGATAACCCAGATCATATTTAATCAAGTGTTTATGCCTTTTGGTTTTTAAAAATTATTTAAATTCAATTAGCCAGCACACTGTGCATCATTAGTTTCAGATGTAGTGTTCAACGATTCATCAGTTGCATATAACACCCAGTGCTCCACATCATGTGCCCTCTTTAATGCCCATTACCCAGTTACCCCATCCCTCACCCACCTCCCCTTCAGCAACCCTCAGTTTGTTTCCCATAGCTAAGAGTCTCTCACGGTTTGTTTCCCTCTCTGATTTCCCTTGCCTTTGGAGACGTTTCTAGCAAGAAGTTGCTGTGTCTGAGGTCGAAGAGTTTGCTGCCTGTGCTCTCCTTTAGGATTTTGACGGATTCCTGTCTCCCGTCTAGGTCTTTCATCCATTTTGAGTTTATCTTTGTGTATGGTGTAGGTCCAGTTTCATTCTTCAGCATGTGACTGTCCAATTTTCCCAGCATCATTTATGTAAGAGACTGTTCTTTTTCCACTGGATATTCCTCCCTACTTTGTCAAAGATTAGTTAACTATCGAGTTGAGGGTCTATGTCTGGGTTCTCTATTCTGTTCCATTGGTCTATGTGTCTGTTTTTGTGCCAGTACCATGCTGTCTTGATGATCACAGCTTTGCAATATAGCTTGAAATCAGGCTTTGTGATGCGGCCAGCATTGGCTTTCTTTTCCAACATTTCCTTCGCTATTCAGGGCCTTTAAGATTATTTGTTCCAGGTGTGTGAAAACAGTTGACGATATTTTGATAGGGATTGCATTGAATGTGTAGATTGCTCTGGGTAGTATAAATATTTTAACAATGTTTATTCTTCCAGTTCATGAGCATGGAATGTTTTTGTGTCTGCCTCAATTTCTTTCATAAGTGTTCTGTAGTTTTTAGAGTACAGATCCTTTACCTCTTTGGTTAAGTACATTCCTAGGTATCTTATGGTCTTTGGTGCAATTGTAAATGGGATTGATTCCTTAATTTCTCTTTCTTCAGTCTCATTTTTAGTGTATAGAAATGCAACTGATTTCTGTGCATTGATTTTGTATCCTGCCACATTGTTGAATTCCTGTATGAGTCTAGCAATTTTGGGGTGGAGTCTTTTGGGTTTTCCACATAAAGTATCATGTCATCTGCAAAGACTGAGAGTTTGACTTCTTCTTTGCCAATTTGAATGCCTTTGATTTCCTTTTGCTGTCTGATTGCTGAGGCTTGGACTTCTAGTACTATGTTGAACAATAATGGTGAGAGTGGGCATCCCTGTCCTGTTCCCAACCTTAGGGTAAAACCTCTCTGTTTTTCCCCATTGAGAATGATTTTGGCTGTGGGGTTTTTGTAGATGGCTTTTATGATATTGAGGTATGTTCCCTCTACCCCTACACTGTGAAGAGTTTTAATCAAGAAAGGATGTTGTATTTCGTCAAATGCTCTTTCTGCATCAATTGAGAGAATCATATGATTCTTGTCCTTACTTTTATTAATGTGATGTATCACATTGATTGATTTTTGAGTGTTGAACCACCCTTGCAGTCCAGGAATAAATCCCACTTGGTTTGGTGAATAATCCTTTTAATGTACTGTTGGATCCTTTTGGCTAGTATGGGTGAGTATTTTCACATCCATGTTCATTAGGGATATTTGTCTGTAATTCTCCTTTTTGTTGGGGTCTTTGTCTGGTTTTGGGATCAAGGTGATGCTGGCCTCATAGAAGGGGTTTGGAAATTTTCCTTCCGTTTCTATTTTTTGAAACAGCTTCAGTAGAATAGGTATTATTTCTTCTTTAAACGTTTGGAAGAATTCCCCTTGGAAGCCATCTGGCCCTGGACACTTGTTTTTTGGGAGGTTTTGATTACTGCTTCAATTTTCCTGCTGGTTATGGGTCTGTACAGATCTTCTATTTCTTCCTGTTTCAGTTTTGGTAGTTTATTAATTTCCAGGAATGCACCCATTTCTTCCAAATTGCCTAATTTGTTGGCATATAGTTGCTCATAATACATTCTTAAAATTCATTGTATTTCATTGGTGTCAGTCGTGATCTCTCCTCTTTCATTCATGACTTTATAACTTGGGTCCTTTCTCTTTTCTTTTTGATAATCTGGATAGGGTTTTACTGATCTTATTAATTCTTTCAATGAAACAGCTTCTAGTTTCACTGATCTATTCTACTGTTCTTCTGGTTTCTATTTCATTGATATCTGTTCTAATCTTATTTCTCTTCTCCTGCTTGGTTTAGGCTTTATTTGCTGTTCTTTCTCCAGCTCCTTTAGGTGTAAGGTCATTGTGTATTTGAGATTTGTGTATTTGTGTATTTGAGATTTTTCCAATTTTTTGAGAGAGGCTTGGATTGCAAGCCTTAGTACCCTTAGTACCGCCTTTCCCCTTAGTACCGCCTTTCCTGTATCCCAAAGGTTTTGAACAGTTGTGTTTTCATTTTCATTTGTTTCTATGAATTTTTAAAATTCCTCTTTAATTTCCTGGTTGACCCATTCATTCTTTTTTAAAAATTAACATATAATGTATTATTTGTTTCAGGGGTACAGGGCTGTGATTCATCAGTCTTACACAATACACAGTGCTCACCACAACAAATACCCTCTCCAATGTCCATCACCAGGCCACCCCATCACCCCATCCCCTCCCCTCCAGCAACCCTCAGTTTGTTTCCTGAGATTAAGAGTCTCTTCTGGTTTGTCTCCCTCTCTGGTTTCATCTTCTTTCATTTTTCCCTCTCTTCCCCTATGATCCTCTGCCTTCTTTATTAAATTCCACATATCAGTAAGAGCATATGATAATTGCCTTTCTCTGATTGACTTATTTTGCTTAGCATAATACCCTCTAGTTCCATCTACATTGTTGCAAATAGCAAGTTTTCATTTTTTGATGGCTGCATAATATTCCATTGTGTGTATATATCACATCTTCTTTATCCATTCATCTGTTGATGGACATTTGGGCTCTTTCCATAGTTTGGCTATTGTGGACATTGCTGCTATATGTTTACATTGGGGTGCAGGTGCCCCTTCGGATCACTACATTTGTATCTTTAGGGTAAATACCCAGTAGTGCAATTGCTGGGTCATAGGGTAGCTCTACTTTCAACTTTTTGAGGAGCCTCCATACTGTTTTCCAGGGTAGCTGCACCAGCTTGCATTCCCACTGATAGTGTAGGAGGGTTCCCCTTTCTCCATTCATTCTTTAGTAGAATGCTCTTTAACCTCCAAGTGTTGGAGTTCCTTCCAAATTTCCTCTTATGACTGAGTTCAAGTTTCAAAGCACTGTGTTCTGAAAATATGCAAGGAATAATCCCAGTCTTTGGGTGTCAGTTGAGACCTGATTTGTGATCCAGTATGTGATCCATTCTGGAGAAAGTTACATGTGCACTCGAGAAGAATGTGCATTCTGTTGTTTCAGGATGGAATGCTCTGTATATATCTATGAAGTCCACCTGGTCCAATGCCTCATTTAAAGCCCTTGTTTCCTTGTTTATCTTCTGGTTAGGTGATCTGTCCATTGCTGTGAGTGGGGTATAGAAGTTCCCTACCATTATTATATTATTATCTATGTGTTTCTTTGATTTGGTTATTAATTGGTTGATATAATTGGCTGCTCCCAAATTAGGAGCATAAATATTTAGAATTGTTAGATCTTTTTGTTGGGTAGATCCTTTAAGTATGATATAGTGTCCCTCTTCTTCTCTTACTACAGTCTTTGGTTTAATATCTAATTTGTTTGATATGAAGATTGCTATCCCAGCTTTCTTTCGAGGTACATTAGCACGATAAATGATTCTCCACCCCCTCATTTTCAGTCTGGAGGTGACTTTAGGTCTAAAGTGAGTCTCTTGTACACAGCCTATGGATGGGTCTTACTTTTTTATCCAATCTGATACTCTGTGTCCTTTGATTGGGGCATTTAGCCCATTTACATTCAAAGTAACTATTGAAAGATATGAATTTAGTGCCATGTATTACCTGTAAAGTCCCTGTTTCTGTAGATTGTCTGTTTCTTTCTGGTTTATGTTACTCTTAGGCTCTGTCCTCACTTACAGGATTCCCCCCCTCCCTTAGTATTTCTTGCAGGGCTGGCTTGGTGGTCACATATTCTTTCAGTTTCTGTTTATCCTGGAAGCTCTTTATCTCTCCTTCCATTCTGAATGACATCCTTGCTGGATAAAATATTCTTGGCTGCATGTTTTTCTTTTTTAGTACCCTGAATATATCATGACAGCCCCTTCTGGCCTGCCATGTCTCTGTAGATAGGTCTGATGCAAGTCTAATGATGTTCCTACCTCTGTAGGTTATGAACCTCTTTTTCTCGAGCTTCTTTCAGGATTTTCTCTTTATCTCTGAAATCTGCAAGCTTTACTATTATATGTCGGGGTGTTGATCTATTTTTATTGATTTGGGGAGGGGTCCTCTCTACCTCTTGGATAGGAATGCTAGTTTCCTTCCCCAGATTAGGGAAGTTTTCAGCTATGATTTGCTCAAATACATCTTCTGGCCCTCTCTTTCTGTCTTCACCCTCAAGCACCCCAATAATTCTGATGTCGGTAGGTTTTGTAGCATCACTGATTTCTTAAAGCCTCTCTTCATGCCTTTTAGTTGTTTTTCTCTCTTTACCTCAGCTTCCTTCCTTTCCATCAATTTGTCTTCTGTGTCACTGACTCTCTCTTCTGCCTCATTTACCCTAGCTGCTAGAGCATCCAATTTAGACTGCATCTCAGTTAGAGAATTTTTAATTTTGGCTTAATTAAATCTCCTTTCTGCACTAAGAGATCCTTGAGTGTCTTTTATGTTTTTTTCCAGTCCTACTAGTAACTTTATAATTGTTATCTTGAGTTCCAGGTCTGACATCCAGAGAGTATAACCTCTTTCTTTTGTTGTGAATTCCTCCTCCTAGTCATTTTTCCCAGAGAAGAATGGATGAACGAGTGAACAGAATCAAAAATACCAACCATGACTCAAGAAAATACACACTAGACAAATCCAAAGAGGTCAGAAACCAAAACAGAAAAGCAAAAGAATAAGCAAAAGAAAAATGAAAAACAGGGAGTGAGGGGGGCTGGGGGAGGGGAAGAGAGAATATAATCTCATGGGGTGGACAAAACAGGGTGATCCACTTGTTCCTGAATGTATTTTGGTCTATGTATTAGAAGAAACTAAATCCCAAAATTGTAAAGAAAGCAAAACTTATATATATACAAAAATAAAATTAAATAGAGTGAAAGGAAGCCAAAAATGATGATGCATCTATAAAATGTAAATGTAAAAAATGAAAGTTAAAAAAAGACTTAAAAACAAAGTGTTGGTAAAATAAGAAAGTAGTTGAAAAGGGAAAAAAGAGAAAAAAGAAATGGAGAATTTTAAACTGAAAGATAAACGAATCATGAGGAAAAAAACCTCAAAGTCTGTATACTATTTTCCCCTAGCACTGGAGTTTTACATTCTTGTGGGGTTTATAAACTTGCTGTGCACCTCTTCTTCCAGTTGGTCTTCTGAGGGAGGGTACTGCTGTGCTGCTTCTTAGATGTCTTTGCCTGGGTGGAGTTGCCCCGCCCCTTGCCAGGGGGCTGGGCTCAGTGTAAGCTGGTCCTCTGAGTGGCGTTTGCTCCCTGAAGGCTTTCCGTGCCTCTTCAGAGGATCAAAATGAAACTGGCTGCACCTGATTTCCAACCCCAGGGGTGAAAGACATGGTCCCCTCTCTTTAGTATACCCTCTGGGATAAATGGTCTTCACTTTTGTGTGTGCTGAACTCTGCAGACTCCGTGGTGCATGCCCACAGCGATCCTCCAGGGGGAAGTCGTAGGGTCCAGCATTATTGCTCTTGTACAGCCCTGGTGCTGAAAGCAGTTACCAGATCGTGTGCGCACCCATTCCACCCCTCCCAGGGGATGGTGGAGGGTCTCTGTTTTCCAGTCTTCTGCAGGGTCCACAGGCAGACCAGTCACCTGACTGGCCCAGCTTGCAGTTTATGGCAAATTGAACTGAGAGCCCCCTCCTGGGCTCACTGACCATGACCAGTTTCCCTGCTCCACTGCTTGGGAACTCGACCTGCTCAGGCACCCTTGTTAATTCTGTGACTCCGGGGATCCTGAGACCACACTGTCCCACCTAGAAATCTTCCCATTTCATCCCCTGAGCACCTTTCAGGCAGGGATGTCTCTCACTGGAGCAGATTTCTAAGGGTTCTGATTTTATCCTCTGGGGCTATATCACTTTCTGGTAGCCAGCTTACAGAGGCTCCCTCCCCCCTCCATTTATCTTCTGATATCTCCCCTCAGATTCATTTCTCTGCGCCTCCTACCTTGCAAAAAGTGGTCGCTTTTCTACTTGCAGAGTTCCAGATATCCTTTTCCTACATCTCAGGTTGAATTCATGGGTGTTCAGAATGATTTGATAGTTATCTAGCTAAATTCAAGGGACCAGATGAAACGAGGTCCCCTACTCTTCCACCGTCTTTCCTCCACCATTGCGATATCCGATTTTTTAAATAAACTTCTCTTAATCAATTTCAAAATAAGTCTTTTTGACCTCAAAATAACTTTGGGATATTTAAGAGGGTCCCTGGAACATCTCAAAATATTTTTTCTCTCTCCTTATAAGTGAGACATGTTAAACTAATTATGCTAGTTTGACATGTTGAATTACAAGGGAAGCCTTGTCAAAGAAGAAGATATGTTAAACCCTTTTTAGATTGTATTTGTATGGAACTATGTTATTAAGGTAAGCGTTCCAGAAATTGTATGGAATTCCTTGAAATCAATGTCTTGGTATTATGTTATCAGTCATAATTCTAATTATGATCTTAAAATGTATGTCACAGAAAAATGAAATTTCCTTGTCAATTGCATTGTAATGAACCCTCATTAGAGCTTTAATATTGGCTGCTTTTAAGCTTTGAAGTCTTTTGACATTTATAGACAGTTATTGCTTTACACTTGTGCTTTTGCAGAAGTAGTTTCTCTTCAAAGAGATTTATGGAAAGGACCCTTTCTGATAACTTTCCAGGGTCAAGTTTCAGATAACTTTAAGATGAGATCACTGAACTGCGGAAGAATTTTCTGAATGCTAATGGAGAAACTGATGGAATCATAAAATTTCTAACTCAAGAAACATTAATCAAGAATTAATTACATAGGACTAGAAGAACTCATGGGGATTATTATCAATGTATGACCTTTTTTTTCAAGCATTGTTGGTTTTTCTGTTTCCCCCCAGATTTAAGGAGTCCTTTTTACTTTCTTTTAATCTACCTATAATTTATAGAAATTCAGTAAACAAACTCTTGACTGAAAATAAAATATCTTTTTCTCTCTAGCTGATCCCTCTATTCTTCAGAAATTCTTATTGAGTATTCTTTTTTAAAAAGATTATTTATTTATTTATTTATTTATTTATTTATTTATTTATTTATTATTCTGAGAGAGTGAAGGGAGGGGTAGAGGTGGAGAGGGAGAGAATCCCAAGCAGACTGTGCAGAGCCAGATGCGGGGCTTGATCTCAGGACTCTGAGATCATGACCTGAGCCAAAACCAAGAGTTGGATGCTCAACTGACTGAGCCACCCAGGTGCCCCTTGAGTAGTCTTACTTTACATGATGATATAGGTATTTGTGTAAGCTACATAAGAATCTGATTTCCTTCTGACAGGATGAAATCAGGGAAGTGATTGGTTTGGCTTCTTAGCTTTAAAAAATCTAATCACAAAACCACAAAAAACAACAATGACAAAATCTAATCAAAGATTCCTTATTACCAGATTTAAAAACCAGGTGGACCTTAATGGAAACAATAAGTCCTCTTAGATATCATCAAAGCTTTAACTGGTATATCATATCTGAGATTATGCATAAAATCATTATTCTTCCTGCACTTATGGAAATAGTTAAGCCCAGTTTAATGAGACTAGAGTGATTTTGCAAACAAATTAGTCTTACTGAGATTATTTTCGCTAGAAATTTGGATAGAGGTAGAGAGGAAGATTATGTTTCAGTAAAAACTATAACACACCCTCATGGATATCAGATTCTAGCTAGACCTGTTCATTGTCTTTGAGGTGTTGCCATCTACCTGTAAAATGTAATGGATCCTAAATTCTTCTGCTTTCCTCCAATATCCATCTACAGTTCTCTAATCTAATGCTTCCAATTTTCTCCCATCCTTCTGGTTTAGAATCACTAAGATCAAACCTGCTCTTTTCCCAAAGCCCTGCAAACTGAGCTGGATAACTTGATATAAACATCACAGAAATCAACACAATGGCTCATGCACAGAAAACGTGTGTGTGTTGCTGGGTAGGCCACTCAGAACAATCATTTGAACACTCATTGACATCACGAGGAACATTCAAACTACACAAGATGCTTTGAGCTCACATTTAGGAGCCCTATATCTGCACACCTTCTCAATTTAAAGCTTTCTGGACTCAGAACCTGATTTGTAGTCTGCTCTAACCATTAACTTTTCTTTTGTTTTCATTAAAATGCATCTTACTAAATACCTGATTGCTCACATGGTCTAGGTCTAACTTTGGGAGCCCATGTGTAGCACCACCTCCTTAAATGAGATACCCATGTTTAACTGAACTGACCTATTCTCAAGAGGAAGGGACAACCTCAGTGAGATGGAACAAACCATCAACTGAACTTCTAGACTGTGAAACTTCTGGGGAATTTTCAAAAAAAAGGTTAATGAATGACAGGTAGCAAAATATGCCACTCCAAAGTATCTATGGAAAAAGGTCATTAGACTAACGTGGTCCTAATGCTTTGGTAGCCTATATGAGAAAACCAGTAAAAAACAGAAAAGTAGGCTTTTCCCAAATAAGGTAACTACTTAAACTATAATATTCAAATAATTTCTTTGCTTTTCTTTTACATCTTCTCTATATAAATCTCGGCACTGGATCCTGCCAATGCAGTGTTCCTAAAAACTTAAGTTCGGTGTGATTTGATGTAAATCCGTGTATACTTTAATTCTTAAAAATTACAAAGTGTCTCAGTTTATCTTTTAACATCAGGAAAGAACAGCAGCTGTGAGACCTGTCAACCGCAATGCACTCACAGTGACATGCCCATGTTGCTGGCATGATGGATCCAAAGCTCTGCCTCTCTTGTCTATGCCAGCCCGTTCTATTCCAACTGTGCCACATATGTAGGAGCTTTGATGGGGTCTGTCTCCCTCTTCTCTCATTGGGCATACCTGATCTGGTTTCCCACTTGTTTTTTCCCAGCCTCTCAGGCTTCCCGGGAACTCTTACGGTTTCCCCCTTTAATTCCACTCATGATGCCATCCTTCCCCCTTTCCTATCTACTCCCCAAGGAATATAAGGGGTTCTTTTAAGAACACAGATCTGATCCATCTCTCCTCTGATAAAAGTATTTCTTTCAGTGAATCCCCCAGATGCCCTTGAGGTATAACACACACCGCTCAGATAGGTCCAAGGGCCCACCATTGGCCTGCCCCTTCCTTCTTCCTCCTTCTCAACGCTCCTCCCTCCTCA
Organism: Ursus maritimus; assembly: GCF_017311325.1. NCBI lineage: Eukaryota > Metazoa > Chordata > Mammalia > Carnivora > Ursidae > Ursus > Ursus maritimus. The sequence continues at coordinate 40,981,977 of NW_024426885.1, read as the reverse complement.
CACTCTAGGATCACCTGAGGTCTCACACTCAGGCCTTTACACAGGCCATTTCCTTAGCCTGGAGTTCCCTGGCCCTCAAAGGGAGTCAATCCTGTGGCAATGGCGGGGCTCACTAATTTTCATCCAATTCAACCTAATGAATCTAATGAATAAGGTGGAAGTGAACCACTCAAGACCTTCCTGCAGGTGACAGGCTGTGTTTGCCTCCAAGACCACCACAGGGATTCTCAGGGACCCACCCAGCCTCGGAGACTTTGGAATCACCTTTGAAGGAAGACATTCCAGGGTTTCAATTCCTGCTCCATGTCTTCCCATCTGAGGGCTTTAGGGGAGTCATTCCTGTCCTGGCCCTGAGTGACCTTTTTTCCTCATCAGTGAAATAGGTAACATTTATCCACAGTGGAGAGGAAGACTCAGTGATGAAGCTGCTTTTCTCCCTTCCCCTTTTCCCTGTCTAAGGCCACACCTGGGCTCCCCATCCAATCTGTCTGGATTCCTCAAGATAGATCCAGAGTCTGGCCACTCAGCACCTCCACCCCTACCCCACTGGTCCACACCACCATCATCTCCCTGGATCCCTGTACCAGCCTCTGCACTGGTCTCCTGCAGGTTCTGCCCTTCAGCCCCCTCAATTGTGATCCTTTCAGACCAAGATCTAGTTGCATGCCCCCTATGCTCAAACACACCCTCATCCCCCTCACCTTTTGGTCTGTCAGCCCTGCCTTCCCTGACCACCTCATCAGAAAGGCCCCTCCCTCAGCACTTCCCATCCTCCTGCCCTGATTTTTCCCTGCTGCTTCTCCCATCTAACACACTACTTCCTCTCCTATTTATTCCCTCTCTTGTCATGGAAACTCCAGAACAGGGACTTTGTCCAGTTTTGTTGCTGCCTTACCTCCACACCCAAATAGTGACTGATGCATATCAGTTGCTTAGACATTATTTGTGAGTGGATGAATTGTTAAGGGAATGAATGAATGAACAGGGCTGCTCATCACATGGATGAAAGGCCCCAGAGAACCTTGGGAGTGTCACCAGCAGAGGCATTTGACCTATGCTGAACCAGGGAGTCAGGGCTGTGTCAGGCGCCCCTGCAGTGCCAGGGAGTCCCCAGCGCCAGCATGCCTGACTCTGCCTTCCCTGGCAGCATTTTATACTCATCTTCCACGATTCCACCTGATGCCATGCTGGACAAACTGCTTTACAAACTCCCCTTCATCCTTGTCACAACCTGGCAAGTTGGGTATGAAGATCCCCATCATACAGAGGGGGACATTGAGGCACAGAGAGGTGAAGCAAGTTGTTCAGGGGGTGACTGGTGAGTGCAGTCTGCCTGACTGCAAAACTGGGGCTGCCCCCTGAGTGGTCATTACTCCCCTTCCCCTGAGAGCAGCAGGAAGAAATGCTGGAGGGAATATGTCCTCACCTTCCAGGAATTTCTCATCAAGCTGGCCCTCAAAGGCAGTAAGAAAGGCCTTCTTCAACCAGACTAGATATGTACAGGTCCCAGGGAGATGGTGTTATTTCTCTGGGGCTGAGGAGTTTGCTGTGGTTTCAGACAAGCCTTGCCAGGCTAACCAGAGGCAGGCTCTAGCCAGACTCCTTACTGATGGCCCAGGGCTAGGAAAGGGGTGTGTAAGGGCTCTTTCATGGACACCCTCAGCTCCTCCTCTCATCTGTGCATCCAGCAGGATTCAGTTCTGCCTAGCTGGAATAGCATGTCAGAACTGACAATAAGGGTTGGGGGCCTGTAGAGTAGCCTTAATCCTGGAGCGTGAGTGAGGGTACAGGGGATTTGATTGCTCCCCTTCCTTCCTTGTCCTCCCAGCCTTCAGAGTGAGGTCTATACCCTTCACATCAACATATAGCTGCGGCCAGCTGCGATCAGAGAGAACAGTACCATCTCCCAGCATTTAAAAGCTAAAGGAGGAAAGAGCAGGGCTATGAAAGGGACAAGAAGTGGGAACATCTTTGTTCAGGAAGCCATTTCTCTGGCACCTTTCTTGTGCCCCCACTGCACACCCTCCTCAGAAGAGAGGAAAGGGAGCATTCTCTCACTGTCTAATCTTTTGCAGCAAACTGACTCAATGGACATTGCACAAATCACTGATCCCTCCCAGAGTCAGTTTCATCATCCTATCATACAGAAATAAAATAAAATAAAATAAAATGAAAAAAAAATACAGAAATAGAATCCACATCTCTAAGATTTGGGAGGCTTAGTTCAGCACATCACAGGCATGTAGAAATTGCTTAATTAATATTATTTCACAGGTCCCACCTATACCCGAATACTTCCCAATGCATCCCATGGCTGGTTGTGCCCACACTGAGCTTAAAAGCAGAGACTAAGGGCATGATTAAGGGCACTGTAACAGGATGGTGGAGGAGGGGGCCTTTGGACTCACCCACCAGCCTTGGGGTTACTTTATCCAACCTTTAAATCCTGTCCCCTTTCCAGGAGATTGAAAATGCAAAATGCCTTTCCTACTCTACATCCCAGGATGGTTTTGAGGATGATAGAAGTACAGTGGAAGGGCTTTAGAAACCAAAATGGCTTCAACAATGACATTATTGACAGTCATACTATTATTATTGAATGGGTCAATCCAACAGACAAGTTGGAAATGGAAACAAGGCAACGTCTCCAATCTCTCCAAGTGTGAAAATCCACCCCCTTTCCTTCTTTGAGGGCCACAGGGTGCCTAATGCACAGCCCAGCTTCTCAGGACAACACCTGGTCAGACCTAGCTGTTCTGGAAGTGCACACAAACCAGAATGTGGCCTCCAAGTGGTTGAAGAAAGAAGCAAAAACTCTGGCAGGAAAACAAAGGACTTTCTAAGCAGTGACACTCTGAGAATGCCTGACAGAAGCAACAGGGCAATCTCTCTGGCACCCAGTAAAAACAGAATCCACATGGGCGAAAAAGCAACACAAGCAATAAACCACACAGATATTGAAACCCAGAGAACTTCTAGTAACTGCTGAGAAGGAGCTTCTAGCAATCACCTGGCCCTCCAGGTGTTTAAGGAACATGCAGGTCACAGATCCTGGCCATGTCAGAGGAGGGACTGAGAGCCACCCAGAAACCCTATAGTGGTCTTTTTTCCTTTCCAAAAGGAAAAGTCCCAGGGAACAAATTCTTGGGGCATTCCTTCTGCCTCAGGAAAAGGGAATTTTATCTTGGGTGTGGTTAAGACTGTCTCTACCTCTCCTTTCCCCTTGTGCCACTTCATGCCCTGAGGTCAGAGGTGCCCCGAGGGACACCCAGGGCCAGGATGGGAGAGCTGCTCACGTGTCCATGAGGAAGAAAAGGTTAAAGGCACCCTCGCAGGTGCCCAGCTTCTGTTCTTTGCTCCTGTAGTGACTGGTGCCCTGGTGGAAGTTTCCCCAGTCTGGGAGGTGGTACAGGAAACTCCCTGTGCTCAGCAGTGGAGGTGGCAGCAACAGGAGCAGGAGTAGAGAGAGTGCAGGGCCTGGGACCCAGACGCTGCTGCTCCCTATTTTCTTAGCCGCCCCTGAGGCCCCACTCTCTCCTGGGGCAGGGGTGGGATTAGTGCTGGCCATGCCCAGCCACCACAGGCCTCTGCCTCATCCACTCTCTCCCCCTAATCCCCGTGCCCTGGGGCTTTGCTCCCTCCAAGGTGCTCTGAGAGCCTCCACCTGGTACCTGCCCTTGGGCAGAAGAGGCAAGTGCCTGGCTCTGGGGCGATGACCCCACTACCTGAGTGGCCCTTCCCCTGACCCACAGAGGCAGAAATCCCTGTGATGTCCCTTATGAGGGACAGGAGGGTTGGCATGGTGACTTTGTGACCTGCAGCTCTGCTCACTGTTCTGCCTGTTGACAACCCCAGGTGGGAGTCATGGGATCTTTGTATGAGGGGTAAGATGAGGCCACCATTTGTCCCTTATCCCAAACCCTCCAGGTGGCTATTAAAATCGTCAAGACCCTGCCTTTTTATAACTCAAAGCAGGAAGCTGAGGTGGCTTAGATGAGGACATCCCAGGGGGTGAGGAGGTCCAGGAACTATGAAACTAGAGTATAGTAATGATCATTGGTATGAACACTGAAGTCACCCATGGACATGGAAGGATCTAGAAGGTCTAGAAGGTTTGTGCAAGCATTCCAAAGTCCTTTGTGAATGAGGGACATTCCGGTTAGGTACTGCTGTGTAACAAACCACCCAAGTGTAGAGACATACAAGAGAACCATTTCCTATGTGCACAGGTTCTGTGGATCAGAAATGCAGAGAGGGCTGAGTGGGGATGGCTTGCCTGTGCTTCATGGAAAAACACAGGCGTGGACAACTCTGGGTCAAAAGTGATTGCAAAAAGTCAGTATGCAATGTAAAAAGCATTTAGAAATTCGCTGATTTTATTCTCTTCATTTTTTATGCCCAAAACAAGAGTGATATATACTAATAATCCTTCTAAGTTTAAAATAGATCTTTCAATGCTTATTACATAAAAATTACAAGTGATAAAAATTACAAGTGATAAAAAGGCGGTTTTTGTTTTCCTTTTTGGCATGGTATTTAAAACCATGGAATATCTTAAATGATATTTTGGAATTGATAAGATTGGTATGCATCTGTCATTAGCATAGTAGCTTTGTTTCACATCCTTCATGGCACTTGGTATTGTCACACTTTTGCATACTTCTCTATTGATTAGACAGCTCATCATGGTCTGAATTTGCATTTCCATAATTTCTGATGGAATTGATTTTCTGTTCAAGAGATTTTGGGGCATTCATTTTTCTTTCTTTGTGAAGTGCTTGTTCTTACCTGTATCCATTCTCCGATTCAGGTGTTCATGCTTTTCATATTGATTCCTTAGCATTCCTTATACATTTTGGATACTAATCCTTTATCGATTGTTGCAAGTATTTTCTTTTGGCCTCTGGCTTGTTTTTCACTTTTAAGATTTGCAGGATTTTGTATTTTCATTAAGTAATTTTCTTCCGTTAAGGTGAGACACACTTTATCTTAAAAGTTTTAAAGCTTTTATTTCACATTGAAGTTTTTGATCCAACTGTAATTAATTAGTAAGTATGATTTGTGCCAGGGATCTAGCTTCATGTTTTCCCATACATATGTCTCAGTATCATCCTTTTCCATTTGTTGACTATTCCATCTTCTGAATGATTTGCGTGTCGCCTCTGATGTACTGCAAGTCCCATGTAGGTGTGGATGTGGTTTTGTGCTCTCTTACCCATTCCATTTACCCATCTGTTGGTTTATACTGATAGTGTCAATACCACACTGTCTTAATTAGTATAGTGTGGACCACTGTATTACTTTTCCTTGCTGTGCTTTCCTCTTGTAGGGTAGGATTGTGCTTCCTTACTGCGGTCATGGCAGGCTTGGACGTGATTCCACTGGTGAAATGTTAACAGAAGTACACGTGCCACTTCTGGACAGAAACATTAAGAATGTAGGTATGATTCAGGTGGACCCAACAGCCTGGTCCCTGAGCAACTGTGTTGTACGGTGCCCTCCTGGGAACCTGAGGTGGATACGTGTATGTGGGAGAGTGAGAAATATGGGTGGAAAATAAAGTTTGTGCTTTTTTTTTTTTTTTAAAGTTTTTGCCACTTTTAGATTTTATTTATTTATGTGACAGACAGCCAGCGAGAGAGGGAACACAGCAGGGGAGTGGGAGAGGAAGAAGCAGGCTCCCAGCGGAGGAGCCCGATGTGGGACTCGGTGCCCTCCCGGCAAGCTGAGGTGGGTACGTATATGTGGGAGAGTGAGAAATATGGGTGGAAAATAAAGTTTGTGCTTTTAAGCTGATCAGATTGGGGGGAAGGGTGTTATCAGAAGACAGGCCAGCCAAATCTGATACACACAGGGCATCCGTTACTAATCTAAAATACAGAGTTCTACATCAAGCCCTAGCAGGGGCAGGATAAATCATCCACCTTATTTTTCTTATAGCCACTTGTTCTTTCATGTAAATTTTAGAATCAGCTCATCGATTCTGCACTCCCCCAAACCCTCTTAATATTTAATTACAATAACATTAAATATATAGATACATTTGAAAGGATTTGAAATTGCCATCCAGCCTCACCTATGGCAATGTCTCTATTTGTTTGGTCTTTTTTAATGCCTTTCATATAAAGTTCCCTACGAAGATCTTAAACTGTTTTGTCACATGCCTTTCCTATACTGTATATATACATATACATGTGTGCTTACATACATGCATATATACACATATATTTACATACATATATATATATAGCTGCTATTATAAATGGCATTTTAAAAAATAAAGTTTTTAAACTGTTAATTGGTGTTGTGGACACATTTATTAATTTATTGATTGTTCACCTAAATTGCTAAACCCTTTATTCTCACATATATCTGTAGAGCATATTGCATGGAGCCCTGGGTGTTATACACAAACAACGAATCATGGAACACTACATCAAAGACTAATGATGTACTGTATGGTGACTAACATAACGTAATAAAAAAATTTAAAAAAATAAAATATATCTGCAGAGCCATTTGGGTTTCTATAAAAAACAAAACCCAAAAAACACTGTGCTGACTAGTTCTCCAATGACATGTTGACTGGAAGCTGTGATAGAGGCATTCTTGATTTTAGAAGGAATACTTCTTTTGCTGGACATCTTCTAACAAATTAGCCAGTTTCACTACTCTTCTTAGTTTGCCAGAAATCCTGAATGAGTGCTGAATTTTATCTAAATTCTTTTTCTTTATATTTTGTGATGAATTTAATTTTTCTCCAGTAATTTATTAATATGATTAATTACATTAATGTATGTAACACCAATTTTCATATTTTATAAATAAACCCAACTTGGCCATGATAATTTTTGTAAACACTGCTGGATTGAGTTTACTATTCGTTTAGAATTTTTTTTTCATCTATGAACATGAGTGAGGCTGATCTGTAATTTCTTATCCTTGTGCTGTCCGTAACTGGTTTATTAAGTAATAATAGCCTCAGAAAATGTGCTTAGCATGTTTTTACTTTCCTTCCAAGATCTTGGAAATACTTTCAATGTGATCCCAACAATCTGCTCTGTGTATATGTGCTATAATATCATCTGTGCCTGGTGTTTCCTTTGTGAGAATTTTTTAAACTACTGATATCATTTATTTAATGTTTCCGGAACATTATGGACAGAATTGTGCCCCCCAACCTCAATTCATATTATGAAAGCTCTAACATTTAATGTGACTGTCTTTGGTTATACTCTATACCACAAGGAGGTGAGTCAGGTTAAAGGAGGTCATAAGAATGTGGCTCTCATCTTATAGGTCTGGTGTCATAAGGGGAGGAACTTTTTTGTGGTGCTTTGTTATGGCAGTCTGAGCAGGCGAACACACTGGATTATTTTGTGCTTGTATTTCTTTTATCAGTCATTTAGGTACCCTTTTTTCTAGGAATTTGGACATTTGTTTCCATATATTGGTATAAAGTTGTTCAGAATATGTTTGAGTTTTATATTTCTGCTCTATCTGTAGTTATATCTTTTGACTTCCTAGTATTACTTGTGTCTTTCCTTATTTATTGCATTCACAACAGGGAGCATATTGCCCCAAGGGGGTGAAAATTAGTCTTTTGACTTTTAATTATAAAGCACAGTACATAAAGAAATATACAGTAAATTCTTGGTATTAAAATTTCATGGGGGTCTGTGAAGGAAAAAACTTTAAAAAGCTTCTGGGGGAGGTAATAATAATAATAATAAACATTGGGAAGCACGGTCTTGTTTTATAATCAATTTCATTAGCATATTATCTATATTAATAATCTTTTCAAATAACTTTTGGCTTTGTTTTATTGTTTTACTGTTTTTTGTTGTATTTATCTTTTCTCTAAAATATTCTCCCTTTCATTTTCTTTGGGTTTCATTTTAGTATTCCTTTTCAAATATTTTAGGTTAATTATTAACTCATTTATTTTCACCATTTTCCCCCCAACATAACCATTTTTGGCTACAAATTTTCCTCCAAGCTTCTCTTTCACTACAGCTATATAAATGCTCACGTTAGGAATTTGATGTCTTGTTTCCATATTCCCCAAAAGAAAAGTTTTGCTTTGCGGATCTTCTAATGTATGTTCTGAACCAGCTTTTCCCCCCTCAGATTTACCATAATTTTTTTTCTTTACAACCTTATTTGTGTAATAGCTGCTCCAAAACCTGAGGAAAAGCACAGAGCCTGTCACCTTCTGTCCCTGCATCCCCTGCCCCCCAAGGGCATCCAGACCTTGACTGAGTGACTGGAGGCAGGAAGGAGCAGGGACTAGGGGCTGGTTTCCCTTTAGGTCCCTCAAGGACCTCCCTTCCTCAGTCTAATCTGCTCTGCACTCCCTCTGTGCTCCAGCAATGGGGCCCTCACATCTGGCTGCCATCGCACCAATTCTGGTGACCTGAGACCCTCTGCCATCTCTTCTCACCTGTCACAAGGAGCTCATCCGAGCCCTGTCATGAATGCCTCCCGCTCAGAAGCCATTCCCTCCCGCCGCCCGGCGCGTCTTCCGACCCTCGTCCGTGCCACCCTCCGTGGGGTTCCCTGACACCTTTGCTTTCTGCGAGGTCACGGAACTCACCGTGGTCTGGCGCAGTGCTGCCATCTCCCCGCTGAGGAGGCAGCGAGGCAGACGGACAGTTCCACGGAAGTTTGGGAGGTTCTCGCGGCGCCACAAAGGTGCAGTGTCCGTGGCGGCTCAGCCGGCAGGGGGAAGACCTGCCCGGACGCGGGGACGATCCCCGCGGGCCCCAGGAGAAGCCGTGGCGTCCAGGGCGGGCGAGCAGCGGCCGGGGCGGCTCCGCGTGGCCCAGGCGCCACCTCCCAAGGCGCGGGAGCTTTTCGCTCGGTGTGGCGCCAGCGCCGGGACGCTCCCCCTCAGCCCCGCCGCGGCCTGGCGCCGAGCAAAGGCCGCGTCACCTGGCGGCGGGCCGGCGTTTGCGGAGCCGGGCGCGCGTGGCTCGCACCCAGCTCCCCTCTCGGCCGGTCGCGTCGACTCGCAGGCCCCTCCCGGAAGGGGCGGGTGGGAGGGGGGCTGCCCGAGGCCCCGCCCCGGAGGCGGGAGCAGTCCGGGGGGGCGGGGTCCGGCCGGCCCGGGGGTTCGCGCGCCAGGTTCCGACTGGTGTGTGGTGCCACCGGACCTGGAAGCGGTCGGGGCCGCCAGCGCAGCGGGGGAGCCGAGGTGAGACGCGCCGTCCTGCCCCCGGGACGGGCTGCGAGTGGACGTGGGGGGCGCGGTTCATCCCACTTCTGCTGGCCTTTGCCCAGGGCAGAGTGCGCAGTCCTGCCCTTGATGGCCGGGTTCTTTAATCCCCTTGGGCACCAGCTTCCTTCATCTCGCCCCCCTTTTATTTTCTCCCCGTGCCCCCCAGTCCCTGCCTTCTGCCTCTATCTTTTGTCTCCTTGTCTCTTCCTGTTTTTCTCCGTCGTCTGTCTCACTTTTTCTTGCCTGTCTCTTCTTCATTACCTATTTTCCCTGTCCTACCCCTTCTCTTTTTCCTACTCTGTCTCTCTTGGTCTTCTCCTTCGCCCCACCCCCACCCTGCCCCAAGAATCCTGCCTTTTGATTTTTTTCTCCTAGGATGACTTTTGGGGCTGCAGTTCTTTTCAGTCATTCCATCTCTCCACCCATCCTCTCATCCCCTGTTGCTCTGTTACACTCAGCCAGAGCTTGTGCTGGGCGCTAGGGTAATAATGGTGCATCTGTCCCAGATCCTATCTCCAACAGATTACAGCCAAAGATTTGGGCATTCAGTGCCTGTTTTGGAAAAAATACATAAATGATCTAGTTATAAATATCTGAGATTTAGGGGGAGCTGGAAGAAAACAATCGTGGAATCGTGGAATCGTTGAATCGTTTTCTTGGCATTTGCCTGTAGTAATAGGCAGAGACAGCACAGCAGGAAGCTAAATCATGCAGAAACCTTTAGGGGACATTGGGGCCCACACCATCCTTCCCTGGAAATAGTGTTAAGGCCAGGTTGATAGGGAGGGAAGGGGTGGAATTCAGAGCTTACTTGTGGGAAGACAATAGAGAGGTCAGGGCTTAGCATGTGAAACCATTCAGTGAGAGTTAAAATACGAAATGAACTGTGTATTTCTGAAATAGACACTTGCCGATGTGCTGATGTGCAGAATTTAAGTTACATAATTATGCTGAATCAGACAGGCATTTTATAGCAATTATTTTATAGCAATTATTGTGGCATTTAAGATTAGTGTTTTGGTGTGCATTAGGTGGGACCACAGTTGAAAATATCCTCATCTTAGTATCAAAGGTTGTCTTAGACACATACTAAGTGAAGAAATCTAGAAAAACAAACCTGATTCATCTGGAGGGAATAAAGTAGAAGTATTGTATATTAAAGCAATGTTTCGCTTCTTGTTAAAAATGTGAATTTGTAGGAGACGTGATTTCATTGTTTTATGATATTTTTATGACATACAGCTGTATGTTCAAACATACATACACACCATATATATGTTTATATATATGTATGTTTATATATATGTTTATATATGTATGTTTATATTTGTTTATATATATGTACATATGTTTATATATGCATATGTTTATATATATATGTAAACTTGTTTGTTTTTAAAGCTGTTAATTACCACCTATCACAGAGGGTTTTTTAAATAAATAATTTAACCTTTTGGTTTATTATGATTTTTAATGGTATTTCAGTTTATTTGACTTTTCAGTTGTTATGGGAAAGCAAAGGTGACATTACTTAAATCACACAAACAAAAATGAAATATGATGGAAGAGGATTGCAGTGTGTTTATTGAAAGAATTTTTTCATTTTAAACCAAAGAGCATTGGACAAATTCTTAAGTGTACGCATGGAGCTTTGATTCGCGAGGTTGTTTTCTGCATTGAAGAGTTAAATTGAGTTTTAAGTCATGGTACCGCTGACTTCCAGTGTGTCAGGACTCTGGAGGGGTGGGATGAAAGGGATGCTTTGCCAATGATTTAAAACCATCATGTCTGCTTTGCTTAGCAGATTTCTTTTTCAGAAATCCAGGAATGATAACTTTTTTTTAAAACAGATAACCACAATAAAAAGATTTTTTCAAGGTTTTGTGTTGAGCTGCAATGCTTTTCAATTTCGTTTCCTTCTTTTAGTAGGCTGTATCTCCCCTTTGTGGTAGATGATGCTATTACTGGCATCAGGAGGAGTCTGGCTGAGCGGTTTGATATACAAGGCACGGACTTTCCCCGGAAGGCCGCCACTGGGATTGGTCTACATGGCCAAGTTGTGTTAGGACTCCAGCCGACCGCGATATGGGCCTGGTGTCTGGCTGCATCCCGGGAATCCTTCATTTGGTTTTGCTTGAACGCAGCAGGCATTGCGGCTGAAGGGATATAGACGGAGCTGGACATAGAGCCTATGGGGTTTGGCTGGGAAGACCTCTTCTCTCCCAGCTCCATGGCATCAGCAGCCAGCCTCCAGGAAAGCCTGGATAGCTCTCCAGTTTTTAATTTTCTCATGATTCCAGGGCTGGGAGGATGCATGTGTATTTCCCGTTCAGGAAGACCCAGGACGTCACAATCCATATGTAGAAGAGGTGGATAGATAATTATCCTCTGGACTCTGCCAGAATGGCCTGAGAAACATCTCCCAGGTCTAGGGAAACCAAAGGACTAGAGCACAGGTGATACTATCTGCTCTTGGTTGTTTTAGCTAAAGAGGAAGTCAGACACAGGAGGATACTAGCTGGTGGTCTAAATGGTATCACTGACTAAGATCCAGTTTCTGAGTGAGATGCAGCTTGGAAAGGCTGGAGGCTGGCCAGCTGACAGAGGTTGGAGAGTACCTTCAGATACCTCAGGGAAAGGAGGTCACCCAGTTGTTTACTGAAAGTTCTTTCTTTTGTGAATGAAGGGGGACGGAGGAAAACAGACAGGGCATTTGGTCACTCATTAAACACTATTGTGCACTGGTTCCTGGGAGCGCAGGAGTAGAGGAAAGGCAGCCAGGAGGTTGACTCTTACTTTTGCACTCCTGTGACAATAATGAATAAATTAATGCTACTTAACATTTATTGAGCCAGGCTCTTTAACACTTCACATACCTTAATCTACCTAAGCTTTACCAACCACCTGATGAAGTAGGCTCCAAGGTCATCCTGTTTTAGAAAGGTCCTTTTTTAGATGAGAAAACAGGCAGAGAGGGGTTCAACACCTTGCCCATGGCCACAGGATTGGTGAGAGCAGAGTTGGGCTGGGTCGAGGCATCTGACATGAGAGCCCATGCACTTATCCTCTATGTAATATAAAGCTTGATGTTTATATGGGGTGGCCTGGTCATAGTATGAATAGTTTGTGGCCAAGTGAAAGAATGATCACAGGCTGCACTCGGTGCCCTGGAAATGGGTAATACACAAAGACACGTGTGTTTGTAACACTGGGAAGTGGGTGAGGCTTCATCTCCAAGAATGTAGCCCTTCTTGTGTTAGTCAGTGGAATCCTCACTGGTGGCTCAGGAAGGTTGAGAGCATGAGGGAGAAGTATCCTGTATGATAGGGAAGGATGGATATGATCAGACACCATGTCCACTTGGGGAGCTCAGATTCAGAAGGTTTCAAAGATCATCACTTATAATCCCATGACCTAAGAGCTCAGAAATGTTGGAGAGTCTGGGGTGGAGATCAGGTCCTTTCAATAGGAAGACCGCGAGGTGGTACTGAAAGATGTCTGTGTGGCTCAGGGGGTTTCTTGCTAAGCTCAGACTGAAAGATCCAGGGAGGACAAGAGAACCCTTCTTAGGACACACATAACAGAGTGATGAGGATGAGCAGATCGTGTCAGGGAGTGAGAGCTCAGAATGAATTGAGGCTATTGAGGAACAGCCAAGGGTCGCTTGATATTGCATGGGAGCAAGGAGAACAAGGGGTGCATAGATTCCCTGAATGTCTGACAGAGAACCATCCTCCAGTTGCAAAGGGAGTTGGTAGGTCCACACAGGAAGGACGAAGGAGCGAGGCAGCACCGAGCAGCCATGCATGTGGTGTCCTGACCCAGAACTCACTGGCCAGGGCATGATGTGACCCCAGAGATGACATCATGCATCTGCACAGGTCATCTGAGAGGTGGATCACAGGACAGGTGCATGAAGCCTGGAGGTGGATGAGACCCAGAGTCTGATGTTGACCCTTGGAAAGGGCCTGTGAGTCGTTTGACAGGAAGAGATGAGCATCAGGAGCTGGCACAGGCTCACTGGGGACCGTCCACATCAGACACACATCATTTTCCCCTTCGAGAGGCTTCCATCTGGCAATGTCACAGACAGAGTGACCAGTTAGATGTGTCCCAGAGTGTTGTGAGACATTGTTTGCACTTGCCAGAGTGACCTTAGCCCAGCAGAGCTGATGCATGAGAGAGAGGTGACCCTCAGGGAGCTCGGTCATGCCAGAGGTCCCCAGCCAGTTCAGTACCCCCATCTCCTCTATTCTTCTTCTCCTCCTCCTCCTTATTACTATTATTATTATTATTATTACATTAGCTCCCTTCCTTTCTCCTCCTTCTGTTGGTCCCATTATTATAATTAAGATTTGAATAATAAAATTGATAGAGCATGAAGTTGGATGGATATCTAATATAGTGATTGGCAGACTTCAGACCCACAACGGTCTCAAGAAGCTGGAAGCAGTGCTGCGTTTAGCAATGTGGCATTTGGCAGCTTGGAGATGAATGCAGTTGGGTGGAATCATGCAACTTCCCTCGTGTGCTTACTGTGAAAATTCCATGCAGTAAGGTGTAGGAAGCCTCTGGCATCTCTGGCATATGTGAACCTACATAGTCAAGAAACGGTCACTTCTATTTTACATGATGCAGCATCCCTGATAGTAAATATTTCATCCTGCAGTAAGATCCCGTGTTCCAAATTTGAATGCTGAAAACAGTTGTCACATCTGTGGCTCAGGGCACTCCGAACATTTTTGATGACTGGGTCTACATGGCTGTGGTTGGTAGAGGTTGCCTGAGCTGTGAAAGCAGCCCAGTGGGCCTGTCTGCAGACGGGTGCAGGGTGCAGCAGGACCCGGAGGACAGCAGCAGGGCACCTGCCCAGGCTTGGGAAAGACATCCTGTGGTTCTAAAATGTCATCTGGAAAGCTGTCTGAGGCAGAGCTGGGAGGAGAAGGAGAGACGGATTGGGGGGGAATGTGTGTGTGTGTGTGTGTGTGTGTGTGTGTGTGTATTTGAGGGTGAGTGTATGTGTGTTTGTGTGAGTGTATGTGTATGTGTGTATATGTGAGTGTGTTTATGTGTTTGTGTTTGTGAGTGTAGGTGTATTCGAGTGTGTGTGTGAAGATGTGTGTGCGTTCGTGTGAGTCTGGAACAGCCAGTGCTGCTCGCCAGCCTGGAGAGGGTGGGGGCATACTTGAAGATGGGTGTCCTAGCTTCAAGAACTGGCTGGTGGAGTTGATCTGGCAAGGGCAGGGAGGAAAGCCTCCCTAGGAGGGCTGATGGCACTCTCTCCTCCTCAGTGCCACCTCCCATGTGGCCATGAGTGTCTTTCCTCCAAGCCTTGAGGACCTCCAGGGCAAAGTGGAGGCTGGTCTAGCTGAGTAGGCCCAGCAGTTTGGCACAAGAGGACAGTTGACAGGTGAGCAGAGGAGAAGGAAATGGATTAATGTCTGAGGAGAACCAAGTGTGGGCTCGCTGGCGAGTGGATACGGGGTAGACCCACGCTTGCTTCAGGGGCAGCTCCAGGTGGAGAAGAGGTGGCTGCCCCCCAGGCTTGGGAGTGGGGCCCAGACCCACCCTGGCATGCCTGGGCATTTATTGTCCAGCCTTTACCCTCTGGCCACCTGCGCTGCAGGAGTTCCACTCCCAGGTGCTCAGTGTCCTGGCATGTCTGATGCTGTGGAAGAAAAATGGACACACTGAGCAGCAAGACTGTTCTAAAAAAAAATGAAAACTTTCATAAATCTGAGTGGAAAGAGATTAGAGTTGTCACCGGGTCAGAACTGCCTGGTGGACACGTCGTGTGCTGAGCGAACACAGCAGCTGCTGCCTGGACGCTGGCAGGTGCAGGGGCAATGCGGAGCCTCGCCCCTGGGTGGCAGGGTCACATGGTGTGGTCTTTCCTCTCTGATGGAGTCCTGGAGGTGAAAGCAGGTGGCGCAGCGCCCCGAGTCAGGGTGAGGTGCTGCATCTGTAGTAGTCAGGCTTCTTTGGATGAACACAACAAAGATGAAGAGCGCATGTCTCACTGCTGTTACTTCCTCTCTGTGCAGAGTCCTGTGGTCCAATTGCGGCTGGCGTAGCCGACGTTGAAGCTCTCCAATCTCACGGCTCCTCCCTCGGTCAAGCCCTCCAGAACACCAAAGCCCCTGAAGCATCTGCCTTTGTCAGCTGGCTCACACCCTGCTGGTCAACATGGCTGCTGGGAAGGGTGCTGTGCGGAGCTCTTCAGCTGAAAGCAGATGGCGGCTTAGTGAAGCCGACCAGGGCAGGGGTTGCAAGCCGGTGCTGCTGGAGAAAACCAACCACCCGGGCTCTGAGCCTGCCGCAGGTGGTGGGGGCCAGCCTGAGGACTGTGCTGAGCTGGCGCTGTCAGCAACTCCAGGCGAAGTCAGACTGGGAAAGCCAATGGCCCAGAAGGTGTGCTGGGAACAGGGGCAGAGTGCCTTCACGGAGGTGCCTCAGTTCAAGAAGAGGCTGGAGGGCGCGCAGGCCAAGGAGAGGGAGCATGATAACCCCACAGGCCAGCCTGGCCCCCAGCAGCTGACCCACGGCACCCCCAGGGATCCAGCTGGCAGCAAGGTCGTCTCTTTGTGGCCCAGTGGAGCCCGAGGGGAGCAAAGAAGCGCCTTCAGCAAACCAGCCAGGTGTCCCACAGGGAGACCTGGGCCAACCTCTCTCTTCCAGGCAGGCAGACCTGCAGATGCCCTTGGGGACCTGTTGGGACTCATCAACACGGTAGATGTCCCTTGTTGGGGTCAACTTTCAAATTCTAAGTTTTTGGTGGGTGATTTCTGGAACCTGCAAACGTTGCCACAAAATGCTCCTGTCTGCAGTGCTTTTGTGGGTGCCCCCACACTGTGGCTAAAGCATGCCACGGGCCAGACACCCACACCCTCCTCGTCCTCATCCCCTGCCTCCTGGGCTCTGCAGCCACCCACCTTCACCTCCCTGGGCCTGTGCACTCAGAACTGGTGTGCAAAGTGCAACCTTTCCTTTCGTCTGACCTCCGACCTGGTCTTCCACATGCGGTCCCACCACAAAAAGGAGCATGCAGGGCCTGACCTTCATTTTAAGAAGCTGAGAGAAGAGGCCCTCACATGTCCTATTTGCCACGAATACTTCCGGGAGCGCCACCACCTGTCTCGGCACATGACTTCTCACAGTTAGCCGGTGACCGTGGAGCAAACCTATAGAGGCAGCTTCTAAGATTCGGCAATGAGCTGGAGATGGCTCCCTGGGGTTTCCTTTGAAAAGGCTGGTCAGAGTAGCCTACAGGGCTGTCTGCACTGGAGTTCATAGACGAACACCTTGATCATCATTTGAAAAAGAGAGCCCTAGGCCGTGATGTGTTTTGAAATAAAGTCATGAAGTAAAATGATATGTTTTGTTAACCTGGGGCATCGGGACTACGAGGCATGAAGTGGAGGCCCTGCTCCTGTCACCATTCTGTTTGTTCCACGTGGAGGCAAGTTTGGCCCGCAGCATGGGCTTTGGAGGCAGACAAACCTGGATTCAAATCTTTCACATTGGACACATTGCTTTAACCGTCTGAGCCCCAGTGTTCTTTTTTTTTTAATAATAATTTTTTTATTATATTATGTTAGCATACAGTACATCCCTGGTTTCTGATATAAAGTTCGATGATCATTAGTTGCGTATAACACCCAGTGCACCATGCAATACGTGCCCTCCTTACTACCCATCCCCAGCCTATCCCATTCCCCCACCTCCCTCCCCTCTGAAGCCCAGTGTTCTTATCTGTAAATGGGGAGGGGGACTCCTGTGTCTTAGGGATGTCGTCAGGGCTACGTGGGAAGGTGTGTGGAAAATAGCCAGCATGACCCTTGGCACAGTGTGATCACTGAGTAAATGATATTTATTATTGTCCAGATCAGTCAGCTGTTGTTAACTAACAAAATCTCAGTGGCAAACAACTCAAAGCATCTGTTTCTCACTCGAGAGTCTGTGGGTTGGCTGGGTTGAGTTGGTCTTGGCTGGGCTTGGCTCCAGGTCACAAATTACCTTTAAGTTCATATCTTTTACTCTAGGACCGATGGGCTTCCCAGATAATACTTCTCTCACGTTTATGCCAAGAACCCAAGAAGGAAAATCCAAATACACAAGCACACCTCAAGTCTCTGCTTGAGTCAGTTTTCTTTTTTTTTTGAGAGAGAGAGTGCAAGAGTGTGAGGGAAGGGGCAGAGAGAGAGAGAATCTTAAGCAGGTTCCTTGCTC
This sequence comes from Ursus maritimus, assembly GCF_017311325.1. Lineage (NCBI taxonomy): Eukaryota > Metazoa > Chordata > Mammalia > Carnivora > Ursidae > Ursus > Ursus maritimus. The sequence goes on along the minus strand of NW_024426885.1, from coordinate 40,964,528 downwards.
AGCGTGGAGCCCAACACGGGGCTTGATCTTAAGACCCTGAGATCATGACCTGAGCCGAAACCAAGAGTCAGACGCTTAACCGACTGAGCCATCCAGGCGTCCTGAGCCATCCAGGCGTCCTTTGGGTCACTTCTACTCACATCCTCTCAGCCAAAGCAAGTCAGCAGCCAAGCCCAAAGTAAATGGGTGATATGTGTGTGCGGCCCACGGTGAAGCCATGCTGAGGGCGTGGATGTGAAATCCTACTACAGGAGCATGAAGAATTGGGACCAATAATTCAACCAACACTTGCTCCATGGTTCTTCACATTCTGAATATGTGAAAGGGGGCAAAAGGAACAAGACATCCACCCACCCACACACCCCTTAGCTCTCAGGAAGTGATCATGTACAACAGTTTAGGCTTAAAACCTTGTGAAAATTAAGAGAGTTCTGGCTACTGGTATCTACCGCATGTTGTGTTTCTCTCGGTAACTGTTCTGTTTATCTGCGTTTGTCCTTGCAAACCTCAGGTCATAAATTCTGATGTAACTCAGGCCAGTTTGTGTGAAGGCCATCAGTTGGGAGTTCTTTCGAGTCAGTGAGTTCTTTTGACTGGTTTCCACTTCCCTTTCAGGACATGTTCATTTGATCTGCAATCTTCAACCCTCCGGTGGGACCTCTGGCACAGAGCTCAGCTGTGGTTGGGAAGGAGCTGGTGGGGGCGTCTCAGACAGCAGCCAGTGAGCCATCCAAACAGCCCCCAAACTCGACTTCTCTCCCTTTCCATGTGTCCACCTGGTGCAGGCAGCAGCAGGTTCCACCTGGCTCCCCTACCCCCAGCCTCCTGACTCACCCTCTCCTCACCTTCCACCCACACACCCATCCGTTCTCCACTCAGAGCCAGCCATTTATTCACTCATTTATTGACCTCCTCAGGCACTCCTGCCGTGTCAGGCCCATGGTCCTTGTTCAGGGTATGTAGCCTCGTGTACAGCATGACAGATGCCAGAGGACTGTGTGGGGGCGCTGGGCACATGGGAGCAGGCCCGTATCAGACCTGTAGGAGGGGCTCCCAGAGGCCTCCTGAGGAGTGGGGGCAAAAGCAGATCATCAAAGTCCAGCAGGTGCAGGAGGCTCAGACGGGGGCGGTGGCTGGGGAGGAGGGGACCGGAGCTACAGATGCTCTGGGATGCCATAAGGCCCGTGTGAGAACCGAGTGAGACGGTGGCCCTCTGAGATGGAGACAGAGGAAGGCCTCCAAGGACACAAGTTTGGCCCAGGGCACAGGAAGGCTGGATCTGAGAGGCACGTTGAGGAATCCTCTGGCTGCAGTGGGAAGGGTGGGCTGGAGGAGAGGAGAGGACCCCCTGAAGGAGCCTCAGCATCTGGAAGGAGCCAGCAGTGCTCCCTGCAGGCACCAGCAGGGAGGTTTGGAGGCCCACCTCCCTGAGAGAGACAAGGGACGCTCTGTAGGAAGGTCCCTTTCCCCACAGAAGGGGGCTGAATCTTCAGGGAGCCTCGGTCCCCTGCCGTCCCTTGTGGGTAAGGAAATGGCGCCCCCTGGATTGTGAAGTGGAGGCTCCACGTGATACACTGACATGTTGTTGAATCTGTAGGACGCGTAGGAGGTAGATCTTTAATTCCCATGTTACTGCAGAGGAAACTAAGCTCCAAGAGATTAAGCGTCTTTTCTAAGATCATAGGTTCAGGAGAAATGGTGCAAGAATAAGGTCCCAGGACCACCCAACTCTGAGCTCACATCCTTCTCAGCCTGCCACGCATCTGCTCAACATGTAGTTACGTGGCATCACGGATGGTTTAAAAAGTAGGATTTAGGGCCAGGCACTGACCCCTCCTAAAATTTCGCCTTGCACCCTGCATACACCCCCACATTTCCTATTGCCCTTTCCTTGAACACTTTTCTGTGATCTTGTGTGCTACATGATTTGTCTTATTTCCTGTGTCTCTCCCATTACTGGAGCGTAAGTAAGCTCCACAAGGGGTTTTTGGTTTTGTTCACTGCTGTAGCCCCAGCAGGAAGAACAACGTAGGAACATAATAGATGTTCAACAGATGTTTGTTGAAAGAAAGAATGAATGAATGGGATGCCTGGTTTCAGTCTCACCCCTGACAAACCTTGAGTCAGCTGCTCATAAGTGTTTGGGTCTCTATCAGACGGTATGCACAGCTGTCCTCTTCTGGCTTATTGGATTAGTCCATATTTCTGTGAAATCACTTTGAAAGGCACAAGTGCACTATACTAAGACAGAATCGAAATTTGGAATGGAAAGAGACTCTAGGGTTCTCCTGCATCCTCTCACTTTACAGCGGTGAGCACTGAGGTCCACTGAGGAGCAGACCTGCAAAGTGATGCCGGGCAAGCGGCGGTGAGGTCAAGGCCGGGACCCCTGAAATGTCAGCCTGGGCATCTTCCCTGACCTGCCCGCACGCTGCTAAGAACATTGACTGCAGCCTCATGCAGGATTACTACTAGCAGTGACCCCATCATTTTCAAGGAAGGGAGACATTTTGAAAAATATTAAAGCTAACCAAATAAAAGTTATGAAGAAGTGTAACAGAATATCTTCCCCCAACTTTATAAGATGCAGTTCGTTTAATAAATGCAGTCGTTTTATTAACTGTGGTGATGCATTAATAAAAACAAATGGACATGCAAGTTGCTTTGCAGCCACTGAAATTGACAAACTCCAAGATGACTTATGGAAATGCTGTCTTACAGTTTATGAACGTGGCAGCTCCTACTTGTCACCAGGCTGGGTTCCCAAAATCCCCTTGGCAGTCAAATCCTGTCTCATCCTTTCTTCTCTCCTGCCCTTCCAGAGTAGTCACTCTAAATCATGACTTTGCCCAAGCTCCCTCTGCCACCTTCCATACTAGTTAAGAGTTGGCTGGTGATGTTGCCACAAAACATCACATCAGCAGGTGCGAATTTTCCCCTCTAATTCTGGGGTAAGAATGACCACATTCTTTAAATCCTCTGTATCTAATTTAATCTGCTCTGTACCCCGACCCTGTGGTTCTGGTAAGATATGCAGTCTGTCATTTTCAAATTCCTCCTCTGTCTTTCAGGTTCACAGAAAGTTCTCCCAATGTGCCCCACCTATGAAGGTAGCCTCCCTGAGCGTCACACGGTCTCCCTGTGGGGCACTGATATTTTTGTCTCTGTCCTCCAATGTGTTCAGTCTCCTCCCCTCTTCCAGAATCTTGGGCCTTGGCTCTTTTCTGGCATGTTGTCATTACGGATGTCACACAAAAACCACTGAGTCAATGAACAGAAAGTCTTGGCTAATTTCTTGGAATAGGCGAGGGAAAACACCTTCTAGTGGCTGGACAATGGCAATGTGTATCTTAATCTCCCAAGCAGCAGCCATTCAGTTAAGATTTATGAGTCCCCAAAATGTGCTAATGAGACTAAAATAAGACATTCTGAATTCAGGTCCATTTTAGTTCTCAATTGTAACCAAGATCTTCTCCCCCCCCCCCCGGCTGAGATCCTGGATTTCAACTTCTGGCCAGTTCTTGAATCTTAGACCTTAAAGACAGGGTATCCTACTCAAATGACTCTATAATTAGATCACTGAATGTGAATGAAGTCCACTGGGCTTAGGGAGGGGGAGGGAGGAGGAGGGAGGGTGGGTCTGACACCTAGAATTCCTGTGTCCTGGGTGAAGGAAGGAGTTTTAGTGCCAGGCTGAACACAGGCCTCAAGAAAGGCTAGAAATCGGTACTGTATGTGAAATTAGTGATTCAGTTGGTTTTTAAAAGCCGATGGCCGGAGTAGCATGGACTTAAGAAAGCACATTAGCGACGATGGTGATGGGGAGAGGGAGGAACGACCAGCTGGAGACCCCTGACTCTATTATGTATCTAGACTTGGAAGAGGCTGGGTGCTGGGCCCAGCCCTGCTAACCTTACACAAACCGCCCTATTATTCTGGGCACAAGAAGAGAACCTCCCACATCGGGGCTTAAACTCACCAGTTGTTCCAAGGTGAACCCTGCATTCCCCCTTTCTTGAAAGGTGCTGGCGCCCCCTGGAGGCAGCGAGCCTCCCCTGCAGGCCACTTCTCTTCAGACAGGGTTTTATAAACCCTGGTTAACTGCATAATTTTGTTTCTGTTTTTGTAGAAGTCATGAGAGAGGACTAAAAATCATATAGTAAGAGATAAATCCCATAGAAAAAATGTTTTATTTTTTAAAATAAATTATTCTCCAGTGTGTTTTAATTTGTGCCACTTCCTGGGAGAGAATTTCCAGAAACCAATTTTGAATGGAGGTTGGGGAGGCAGTACCTTCTGGGAGGGGGGTTGGGATTCCTTAAATTTAACATTTTCTTCCCTGGCTGTCTTACGTTTTCCTGGGGCAGGAGACAGGAAGCCAGTGGCCTCTGATACCCTTGCTATTCTAAGCTGCTTGGATTAGCAAGCTATTTTCACTGCCAGTTGCTCTCATCAGCAAGGCGGCAAGGAGGTCCTCGGGCCAGGTGGCTGCTAATCCTATGGCACCCAGGAGGTGCGAGATGCGTGTCCTCCAGTGGGGATCTCCTAGGCAGGCTTCTTTGCCCGCAAGTGATTGGGGTTGCATCCTTTTTTTCTGAGCTGTGTCCTCTCCTTGCATTAAAGGTGTGGATAATCAAGGCCCTCACTGACATGCAAACATGGCCATCGGCTGTGTGTTGGGCCATGTGGGCAGACGCAGAGACATAGCAAGCAGGAGGGTGAGATGGGAGAAGAGCTGGGCTCCTCCCCTCTGATGCTCCAGGGTGGTCCCTGGCTCCTGCTGGGCTGGGGGCTTCGGAGAAGTCTCCAGCAAGGATCCTGATGGTGAAGGTCCAGCCTGTCTGTGGCCTAGGGTTACCTCAGGAAAAGGGGAGGACAGGCTGGCCCAGCCCCCTCACTGCAAGTCAGTGGGTGCCTTGTGTGGGGGGGTCCTCAAGCAGGGGGACCTGAGAAGGTTGCATGGCAGAGCAGTGGCCCTGACTGCAGGCCGGGCCACAGAATGGGGGTAGGAGTCTGTGGTGGGAATATAAGAACCAAGCCAGGACCCCAAAACAAGGGAGGGGGAATGGCAGGTGGGCCCAGAGCAGAGTGCTATTAACTCAGACAACTCATCATCCTCGTGATTGTGTGGACACAGCAGGGTGGGGGTAGAGAGGAGGGAGTTTGGGTTAGCTCTCAGGTGTCTGCCCTAATTTCAGGAGGGAGGTGTGGCTGTGCACAAGATGGGGTCTTGGGGACAGGAGCAGGCCTTGGCCAGGCAAGGTGAAAGAAGGTAGAGGTGATGAGCTCATACTGGGACATCAAGAGCTCAAGGGGCCCATAGTCTTGGAGCAGAGGCTGCTAGGCGGCTGTGGGTCACCTGGCTCTGCCATCGGAAGAGAGGCTTGGTGGGATTTTGTTTTCCTTTTCCTTTTTCCCCAGTTTTCTGTCTCCAAGCAGGTAACAATGCAAGAAAACCAGCTCAGGAATATTGACACTTTCTCTTTAGTCTGAACAGACCCCTTGGGTCTCCTTCTCCCACTTCAGGCCCTCTTTCCAGACCAGGCCCAGGGCCTCTTCATGATATGGTAGAAACATCAGGGTCTTTGTAGCGAGACAGATGGGGGTTCCAAGCTCACCTGTCCCCTAGCCCAGCTGTACCAGACAGTACAGTTTGTTGTTTTTAAAAAAAAGTCTGTGGTTGATGGAAGCAGAAAAGGATATCTTGAGAGGAGCCTGGCCTGCACCCAGCATTGGATAGGCAGGCTGAGGGCTCGGGGTGGACAGTGGGCAGGAAAAATGAGCTACTCAGCAGGACCTCAGCCATGGTCCGGCAGGGGGACGGCCTCTGGAGGACGTTGCTGTCCCCCACGCTGAGCGGGGGCATGACTCTGCTGCTCTGCACACTAGGCATGTGGCCACTGCTGCTGCCCAGCTCCCACTTGCTTAAACATTCAACCTGCTTAAACATATGAAATATTCTGCACAGGGACCTCTGATTGGCCCAGGAAGGACCTCGTGCCCATACCCTGCTGGCCGGGGAGCTGGGAAAGTGAACTTCTGGTGTGTCCCGCTTGATGGTGGGGAAATGGTGTCAGATGACATTGACTGCACACTGGATTAGCTCATTTGGTCTTCATAGCCCTGAAGGTGCTACTTTGTCTCTCATTGTACAGATGAGAAAAACCGAGTCCCAGAGAGGTAAAGCAACTTGCCCAGGTTTGTGCAGCTGGGAAGTGGCTGGCCTGACCTTCCCCCGGGGCCAGGTTCAGGACGGAACTGGGCTCCCAAACACCTCGCTGCTCTTAGTGAGTCTGTTTCCCACAGGTTCAAATGGGGAGTTGGTCTCTGAACATTCAAAGGGGGTGCATGTGTTGGGTGGCCTAAAGGAGGACACATGTCCGTTGTGCTACCCATGTGCCCTGCTGTGAATTATTGAGCTTAACTGAGTGTCAGCTGACTCCTGCGGAAATGGTAAGAATGGTTGTCCAGTGCTCGTTTCGGCAGCGCATATACACAAATCACAGCGATACAGAGATTAGCATGGTCCCTGCGCAAGGATGACACACAAATTTGTGATGTGTTCCATTAAAAATAAATGGTTGTCCACGCACTGTGAGGCTCAGAAGAGAACTATGTATGTCAGTCACCCTGAGAGCTGCCCACCGCTTCCCCTATTTAAGACTCATGGAGATCTGTGCCATCGGCAGACCCCCAGCACCAGCCTGACACCTTAAACAAGATCAACTGTCAGTACATGTCAGTTGCGTAAATCAAGGAAATCCAGATGATATCAAAAATAAGCAATTACTAGTAATCACTAAGGTATGGTTGGTGACTCAAGATATAATTTGTTTTATTTATTTCATTTTTGGAATAATGACTGCTGCGTTTGAAAATTACGACCTATGTTGCTTATAAGGATTTAAGAAAAAGAGAAAAGTATAAAGAAAAAACGTTAAAATATTACCCCTGATTCTACCTCCTAGAGGAACCATTGTTTGGTTTAGGTGGTCCATCAGATAGCTGTGTGTGGGGAGGGGTGGGAAGGAGGAGGGAGGAGAGAGAACCCCTAGAATGTAAGCATGTAGGGGCGTCACACATGTACCTGGATGTTAATAGGTCTAATGAAGAAAAGGGTGAGATCCCAGCATCCGTGCTACTGCTAACATTCAGTCATGCACTTGATCTTAGTTGAATTTAGCAGAAGGAAGAAGAACTGGAAGGCCTTCCATTAGAGCTTTCCTATTTAGACAGGGTTGGTTCAAGGTTTTCCAGGTGGCGAAATCCCTAGATATTAGTGGTGACCCAGGGGCGTGCTCAGACTCCACAGCTCTCTGGAACCTGGGGAGGAAGCTGGTGAAGTCAAGGTTGTCTAGCGAAGTCAGCCCAGTGCCCTGGGGGACGTTGCCTGTGGCAGCTCCCAGGTGGACTCACCAGACAGCAAGGCCAGATGGCACCATGACTTCATCCTCACTCAGACATCTTGGAGACGGGGCTCTGAGAGCACTAACTGGCGGCTGTGGATGTCCCCACTATTCCAGCCTTATCCCCACCATGACTTTGGGCAGGATCCTGGAAGTCTCTCACTTTAGGGTCCCTGGTGATTTCCAGCAAAGTAAGGTTGCTTGGCTCCCAGGGCCAGACAGGGGCCTCATTCCTCCGTGTCATCCCTGAGCTCCCCATCTCCTCCTGGGGCTTGCTCGGTTCTGGAGGAGGTCTTAGGGTCTGCCAGCTTCTCACCTTGTTAGGAGTGGGCTTGGTTGACGGAGCCAGCACAGTGATTGGCTGTACTAGGCCAAGAAGGGCGGGCACCCAGTCCACCGCCCAGGGCCACTCTCCCCTCAGAGTTGCAACTCTGCATGTCCAAATGGTGCATGGCACTAGAGGTCACTTTTGGGTCCCTGGCAGAAGCTGGAGAACAAGGTCATGGGAGCAACATGTGAAGGGAAGAGAGACTTGCCGAATAGAATTGGATTGGGAGGATTCTAAGTGGAACTGGTCCTGTCTTCAAGCGTCTAAGGGCTGCCACCTGGAGGAAAACAGACTTGTGGCCAGACACTCATGTGTGGTCCTGGGGCACCAGGTGCTGTGCTAAGTGGCGGGCAGTAGGAGATGAGGATGGCCGTTGCCCCGGAGAAGCATGATGGGGACAGAAACAATCCCAGGGCAGGAGGGAGAGTGCTTTAATGGGGAAGATGCAGGTGCAGGGAGGGCAGAATGGGGACAATGTGCTGGGGAAGTGGGGGTCCCTGGCCTCTGGGCCTGCGCTGTCCCACATGGGATCCACCAGCTGCAGGTGGCCACCGAGTACGGGACGTGTGTGTGAGGAAGGGGATGTGCTCTAAGTGCAGACTACATACCAGATTTCAAAGGCTCCCTGCAAAAACATCTCATTCATAATAATTTTTATGCTGCTGAAATGGTACTACTGGAGATATAGTCAGTTAAATAAATTACACTATGAAAATAAATTTCACCTATTTATTTTTACTACTAGAAAATGTCGCGTGGCGCATGTGCCCGTATCTGCTGCTCGCGTTGTGACTCTGTTGGACAGGGCTGCTCTAGGACCAGGGGTCGGCAATTAAGAAGCAGGGGTGGGGTGCCTCTGGACTTCACCTCCCCCAAAAAACTACTGTGGAGGGGGTTGCCTCTGAGGGGTGAGCTCCCTGTCCCTAGATGCTCAAACAGAGATGTTGGCAGTGGTGAAGAGACCACCGGATGAACTCCAAGGGTACCTCCAACTCTAATTCTACCGGAGCTCAGTGGGCCCCTTTGCTGCCCCTCAGGGCCTCAGGCAGGACCACGGGCTGGAGTGCCCTTGCCATGTGGCCCAGGGGTCCCGTCCACCCCGGGGCTCCGCCTCGCCCTCGGCAGAGTGTGCTGGAGCGTCTCCTTGGCTCTGGTGAGGGCTGCCTCAGCCGGGACGGCCACGTGGGGCACCACGCCCACCCCTTCCCAGGAGCTGCCATCCGTAGCCCCCACCGAACGGGCCGTGGGGATGGTGATGTAGAGATGGGTGTCATCTACGTGGTAGGTTTGCGGTGGCTGGCAGCCCCCACTGGTCACCTCCCCAATGACCAGTGCCCGGCCCAGCCTCTTCATGATGTAGGTAAATTCCTCCGCGGCGCCGGCCGTCAGGGCGCTGGTCAGAATGGCCACGTTCTTCTTGGAGCCGTAGCGTTCACCTGGAAGACAGAAGGTCCTTGAAGATGACGAGTCCGGTCAGCACCCTGGGGCACCTGCCTTCTCCATGCTGTCTGGACCCGCAAAGAGGAAGGCCTGGAATTTAGTTCTGTGGCCTTGTGTCCACATGCAAATCCTCCTTCCCGAGACCCAGTTCTGCTTCTGTGAAATGGACACAAGAATGTGAGCCCAAGAAAAGGATGTGCTTCCTCTTCATGCGTAATGAGAATACCTAACCTGACCAGTCTCACTTTCCACTTGGGACTCCAGGAACAGACACACGTGTGACTTCACGGCCAACGACCCTCTAGGGCAGCGATCTCCAATAGGAGTGCAACGTGTGCCAGAATGTGAGCCTCAGTGTTGCTGCAGGTTTTCTAGGGGTCCAATTGAACAAGTAAAAAGAAACGGATGAAATGAATCCTAATAATGTTTTATTTAACTCAATATAGCTGGGAAATGTAATCAATAAAATTATTGAGATATTTTACATCCTTATTTTTCCATAAAAAGTCTTCCACATCTGGTGCGCACTTTCCACTTTCCCCATCTCTGCTCATATGAGCCCCGTTTCAATGCTCAGTGGCCACATGTGGCCTGCAGCTCCCAGGTTAGACACCACAATTCTAGGACCCCGTGATCTGCAGATTTGAATCTATTTGTACCTCTTGGTTTTGAACGTCTGTTTGAATTTATAATTCACCTGGTTCTAATTTTTATTTACATTTTGCAATATGTTTGAATGTATGTCTTGAAGCTCTGCTCAAAGCCTCGTATGATAAGGAAGCGTACAAGTGCTAACTGTGGGGTGACTTTCTGGTCATATGCACCCCCCACCGTTGGTCCCCCAGCCCCTTTTCGGATGGGAGTGTAGGTTCCTTGGTTTGTCGTGCTGAGCAAGCGAGTCGGAGTGAGTCTGTCACCCACAATGGGGCTGTGAGAGCCCTGGGCCTGCACTTGCCCCTCTGACCGCTGCTCTGGGCCCAGAGCCATGAACTTTCTTCAAGCAAGTATGCTGAGCTGCTGCTGGGAGCTCAGGCAGGATGGGCGCTAGACACCCTGTGGGATTTGGCGAGGGGTAGGGAGATCCTTCTAGTTCTGCATTTGTCTTGTAGGCTGATGGTTTAGTGGCGAGAATGGAGGGCATTTTGGTTTTAGACAGGCCAGTGTTCAAATTCTGGCTCTTTCACTTACTAGTTGGGGGATGTTAGATATGATACTCAACCTAGTTAAGATTCATTTTTCTCCTCTAGAAATTAAGTACAATAGTAGCATTTTGCAGGGATTAAGGATCACATGTAATAGCACACGGCATAGGACAGGGGCTTTGTATTCCCATTTACTATTACTTTTCCCTGAACCCAAGCTATCTTTCCTTTCCCCAATTTTCAAGAAGCTTCTAGAATGAGAACAGGAAAGGGAAGGCTTTTACACACACCTGCGAGCCGGGAGTGGGTCCAGAGTTCACTGACAGAGTCATTAGGCCGGCTGTAGATTTTGTCCAACAGAATTGGAGGGCCTTCATCGAAGAAGTAGGAGCACAGGGCAGAGATGGAGGAGGTAGGGCCGCCAATGTTGAACCTGAGGGAAGGGAAGTAGGAGCCATTGTGGGGGAGTTCACAGGGGCCCTCAGCTCCCCTCTGGGAGCCTGGGAACTTTGCCCTGAGGAGGACACCAATTCCAGGCAGCCTCAGTGTCCCATCCTAGTGCCCCATCTTCCTCCTGCAGAATTCCTTGGTTGGCATTTCCCAGCGTACAAGTCTCTTGAGAACAAGAGACTTTGTGGTCAAATTTGTGTAGAAAATATTGAATGCCATACCTGCCCCTTCTGATCACATATTAACACATTATGTGATACATATTGTATAAATTACATTAAAGGCTCTGACAAGTCCTGCAGTCATGAAATTGTTGATAAATTTTCCCCACTTACCATGGACTGCCCTCCTGTACCCCTGCTGCCTGTGAGGACACTGCCTTCCCCAGCTGCATTCTTCGTAATTCCACAAAACCTACTGGACATTTTTGTTGGGGTGTTCTCATGGGGCACTTAGTGTAGCAGAGTGCTCAGAATTGTGGAACTACATTGGGTGGGGTTGGGGGGGAGCGGAGGGGAGAGCCTGCGCCTGTCCTAGGACATGCCCAGCTGGATGAACTCCTTGGGCCCCTATCTCCTTATTTGTGAACAATAAGTGTGGGCTGGTGATATGTGAAGAGTCTCTTCTGGTTGATGGTCTAGGATGGCCTGACTGGGTTTAGGGCCTGTGACCTCAGCGTCTGAACCTCCTCAAACCTCTGGTTGGAAGGGTCTTTAAGCAAAGCACAGCTATAGGCTGAGCCACTTCCTCTTTTACAAGTGTGGCCACACAGTTAAGCAGAAAGGGACTTGGCATAAGCATCATCTGCATGTTCGGTAAGTGTTTGAAGGATAAAATCTTCAGGGGTAAGACAGGAGCCCTCAAGCACAAGTTGTGGGGACACACACACACACACACACACACACACACACGACACACACACCTAGAGCCCTGGGAGATGTTTTTTCTTCCAGGGAGAACAAGCCTCTGAGATCCGGAGCCCCCTAGTGACGACCTAGAACCACAGCTGAGCTGTCGGCCATGACTTGGCTAATTCTGGCAGCTTCTCTCCTGCAGCTGGAGGTGCCTCCTGGGGGAGCAGCCTGCCTCTCCCTGTGCCCACAGAGGGTGCCCAGGGGAATCACGGAGGCCTGGGCCTGGTCGCTGCAAGCGAGAGGGTGATCTCCTATCCCCTCCAGGAGGGAGGTCTCTAGCTGAAAGCATCCCTCCAACAGTCATTTTGTGATGCACAGAATTCTTTTTGCAACAATAGCGGCTAATCTGCAAATTCTCTCTGGGACCTGGCTTTCTAAGTCTCATGACCAGAGTGGTCATGGCATGATTTTGTATGGCATGAGAGGCACAATTGCAGGTGTTGGCCTAGCTGTCCCAAACATGATTGATCGTCAGAATCACCTGGGATGATGCCTTTCAAGTACACAGATGACAAGGCCTCACCCCTGGAGCTCTGGATTCTGTAGGGTGGCGTTGGGGCCCGGGAATCTGTTCTTCATGTCTCCCTTTCCCTCTCTCTCCACTGAATCCTATGACCAGGCAAGTTTGGGAGCCAAAGAGTAGCCCAGTGATTCTCAGCCTGGAATGAACATTGGGATCATCCGAGGACCTTAAAAAGTCCACCAGTGCTAGGGCTCCCTGTGACCGATGAATCCAGAACCCCCAGGGCCAGAGACCTCTGCCCACCCCTCCCCTCTCTCCCGGGACCACTGACCTCATGTCGATGATCATGGCGTCCGTGTGCACGATCTTCTTCCAGACGTGCTCCACCAGCAGCTCTGACACCTGGGTGAGCAGCTCACAGTCCCCAAACATGTCAAACCTCAGGTAGCCGAGGTTGTCCTCAAACACATTAGTATGAAAGGAGAACTTGATCAGGTCCTCAAAGACTTCAGGGGAAGGAATCTGAAAGATTGGGCGGGTATTCCAGCTCAGTGTCAGCAAAGGAGCAGATCTGATGTCTCAAGCAAGGGGGCACCATAGTTTCCCTTTGTACATGAGAGATACTGAGGGATAGGAGGGGACTAACATATCTGAAGGAGGTAGCAGGTGCCAGGACCTTTTACAGTAGAGCATCTAGGAGCTTATGTGGTTGGTGGGCCTGGGGTGTGGACCCAAGTTTGCTAGGATGTGGTTGGCAGACTCCTTACAGAGAACATTCACGTGTGCCAACCCCGCACCATGGGCCATGGTGTCCAGAGCTGCAAGGCCCAGGTGTGGTCTCCACTCTGACTCCTCTCCCTCTCTCCCCACTGACCTCACCAGACCTTCCTGATGTCTCTGAGCCCATCTTCCTCTCCTTCCCTGGGGCAGGGAGGGAAGACATTAGCTAGGTACTGGGTCTCTAAGTCTTTAGCAGGGGTTTGGCCCTGTGCTGAGCACATTGCAGCCCTTACCATCACCCTCAGGGCACCCTTTAGCATCCCCGTCCTTTCAATGAGGGAACTGAAGCACAGAGTGATTAAGTAACTTGCCCAAGGTCACACAGCCAGTAAGTGGTGGAGCCAGAAGCTGAATCCACATGTGACTCCAAACCATGAACCCTGGCTACCCTGGAAAGGAGTGAGTCCTTGATTTGGAATCTGGTGGCCCTGAGAGCCTAGCACAGTGCTGGCACATACAAGGCCCCCCCAACATGCCTTGTGCCTCCTCTTCTCTCTGCAAGACTGCTAGAAGGATGCAGGCTCTGTGGGCTGGAATGAGAGCAAGCAGTGTGCAGGGCCACCTGCTTTGCCCTCAGTCACAAGCTCTTTGGCCATCGGCCACTCTCCTCTGCACCCCTCTGTGCTTCCATTTCCTTTTTTGAAAAATGGGGATGACAATTCTGCAGTAGATGCTTCTGGTGCCCTTAACCCTCCTCTGACTCTCGTTGCAGCTGGCCCTGGCTGCCAGGGCCTGCCTCCGGCACACCCTGTGCCTTTCCACCCTCTCCTTCAGGACCTTCTCCAAGCTGCCAACGAAGGACAGGAGCTGCCGGGTCCCATCTGCAGATGGACAGCTCTGGGAGGCATGCCCCACACTTGCTAGGGTCCCACTGGAATCTTCAGAAGCAACGGCCTCAGTAATGCACCCACCCGTCCCCACCCGTCCGCTTCCCTCCTTCCCTCCTTCCCACTCTCTCTGTTCCTTCACTCCGGCTTCAGAGACCGCCTCCCCCATGAACCACCTGCACCCAAGACCTGCTTTCCAGGGAACCGGAGACAAATGCTGTCCTGCCTACTCGTGACAAGGCAGTGAAATGATGGATGAGAAACCAGGGGGAGAGATGTTGTAAATGCTGCTTTTGATGAAGCTCCTGGCTGATGGGAGTGCTTGGTGAACCCTTGGCTTCTCTGGGCCACGGGTCTCGAGAACATTTTCCTCAACCTCCCAGCAGCAGAATTCCTCAACTGTGATTTACCTTTTCAGTGTTTCCCCAAAGGTCACTGCTGGCTTCAAATAAACTGACCACAGTACCCTGCTCAGACTTTCCCAGCCAGCCGGCCCTCAGATCTGAGTCCACTCCCACTGAGTGAGCTTCTTCCGGATGCAGGGGAGCTACAATGACATGTGCGGTGGGAGGGGAGGAGCAGGCAGGGGGGGCCTCACCACTGCCGTGGTTCTCTGGGCTGTGCACTGGCACCCCCTCACCACGCCCCAGCCCGTGTCCGGGCTCCATGCTTTAGCTCTGAGGCAACCGTGAGGCCGAGACTTCTGCCTGCTTCTCTCTCCCCAACCCCTCAACTCATTCACACAAACTGCAGCCCCCTGAGGCGGGCAGGTGGGAGAATGAACACAAGCCCACGTTGCCAGAGGAGGGAACCGTCGTGACTTCTCGTGACCTGACCTTTTCCCAACCATTGACTATAAGAAGTGCTGCAAACATTGGCCTTCCACCCCGCTGAACTCCTTCTCTACCAGAGGTTTTCAAACTGAGCTCCTGTGGGTATCAGTGTTCTACGGAGGTGTTCAGGGACCTCATGGACGCGAGAAGGGAAAGGGATGACAGGAGGAGAGGAAGGAAAGGATGTGACTAGTGAGAACCTAAACACAGAAGCAAGTCTGGAGGCCACTGTCTTGCACCATGCACAGAGCCCAGGGTGGTGGGCAGACAAGTGGTCGGCTCATTTCTGGGACAGCGCTAGGCTAAGTGTCCCTTGTATCTCACCTGCATAGGCACAATCCCAGGAATGCGGTCCTTGGCATCCTCGGGGATATGGGCTGTCTTCAGGTGTGGGTCTCCGGACAGCATCTGCAGATCAGCCCCCAGCATCTCAGCCAGGGCCCCTTCTGAGGTCACCCTGGAATAGCGGCTCTGCAGACGGCTCAGCTTGGCAGCCATCTTGGCTCCCAGTTCCGGGGAGGCATAGTTGTCGGCTACCAGTTTCCCGGTTGTCTGCAGCACGGTGGGCACCTTGGCGCGCAGGGCCACTATGTCCCGGGCCGTGGAGAGGGCCCCGCTCATGGGCACGGTGATGTCCGGCTCCACCCCAGCCAGGTCCCAGGCCTCGCCTGTGCTGGCACTCAGGGCCATCTGCGTGGGCATGGAGGCGTATAAGGGGCTGCTGCCCACCTGGTAGATGCCCACAGAGAGTGCCCCTCCAGCTGTGGGCTCCCCAATGACTGTGGCCCGCTGCAGGTCCTGCATGGTGTGAGCGAAAGCCTCGGCCGCCGACCCGCTGATGTGGCTCAGCAGGATGTAGAGGTCCTTGTGGGGGCCGTAGCGTTGGCCGGCCACCTGGGGCAGGGTCCACACCTCCGTGACCCTCGAGGTGGCCCTGTCGAAGACAGAGTAGAGGTGCTGGCGGGGCTCTGCCTCAAAGAAGTAGGAGCAGAGCAGCGGCACAGCGGTGGAGTAGCTCCCGGGGTTGTACCGCAGGTCGACGACCAGCGCGGCCGTGTCCACCAGCCCCTGCCACACCAGCTGCACCAGCTGTGGCCCGATGGCCTTCACCGTCTCCAGCTCAGCCATGGCGTCGAAACGCAGGTAGCCCAGTCGGCCAGGCAGCACCTCTGTTTTAAACAGGGCTTCGATGAGGTAGGAGACCTCCTCTGGGGAGGGGACAATGGGGGGTGGCGGGGGTACCTCCTCGGCCACCATCTCACCAGGGCTGTGGAACACCAGCAGGCGGTGGTCCCCAGACATCTCCTGCAGGTCGGCCGTGAGCTGGGAGGCTAGTGACTCCAGGTCCACAGCTGTGCGGTAGGCCCCCTGGGCCAGCTTGGCTCGCAGCAGGGCACTGGTCTGCCCGACGACCTCTGGCCGCGCGTAGTGCGCCTCCACCAGGTGCCCCGTGCCCTCCACCAAGGCCTCCAGGCTGCGGTGGAATTCCAGCACCTCTTGGGCCCTGTCCAGGGCCTCCTCGGCCAGCACGATGGCATCGGGCACCACGCCACCCCCCAGCCAGCACTCGCCGTGGTTGTCGATGAAGGTGAGCACAGGCACTGTGAGCACCAGGTCCCCCTCGGGCGTCTGCAGCAGGGGCACCGTGCGGGTGTGCAGCAGGCTGCCCGCGGTGATCTCGCCCACCAGCGTGGCCCAGCCCAGCGACTGCATGAGGAAAGCCAGCTCCTCGGCGGCCGTGGCGGTGCGGTGGCTGGTAAGCAGGTACACTCCGCGCTGGGTGGGGTAGCGTTGGCCCAGCAGCTCCACGCGGCTGAAGTGCTCCTGTGTGACGTTGGTGCGGCGGTCATAGGTGGTGAAGAGGCGCACGGAGCCAGCGTCGGGGCCCCGGAAGTAAGAGAGCAGCAGGGGCACGGCAGAGGATGGCCCCCCAGGGTTCTGGCGCAGGTCCACGATGAGGTGCTCCGTGTCCCGCAGGGGCTCCCACACCTGGCGCATGATGTGCGGGCTCAGCACCTCCAGCACCGAGGCGTCGGCACAGCTGTCAAAGCGGAGGTAGCCCACGTTGCCTGGCAGCACGGACACCTGGAACATAGAGTCCACCAGGGCCCGCTGGGCAGCCTCATCCCCGGGCACTGTGGGGACCACCTCCGGAAGGTCGTCGTCTCCGATCTCGGGCTCAGCAGAGCTTTCCTTGGGCCTCACGGCCCGCACCAGGAGCCTGGGGTCCTCAGACGCAGTCTGTAGGCCAGCGTTGAGCTTCGTGACCAGGTCCTCCTGAGAGACCACCGCAGAGAAGTCCATGTTGGCCAGGTGGTGCAGCAGGGTGGGCACACGGTCCACCAGCGTGTAGTAGGCCTGCAGGGCCTCCTGCAGGCGCCGCACTATCCCTGGCAGGGCCCGGCGCAGAGTGAGGATGGCCAGGGCTTTCTCGAGGGCCTGCTCGGCTGGTGTCCCCACACAGGGCAGCACCCCGCTGCCCTCCCATGTCTGGCTGCCCCCTCCCAGGGGCCCTAGGGACCGGGACACGGGCACGGTGAGGAAGAAGTCGGACTGGCCTATCCTCAGTTTCTGGAGGTCCAGGGCACCCCCCACAGTCCGCTCACCCACCACGATGGCCCTGCGCATCTGTTTGAGGATGTAGGTGATGTCCTCAGCCACGCCCCCCGTGTGGCCGCTGGTGAGGACCACCACATCTTTGTCGGCACTGTACCTTTCTCCTTGGACCTGGGGCAGGGTCCAGATCTCAGTGGTCGTGTTGGAGGGGCGGTCGTAGATGGTATCCACGTGCAGGACCGTGTTCCCGGGGTGCAGGTAAGAGATGACGTAGGGGATGCCGGAAATGCGGCCCCCAGTGCAGTGCCGGAGGTCCAGTACCAAGGCAGAGGTGCCCATGAGCTTCCTCCAGACGCTGGCCACCAGGAAGCCCCCCAGCTTGCTCACCACCTCCTGGCCTGGGATGTCGTCCACACGCAGGTAGCCCACATTGCCCTCCAGAACCTCGTGGCGGATGCCCTTCTGCAACCGGGCAAGCAGTTCCTCTTGTGTGAGGTTGGTGAGTGCTGGGGCTTGCCGGGGAGCCTCGAGGGTGCTGGGCTCATATGAGATGACAAGGCGAGGGTCGTTCAAGGAGCTCTGCACCCCAGTGGTCAGCACATGGGCCAGAGTCTGAGGGTCTGAGATGGCGAGGATCTCACGACTCTTGGTGGCCTGCTCGATGGCTTCCTGCATCCCCATCAGGTTCTCTGGGAAGCAGTAGTTATCCAGGAGGACCTTGGCCATATCCAGCACCAGGCTTGGCTGGAACAAGTGCGTGGGGCCGGCCAGGCCACAGAGCAGCGTGGACAAGATCAGGGCCCATTTTCTCGTCATGGGGATCCAGCAGGAGAGCTGACTCCTGCACAAAAGCTCCCTTGACTGTGCGTCAGGCCACGGCTCGGCCCTGTGTGGCCACCTTCCTCCCTCGTCCTTCTCAGCGGGCGGACAGAAGGTCTGGGGCTAAACTCGGGAGTTGGGGCGTGGCTTCCAGCTCCAGTAAGCCTTTAATCCTGTCTAATTCAAGCGCATCAGCCCTGGGGACCGGGGAGCAGGGGCCGAAGTGGTTTGACCCAGAAGGTACGTGGGATCTCGTCTTGCTGTGCCGCCTCTGTGTTTAGTAACCTGAATGACCACCATTTGAATTCCTGCCACATGCCAGGCACTGTGCTGCACGCTTCATAAGGTGACGGTTTTCACCAGAGCCTTGCAAGATAGAGCTATTAACCTGCTGTCAGTAGCATTTCCCCACCACACCGAGTGAGCCACGTCTCTGGAATTAGGTAGAAGTTATTGGAGGCCTGGCTCTGTGACTCTGTACTCTGTGGCCTAAGGGAAGTATCTTACTTGTTGTGTAGATTAAGCAAGAAACTATGTGTAAAGCATCTCATGGTTTTAGGCAAGAAGGGAGCATTCCATTACTGGTAAGTTCTCCGTGGTGGAAATGATCTCTGCTGTACGGCTGAAGAAATAGAGCTCAGTAGCTCACTGCAGCCCATCATCTTAGGTGGGGGGCAAGGGGATATTGAGAAGAAGTCTGAGGGGGGGCGCTGCAGTCAGCTCAGACAGTGCAGAGGCTGAGTCAGAGGCTGCCGTCCACTTCAGGGCTGGACGTTGATTTCTATGTCTTGCTAATGCATCCAGGGAATTGGAGTGGGCCCCCCCAACACCTTTTAAACAGTAAGAATACAATGTCTGGACCTCAGTGTGGTGTGTGGTGAGTGACTCGGTGTCCACCTTCCAGACACCACAGGATCAGTGAATCCAGGTCAGATGAGGTTGTCTCTGTGACCTAACAAGTGGCCATGCTCCCGGCTAAAGAAGACCCCTGCTGGTTGAGGGCTCGGTCCGTGGCCCGCTCTTTGCAGGGAGAACCCAGTTGTAGACCTTGGGTCTCTGTGGTCCCAGATCTCACAGGCATCCGGATCGTTCCCCCACCTGCACAGAGCACACAGGCCTGTGTCGGGTGAACAGCTCAGCTCTAAGGCTCCCTCCCAGCACCTGCTCCTTCACATGGAAGTGACACGCTTGCAGCTGACTTGCCACAGATCTCCAAGAATACCTGCCACAGAGCCTAGGGTCTAGAACCCCTGCTTTGTCTCCGCATCTCTCTGGGGGTGGCACTTACAGGTTTAACAGACAACCACAGCCAGAGTGCGCACGGCCGGAGAGCACGCTGGGAGAGCGGCCTGACTCCCCTCTTCTCGCTTTGCCCCATTAGCGGCAGCACACACTCCTCGGGTCATGCGGGCAGCAGGCCGGTGCACACGTGTGCCTCAGCAGGGGGCTGGGGAGCTGTTCCCAGGGACGGGGGGCTTCCCCAGCACCCTCGAGAACCACAATCCTCTCTCTGGAAACCATTATCTGAGGATGTTTACCAAGTGGTTTATGAAGGCCGAAGAGGTCAATTAGCTAAAACAAACATATTTTTAGCTCATTAGGATTTGTTTAATGCCCAAGTGACATATGGTCATATCAGTCCGCTGTTTGCAGCCAATGAGGTGAGCCCGATTTATTATAACAATAAGGCCTCCTTAGTCCCCACTGGGAAGACTGGGCCTTCCACTCTGCCTCTACTTGGGGAATCACATGTCAGAGACTGCCATCCTGGGCCTCTGAGGCCACTTCTCCGTCCTTGCTTGAGCTCAGGCAAAGCCCCCAGACCAGGAAGGGCAGAGGATAAAGATGACCAGGAAAAGTCCTTCTTCGGGGAAAGTGCTTCTTCTGGACTCTTCTTAAAATGCAGTCTATATGTGGAACGCAAGGAATAGCGGGGAGGACATTAGGAGAAGGAAGGGGAAAATGAAGGGGGTGGAAATCAGAGGGGGAGACGAACCGTGATTGACTATGGACTCTGGGAAACAATCTGAGGGTTTCAGAGGGGAGGGGGGGATTGGGCTAGGCTGGTGATGGGCATTAAGGAGGGCACGTATCGCATGGAGCACTGGGTGTTACACCCACAAAATGAAGCATGGAACACTACATCAAAAACTAAGGATGTACTGTATGGTGAGTAACATAACATAATATAAAAAAAAAAAATGCAGTCTCAGGATGGAATCCCTGAAGCCGTTGCTGGGTGCCAATTTGTGGGGATGGATGCCCCAGAGCTCGCAGAGGATGTGGAAAAAATAATGAGGGTCCATTGCAAGTCACCAGGGGGGTGGAGTCAGTGCTTGCAAGGAGATGTGATGTGTCCTCCTGTGGGTGTGGCCCCAAGCCCAGGGGGAGAAAATTCTGTCCCCGGACTTTGTCTTTCCCTCAATGTTCTTTATAGACATTTTCAAGCAGTACAGCAAATATCCATGTCCTTAGATTTTAACATCGACATTTTATTACCCTTTCTTTATCTCAACTGTGTCTCTCTGACTCTCTCTCGAAACCTCAAACCAGCATATTGTTTGGATCCATTTCAAAAAGTAGGTTGAATCCTGTCGTTATTTTATTTTGATCCTTTTTCTTTTTACTTTTTTAAATATAAGGGTAAAACATACTAATTTTTACAAGTTAAATAATTCATTAACGTGTGAACAATCTTTTTCCAAAGCCATTCCAATCCAGCCAATAACAATGTGTATTATACATACAGAAATGACGTTTAATGTGGGGCCGTCCTCACTTTTCTCTGGGTTCATACATGAACGCACATGTGTAGGCGATGTATTGTCTAGTCATCTATGGATGCCCATCCATCCATCCACCCACCCATTTAGTGTCATCTACGTGCACATTGTGTCCATACTGTGCATACACAGTAATTTGCCTTTTGTTCTACTTACTTAAACATTTAGCAGAAACAACCCTCACTGTTAAAGCGTATACATAAAGTTCATCCTTTTAATGACTGCATTGTAGTCTTTGATAATTTACTGAGCTGTTCTCCCACTGAGAGATATTTTAAGTTGTTGCTGGTTTTGCTTCTATAAACAATGTCGTTATAAATGGTCTTGAACACATGTTCTCAAGGACTAGTATTTCTTGTTTCTGTAAATTCCCAAAACTGAGCTCATTGAATCGGAGAGTATGTGCACATGTTCACTCATTTTCTTTCTCGTATTTCAGTAACTTTTAAATTATCTAATGTGTATTTTTCTTTTTTTTTAAACAACTTAATTGATGTGTAACTGACATACAGGGAACTGACCATATTCGAAGAGTATAATCCGGTGAGTTTTGACATGTGTATTCTCCTAGGGAACTATCACCCAGATCACGATAATGTGTATCGCCCTCGCCCTCAAATTTTTCTCACGCCTCATTGCTATCCAAACCCCCTTACATCTCCATCTTCAGGCAAACACTGATCTGCCTTCTGACACCATTGTGGATTAGTTTTCATTTTCCAGAATTTTAGGTGGAATTTCACCACGTGTACTGGTTTTTTCTTCCTGTCTTCCTTTACACGGCATAATGATTTTGAGACTCCCCTCTGTTGTTGAGTGCACATTGATGTATTCATTTCATTGCTGAGTAGTATTCCACGGCATAGATAAATCACGATCTGTTATCCACTCCCAGGTTGATGGGCCATGTATCACTCCTACAAATGGAGCTGCAGTGAATGTTGAAGTATAGGTCTCTGTGTGGATATACGGTTTTATTTTCACTAGGACAGGAATGTATGTTTAGCATTTTAAGAAATAACCCATTTTTCAAAAATTAAGTTTATACCAGCAGCATATGGGACTTCCAATTCCTCCACATCAATGCCAGGAATCGGTATGTACAGTCAGGCTTTAATTTTGGCTCTTCTAATGGATATAGCATGGCTTCTCATCGATTTTAGTTGACATTTCCTTGATGACTAATGGTGTGGAGCATCTTCTAATATATTTATTGGCCATTTGTGTATATTCCAAGGTGAAATATCTGTTTAGATCTTTTGCACATTTGTTGGGGCTGATGGGGTTGTCTAGGAGTGGAATTGCTCGGTCATGCGGTAATTCTCTTTAACTTTTCGAGGAACTGCCAAACGGTTTTCCATGCAGCTGCACCATTTTGCATTCCTGCCAGCACGTATGATGGTTTTGATTTCTCCACATCCTCGTCAACACTCGTTATCATCTGGCTTTTTGATACTAGCCATCCTAGTGAGTGGGAAGTAGTTTTGATTTGCGTTTCCCTAGTGACTAGCAATGCCAACTGTTTTTTCATGTGCTTTTGGCCATTTGCATATCCTTCCTAGTGAACTGTCTATTCAGGTTCTTTGTCCCATTTTTAAATTAGGTCATTTGTCCCTTTATTCCTGAGTTATAAGCATTCTTTGTATGTTCTAGGTACAAGTCCCTTATTAGATATATGATTTGCAAGTATTCCCTTCTATTCCATGGGTTATCTTTTCACTTTCTTGATAGTGTCCTTTGAAGTACAAATGTTTTTTTTATTAATTTTGGGGTGTCTGGGTGGGTGTTAAGTGTCCAAGTCTTGGTTTCAGCTCAGGTCATGATCTCAGGGTCTTGAGAACGAGCCCCATGTCAGGCTCTGTGCTGGGCATGGAGCCTGCTTAAGATGCTCCCTCTCCCTCTCCCTCTCCCTCTCCCTCTCCCTCTCCCTCTCCCTCTGCCCCTTCCTGCCTCCCTGATCACACATGCACACACTCTCTCTCTTATTTTTTTTTTTAAATTTTGATGATGACCAGTTTACCTAGTTTTTCTTTTGTTGCTCTTGCTTTCGATGTCATACCTAAGAATCCTTCGCCAAACCCAAGGTCATGAAGACTTATCTTTATGTTTTCTTGAAGAGTTTTATAGTTTTAGCTCCTATATTTAGGTCTTTGATCCATTCTGAGTTAATCTTTGTGTATGATGTGAGGTAGGGGTACAACTTCATTCTTTTGCTTGTGAAAATCCAGTAGTCCCAGTACTTTCTGATTTGATCTTCAGTAGTGGACCTAGGGAACAAGATACAGAGATACATGATAGATAGATAGATAGATAGATAGATAGATAGATAGATGATAGATAGATAGATAAAAAAGATGATTTATTTTTAAGGAATTAGCTGGCTCACACAATTGTGCAGGATCACGAGTCTGGAATTTGTAGTGTGAGCCCCAGCAGGCTGGAAACTCAGGCATGATTTCTATGTTGCAGTCTTGAGGCAGAATTTCTTTTTTTTTTTTTAAAGATTTTATTTATTCATTTGACAGAGAGAGAGACAGCCAGTGAGAAAGGGAACACAAGCAGGGAGAGTGGGAGAGGAAGAAGCAGGCTTCCAGCAGAGGAGCCTGACGTGGGGCTCGATCCCATAACGCCAGGATCACACCCTGAGCCGAAGGCAGACGCTTAACGACTGAGCCACCCAGGCGCCCCGAGGCAGAATTTCTTTTTCCTCGGGAAACCTCAGTCTTTCCTCTTAAGGCCTTCAACTCATTGGATGAGACCTATTCACATTATAGAGAATAATCTGCTTTACCTTAAGTCATCTGATAGTAAATGTCAATCACATTCACAAATACCTTCACAGCAACATCTAAACTAGTGTTTGACTAAACAGCTTGGCAGCAAGCTTTCTTGAGATAAAATTTAAACATCACAGACAATATTGTTCCCATTTTATGGGTGAAGAAACTGAGTCCTGGAGAGGTCAGAATTCTTCTTCAAGGGCACAGTAAGTAGCCAAGTGAAAACCTGAACTGAAAACTAGCTCCAAAAAAGGCATTCAGTCCTCACATCCACACGAGGCCTTTCTGTATGTTCTGAGAATAGTCTAGACTCAGAAAACACTTGAGTATTCTGCAAATGGGTTCCGGAAAAAAATAATTTCATTGACTACAAATTCATGCTGCAAATGACTTGAATGCTCTAAAACATAAATTCCTCATCCTATCATCCCTGAATTTTTAGCCCCAACAGTGCCCTACGTCTCACCAAATGTGAAGTTAGAACAGACTTTCACAGCCCGCTTTCTCCAGATGTCCGGAGTGGCTTGGGCTCCCTCCTCCATCTGCTCTGCCATGGCCACTAAGAACCGTGCTTGGGTTGGCACGGCCTCTCCTCTTTGGTGACCCTGTGAGTTTGCTTCATCACCTTCCATCCTCAGCCTTTAATAACGTACTGTATTGTCCTCTTTCCTCCGGACTTGAAGCCCAGAGCACGGGCCAGGCTA
This sequence comes from Ursus maritimus, assembly GCF_017311325.1. Taxonomy (NCBI): domain Eukaryota; kingdom Metazoa; phylum Chordata; class Mammalia; order Carnivora; family Ursidae; genus Ursus; species Ursus maritimus. Next base: position 40,940,303 of record NW_024426885.1, on the reverse strand, counting down.
ACTAGTGAGGATGGCCCGTCTCTGCTGGCTTTGTGCGTATGTGTGTGTACATGGATACGCGTGTGTGTGCACACATTTGTGTGCATTCGAGATCACGCTGTGTTTTGAGCCTATACTCCCTGCTTAGGAGCATACTCAGCTCTCCAGACTGACTGCATGGCCTGGGAACAAGCATGAAGCTGGTCCACACAAGTCCAGTCCACAAGGCCACCAAGGCAGGACCATGTACTGTATTGCTTTTCTATGGCTCCTGTTACAAATGACCACACACTCGGTGGCTTAAAACAAACAAAACTTACTCCCTCTCAGTTGTGGAGGCCAGAAGTCTGACGAAAAGGTGTTGAGAGGGCCACATTCCCTCTGGGGCCTCTAGGGGACAACGTGTTCTTCACCTTTTCCAGTATTTGGTGGCTGCACCATTCCAATCTCTGTCTCTGTGGTCACGCTGCCTCCTCCTCTTTTGTCAATCCTCTTCCTTATCTCATTAGGATACACATGTTTGCATTTCGGGCCCCCCTGGATAATCCAGAGTACGGTCCTCCTCTCAAAATCCTTCATCACATCTTTTGCCACTAAGATGATAGTCACTCTTTGTGCCATATAAGGCCACGCTCATGGGTTCTGGGGATTAGGTCGTGGCCATCTTTTGAGGTCCATACCCACCACAGGGCTGAGCCAGGCTTGAGATCCTGTTAAATGATGCCAACAGCCCTTATGCCCTGTGTCCTCTGGGTCCCAGACAAGGTGTCTCACTGAAGTCCCAGGTCTGTCCCTCTGAAGGACGCTGCTCCCTTCCATCCTCTATCGATCCTGGCTGCTGCTGTCTTCTGGGTGATGCCACTTGCCTCCTCCAAATCCCCTGTCTTTTTACATTTAGGTTCAGTCTCTCCAAACAAATGATGCTTATTGAAGACAAAAATGATCAGAGGCAGAACATGGGAAGTGAAGAATTTGGAAGCAGCTCACATTCTGACTTAATGGCAACACAGTTAACAAGAACGGGGGTCGTTGTTGCCTATAGCTGGAGGGTAATTTTGCAGATCTGATGAGCAAATTCGTAGTCTGAAGAAAGAATGCTTGATGGATCTTCATGGAGACTGACTAACAGTGTTATGGACATGCATTCCCTCCCTGGGTGGTCTGGCAGAACAAGAAACTTCTAATGTGAGAATCCCCTTGGGGGGCTGGAAGCTGGCTCTTCTGCCTGTGTCTGCAATTTCAGACCAACAGATTTTTTCCAGTGTAGACAACATGCTCTGTGTAATCCATCGTGCATCTTAGGAGGGCCCCGGGAATGCCCCTGGACAGACTGCGTAGGGTAGTAACTCTCACGGGCCCTTCCCCTCTGGGATTCTGGGTTGGTGGGTGGCCCCGGGGCCCCACCCTCGGGGCCAGCTGTGCTGGGCTACGGGACACGGGACACGCATTTGGCACTTAGCTGGTAAGTCGGGACACACCCTTGTTTCAGTTTTTTCTCAGCTTCCACTGCTTCTTACTATCTGTGTGGCCCATATCTGTCAGTAGCTTCCCTCTCTTCATTGATGCTAGCTCACAATTTCCAAGAGAGGAGGTCTTGGTCAAATACGTTGTTACAGTCTTGCCATGTCTTTTCAATACCTCTTCAAGGGAACAAGCTGTGGCAGGTTATCCTGCTGTTCTGTGTGTGTGACAGCTTCTCCCAGGGGCACTGAAACACTGCCCTGCACAGTCCTGGGTCCCTGTGCAGACCCCCCTGTACCCACATGCCAGCCCCCTGAGCAGCTGCCTGGCCGGAGCTTTGTCCGGCAAAGGAAGAAGAGTCCAGCATTGACACGGAAAGCCCTGAAGGCTCTGGCAGTTGGGGCCCAGCATGGCCTCCAGAATGTGAGCATGACCCCAGACTCCTGAGATGGCCACAGAGCTCACACACTCCCTGTCCAGCTCTGCAGACCCAGGAATGCTCTCTGGGTCCCTCAGGGAGGTTGCACCTCGGATGCCAGATTTTAACCACCTCAAGCCCACACCCTCAAGAGCGGTTTATTCACTGCCTTTCTTGTTCCTGTGTATGTATCTTTTTAAAAAAACAAATCACAAAAGTAAGAAAAAAAAAAGACTGTTATGGATAAAGCGAGGTGTCTTTCTGATATTCCTTACTTTCCTGTTATTTGCTGTATGTCCTCCTCATCCTTTTATAAACTACTTCCGTGAGTGTCTGCATGTCCCTCGGCGGGTTTTTAGTGACATACCTAGTACCACACTGCACATCTCACTCTGCAGCTTGCTCTTTTCAACTGCATGATGTTTTTGAAATCTAGCCGTGCTGGGGCACATCAACTAGTTGGCTTTTTAATTGCTGACCTCCCTTCACCATATGCACGTGCCATCCATTTGTCGACAATTCCCCACTGATGGATATTTGGTCTGTTGCAGGTCAGGTTCCCGGAGGCACAGAATGAGCTGGACCTGGCTGCAGGAGGCACATGGGTAACGCTCCAGGAGCGGTGCCTGTCAGGGAGGGGAGGATGTTGGACTGGACAGGGAGAGTTGGACGTGATACAGCTGTCGTGGGGGAACTCAGCCCACTTCGAGGGGGCTCTGGAGTGGGAGTGGCCCTTTAAGAGTTGGGGGCACCTGGGTGGCTCAGTCGATTGAGTGTCTGACTCTTGATCTCAGCTCAGGTCTTGATCTCAGGGTCATGAGTTCGAGTTCTGCATGGGCTCCATGCTGGGCATGAAGCCTACTTAAAAAAAAAAAATAAGAGTTAAGAGTTACCCCAAATTGAAGCCAGGTGCCAGGCCTTCCTACCCCACACAATCAGTCATTGGATGAAGGTTGTCCCTGAGGTGGGAACATAATCTGGGCCAGTTATTCCTTATAGGCAGCCAAGAACTCTTGGGAAGAGGGGAGCTGTCAGCTGACAGTCTTGAAGGGGGATCTGGGCAGCACCCAGCACCAGGCCATCTGCAGTGACTCACGGTAACAGTGCGCAACACTTGTCTCTGAGCCTGCACAGCTATCTCGACAGTGGATATAAAGAAAAGGAGTTTCTGGATCTCTCCACTCTCATGGATGCAGCTGAACTGTCCTCCAGGGTGACGGAAACCACTGGCAGTCTCTCCTCCCGCCTGTGACAGTGCCCATCTCCCGCTCACCATGGCCTGTGTGCACTCGAGTCGCAGGGCTTCAGTTTGGCAAATCTAATGAGCTTAGGATGGAATCTCATGATCACTTGCATTTGCTTTGCCGTGATGATAAATGAGGCCGAGCACAAAAAGCTGCAGGTGGTTAATTCTCTCTTCGACATCCTACTTTGTCCCTGAGTATAAACCACACTGCCCTGTCCTCGTGCCTCTTTTCCACTCCTCCTGCCTTTTTCAGTTTGCCCAGGAAGAAGGGCCCTCCTCTGAGATTTCTTGCAGTTCACAAGTTGCCAGTGTGTCAGGAAGTCCTGGTGATTTTGCTGATCTTTGGGTCAAAGCGTGTGTGTGTGTGTGTGTGTGTTCACGTGTGTGCACATGTGATTACATGGTGTGTACACGTGTGGTGTTATGTGTGGTGCATGTGCGTGTGCATAGGTATCCATTCGTGGGCACAGGGCAGGTGTGGGTCTGGCCTGCTCTGGCCCTTCTTGAATTCAAACCTGACGGTACGCCTGGGTGGCTCAGTCAGTTAAGCGGCTGCCTTTGGCTCAGGTCATAATCTCACGGTCCTGGGATCCAGCCCTGCATCGGGAAGTCTGCTTGTCCCTTTCCCTCTGCCCCTCCCCTGCTCGTGCTCTCTCTGTGCCTTTCTCAAATAAATAAATAAAATATCTTAAAAAAAAACACCTGAGGGACACATGGGGGGCTCAGTCTGCTAAGCGTCTGCCTTCAGCTCAGGTCCATGATCTTAGAGTCCCGCATCAGGCTTCTTGCTGGGTGGGGAGCCCGCTTCTCCCTCTGCCTCTCCCCCTGCTTGTGCTCTCTCTTCTCTCTCTCAAATAAATAAATAAAATCTTTCAAACAAACAAACAAACAAACAAAAAAAACCCAACCAAACCTGAGTGATCTTAAGCATAACCAGGGACTGGCCCTCAGGGGTGACCTGACACGACATAGTCTGCAAAGTCTTTCTTTCTAAGCTCAGCATGCAGGGAGATGTCCTCTTGCTGGCTCTCAGCTGTTGCTCCGGTGACTTCCGCAGAAAGATCTGATGCTGTCTACTTTCACCATGAACCAGGCTCAGGAAGAAAGAGAAAGGGAACTAACCACAGGTCATTACATTATTCTATTGTTCATTTTCGATAGTTTCTGTTTTTCACTGTAAAAAACAATGTTCTGCAAACATCAAGATTTCTCCATATTTAATATTTTTTAAGGTGTAGACTCAAGAGCCAGGATTGCTGTGTGGAAGAGTATGAGCACTGTGAGGCTCTTTACCAGAACTTTCTAGTTCTTTTTTTTTTTTTTAAAGATTTTATTTATTTATTTGACAGAGATAGAGACAGCCAGCGAGAGAGGAAACACAAGCAGGGGGAGTGGGAGAGGAAGAAGCAGGCTCATAGCAGAGGAGCCTGATGTGGGGCCCGATCCCATAACGCTGGGATCACGCCCTGAGCCGAAGGCAGACGCTTAACCGCTGTGCCACCCAGGCGCCCCAGAACTTTCTAGTTCTGATCTGAATTCCTTTGATTAATAGTAACAGCCACCTTTCACCGGGGCCTCAGAGAATGCCAGGCACAAGGCTAGACACACTTCTGCCCCCATTCTATCTCCTGCTCCCTTTCCCCTTCTCTGCCCCTGCCCTCTCAATCCTACTTTCTTCTGGTTCATTCTTTCTTCATGGTGCAACTTTGTGCCCTTTCCAGTGGAAACCAACCAGGCTTTCCCAGATCCTTCTATGTTTTTAGGTCTACCCATTACGTACATCGGCACAGAGCAACCCAGGCTGGCCTTAAGGGCTCTCCCTCCCTAAAAAAGTGGGGAAAGGAGGAAGGAGTGAACACTTACATGATTTGGGGTCCATTTTGGCCCTGCAGTTGGCTCAAACAGACCTGCATGAGGAGGCCCAAATATCCCAGGTTGGGAACTGAAGAGCACAATCATTTCTTTGGTTCCTTGTGGAGGTGCCCTTCGGTGCTTCTCAGGCTGTGTCTCTTCCCAGGTGGGTATGTGTGTACCTGTCGTTTGCTGGGCTGGCGCTGGCTTCTGCATCTCCTCGGTGTGAGGTGCTTTCCTGGCTGCGAGTTAGGTGGACAACTGGTGCGGGTCTCACAGACCAGCAGAAGGCAGGGCATCGCCGCCATGTGAGGAGACACAGAAGGTGCTCCAGACCATATCTGAGAGTGAGAATCAATGTCAAAATCAGAGAGGAATAAGCCTCACGCGCGGGTCTGTGGTGCCCAGGCTCGGAGCTGGTGTACAAAGCCTAGCGTTACAAACTCTGGTCTCCGCGTTAAGGCAAGTCTAGGAAAAGTCAGACCCTTTCATGTCAGGCTGCTCCAAACTTTCTCAGCAACCTCGGCTCCCTAAGGAGCTGCCATGTGGATACAATAGGCTTGCCTCGAGAGCCTTTGGTCACAAGCTGGAGAAGCCTCTCGGCCCCCCCAGTTCGCACCAGGGAGAAGGGGGCAGGGCCGGTCCTCTCACTCAGACCCTGGGGCAAGCTCTCAGCAGTAAAGCTCAGACTCCGTGGCACATCGGGCTCACACTGATGTTGAGGCCTGAAGCAGCCTCCAGGGTGTCCCCGGGGCCTGGGAAACCAAGGTGCTGACTGCACACGTGCACTCCGCGTCGGCTACACCGATGTGTCAGGCCAAATGCAGAATGAAAATACAGGACCCTTGTTCAAAAATTATTGTGAATTTCAAAATGGCAACAGCAGATCATGAAACCAAGAGGCCCCCATGCTACTGCCCAGGACACCCTGCACACTTGTGTGCATTCTAGAGCACGGGCAGTGTGGGCTCCGGGGAAGAGGCCAGCAGGGGCCTCTCCTCATGTTGCTCCGTGCCATCGAAGCTAAAGGCTGGAGTCTGCTGAGGGCAGCACCCATGGAGGTGGGCTCTCCCTGGACTCCTCACTATGCCCTGGGGAGGCACTGATGTTCAGGACAGAGGGCGCTGGTCAGACGAGCTAGATACGAAATCATAGCCTTGGAACACGGGAGAGAAAGAGCTTCTGAGTTTAGAGAGATGTGACTTCCCACACCTGCCTGTATTGGCCCCGCTCACGTGGGAATTCAGTTGGGCTTGGAAAGAGAAAGCTGCAAGGAAGCATTGACCCAGGGATTCCTTCTTTCTGGAAGAGGTACAAGCCACGGTGTTTCTGTTACCAGTAGGAGCGTCTGTGTGGTGTGAACGCAGGTCTCAGTTCTTGGATTCCCCACGGGAGATTGACATGAGAATCCGCACTCCAATGAGGACAGAGGGAAAGTAGCCCGCACAGAGCAGTGTATGAAGGACAGGACACTCTCAAGGTGGGACAGCGGGCAGGCCCAGAGGTGGTAACTGCCCTGAGGCTACAGGGGTCCTTCCTTTTTATGTAAGCTGGGTCTTGGATTATGGACAGACAGGGTGGTCTCTAATGGAGGCTGCTTCCAATCCTTTGGGAAACTCCCCCCACAGGTTGGGAGGCAGAGTCTTTGACCCTACAATTTTGTACTGGAACTATCATGACAGCCTTCCCCCACAGTGGTGGGGGTTACCCTAGCGCAGAGGTGGAAGAGGAGGGCATGGATATCGCAACTATAGCTCTTGGTCCGTCAGCCCCGGGGTCCTGGGAACCACGAGGCCAGGATGTTAAGGGGTCTTGGAGGCCACAAAGTCAGGATGTTGTGGGGGCAGGCACCTAATGTGTCAACTCTGTATCATTGCCTCCAGCTCAGGTCTAACTAACGGCCTACTCTATCACTTGGGACCCTGCCAACAGAACGTTAATGAGAAGGGAGAAGGGTGTCCTTCTCCACCTTCTCCCGTGAATCAGTGCCTGGCTGACCAGAGATGTGACCTCCCACAGCCACGTAAGTGGGGCAAGAGAGGCAGTGACCAAGGAGGGCAGAGCCCACAGGAAGGGGGCACTTGCCCAAGAGAGCACAGACTTTGTCTTTGATTCTTCCTGCTCATGTGACCATGACCTTTACCTTGAAGAAGGTCATCAGGACAGAGGCCAGGGCAGCAGAGAGAACTAGGGGTTAGCATCACAAGCAGGGTTCAAATCCTGGCTCCAGCTAGTGTCTCTGAGCAAAGTGTGACGTCTCCAAAAGCCTCCATCTCCTCTTCATTTGTAAAAGTCAGGATAAAAATGTCTTTTACTCTGTGGTTGCTGTTTGAGCCACAGAGTGCAGGTTCCCAGCCTGGCCTGGTGCTCGGGGAGCCCCCCAGCCTTCCTCCCTGGCTCTCCTCATGATCTCTCCACACCGCCCCCATCTCACTATCTCTCTGTGTCTGCCTGTGGCTTTCTGCTCGGCATCCCTGAGTCTTTCTCTCTCCTCTTGCTCCTGGCCCAGAAGGGAGGTCGCACGAAGAACAGGGGACAGCCTGTCATCCCTGCCAACCGGTCGCTTTGCTGGGCTTCAGCTTCTTCGTAAGTGTGGTAGTGCCAATATCACCCCCCTGGTTTTGTATGACAAAAACGAGCCCACCTCAGGAAATGCTGCCCATGCCGTAGTGAAGTGGCGGTCCTTAGGCAGACAACTGACTAGCCGCATAACAGAGTGTCCAGAGGATGGCGCTGTTGCATCTCGATCGCTGGCTGGGGGTGAAAACAAGCTTTGGGGGATGTGGTGGGAAGAATAACCAGGGAAATGGAAGCCAGACAACATTTTTGGGGGGCGCTCCTTGCAAGTTCATTTCCCAGCACATCCGTCCAAGTCAGTCTGCCCTGTGCCACAGCCCGTGGCAGCCTTCTGAGAGTGACCGAGGCCAGAGGCTCTCAGGCCTTGTCCCCAGAGATGTGGTGCCACAGGTGGCTTATGACAAGAGGTGAGCAGGTCCCCATGCCAAGCCCGTAACAGCCACAAGACAGAAGCACTGTCGCGTTGCTCAGAGTGGGAAGCTCAGAGCCCGAGCATCAGGAGAGGGGCCAGAGGGGGAATGCTAGAATCAGGCCTTCACAGAAGGTGACTTGGGCTGTGCAGCTGGAAGTGGGGTGGCCAGGGCAGTCTCCTGAGGACTGAGGGAGCTGGGCTTTGACCCGGGGCATAGTGGGAGCTGGGGCTGGAATAGTGGAGCAGGCCCCAGGCCGTTGGGCAGGGGTGACTCATGGCCTAGACCTCCCTCCCCCAGCATGGGGAGGTCAGGGAAGGCATGGGGCTAACTGTTGCCCGCTTGCAAACATCGAGGCTCTCACAGACCCACACACATGCCCTTGTATGGACATTCCCACTCTTCTCACGTACAGAGACACTGCCCCCATGTGTCCACCGGCCACTGCAGCAATTCTGTCTCCCTGCCCCTCTCCTCTGCCCCTCAGGGAAACTTAGAGCCTGTAGGGAAGGGTGGGCAGGGTGCAGCATTGAGGGGCCATTAAGCCCCGGTCTGGTCTCACGTTCAGGAAAGTGCACAGTTTAGACATTTGACTTTATTTCCAAGTGAAACTTAGATGTGGGCACAGAAGTACACCACCAGTACTAGAAGATGTCCCTCGTCCATCTTTATGATCGGGCGACATTGTCCTGCCGGAAATTAGTGTTTTCTACAACTCCAGTAACTAGTTGTATTTAAATTAATTAATTTGTATTAATGTGTTAAACTCTTCATTAGTTCCACGTAAACATTCAACACACACCATTTAAAAAAAAGCAACAAAAAACGAACATACTGGGATCCTCAACCAGTGGGAAAGGCCCAGTTCTCTCTAGGCCTCTTTAGGCTCTGCTCTGGCCAGCAGTCAGAAAGGCCATAGTGGAATCATCACCACTTCCCGACTCTTCCTCACTCCACCCCATTCCACGTGTGGCCTCTAGAGTCAGAGAGAACGACACTCAGAGGAAATGGAAACTCTGTCCTGTCTTGGGGTCAGTGGGGGCTGAGCCTTGTCCTGAGGCCCAAGCCCAAGACAGAGCTGAACACACACAGCTGAAGAAAGCCAACAGATGTGGGCAGAGCTGGCCGTGGCCAATAAAGACCTGAGTTCCTCAGTGGCTGGGGACCCTCACCCAGGAAGGCTGGACGTCATCACTTGAGTACCTGTCACCAAAGAGTAAAAATAGGGACATTGCAAATACCAAAGCAAGAGCACATTTATTCCAACAAATTCAAATCCAGGTCCTGTCTCCCATGGAGTCTGGTGGGAGGGAAGCCCACGGATGTGCTATGTTGGCGAGCTGGTTATGCTGAGTAAATGCACCGCAGCCGTGTGAACTGTAGGCTGCCCCATCCGTCAGGGTAGATCGTGCCTGCTCTTCCCAAACCATCACACCGTTTGAGGCCACGGGCAGCTGGTGGCCCCACGGGAGCCGTTGGTGGGACAAGCATCGTGCCAGCGGGTCCAAGTCTCTCCAGCCCCAGTCCATACCACAACCCAAGGCCTCCTGTCACGCACTCTCTCCATGGAGGAGTTTTTCAGTGACTCGAGCATCACCTTAAAAAGCACTGGGCCACTGAAGCAGCACAGGCAGCAAGCAGTCAGAACGTGCCCCGGTGGCTCCAAGCAGCCCAGTCATACTGGTGGGTACTGGCCAGGGCTGAGTCCAGCTTGCCCCACGCCCCCAGCCTCCCAGTATCTAGTTGTTCTTTCGCTGCAAGATGACCTGATAAACTTGGATGGGGTATTTGAGAAGCTCCTGGGCTGCGGTGGTCGACTGACCTACGCAGACCTAGGGGTTGGAACCATGCCGTTGACCGGTGTTACTTGAACTGCCTGCGTTTTGGTTTCCGCATGTGTAAATCGGGACTCGTAACACCCATCTCACTGGGTTGTGGGAATCCGTGACATGATGGGTGTAGAGCACATGGCTATCCCTGTCCCCTTCACTCCCTGAGCTTACTGAAGTGCACCCCATCCTTCTCGCCTCCTTTAATCCCCATAATTCTCCGCACCTCATCTGTCCATACTCCCCTGCCTCGTTTCTGCTGACTCTGGGTTATTTTTCTCTTGTCCTCTTTTCATTGTCTCCCCTTGCACCCCAACAATCCCTCTAGGCTTTCCTCTCCTCCCCAGTCCCCGCCCCCCACCCCCGCCGTTGCCTTCCCCTGCGGCTGGACCCAGTGGTGTATACTGGGGGTGGGCAGGCCTCTACCTCCTGAACGTGGCAGCACCCTTTCCTCCTTCAGGCTGGCACACAGGCAGACTTAGTCCCCGTCATGCCCAGAGGGACACAGGAGCCCCCCGCCCTGTTTCCCCCTGCCCGCAGGCCGGCACTACCTACACCCACACTCTGCCACGCTCATCCCTTCGTAGTGGTACTTGAGGGTGGGGACCCCCATGTCATCCTTGTAGAGGATGGAGATGGGGCTCAGTTTGGTGGGCACGCAGCAGGCCTTGCCCACCTTCATGGGGAACTTGAGATGCACCAGGGTCTGCACAATGGCGTGTTTCGTTGGGGTGACGTCATCAGCCAGGGGGAAGAAGCAGCCGCCTTTACATTCATAAGCATCGTACTCTTTGGGCGCAATGATCCAGCTGTCCCAGCCGATGTCCTCGAAGTTCACCCGCAGGGAGGTCTTCTGACAGTGGTTGTTGGCCCCGGCGCTCCTCTTCCGTCTGGCTAAAGATGACCCTGTGGCCACGTGACCGTCCCCGTCCTCCTCATCCTTGTTGTCGCCTGCCTCAGCTGGACCATTCTTGGACAACTTCTTGAGCATACTGTCCTGTTCGTGGCCTATCATCTCCCGGAGCTCCAGCCTGGTCTCCTTGGTCCCATTGCTGCGGTCATTGGAGAAGACAACGAAGAAGGGCAGGTTTCTGGAGCCTGGGGGGACACTGATATCCAGCTTGTCACAGCCCTTCCTGTGACTCTCCACAGTCACTTCCAGTTTATTCTTGCTCTTGGTGGCGTCTGCTCTGACCCACCGCTTCACAGCACCGGAGACCTCAAAGGTCTCCCAGCCCTCCTCCGAAATGTCCTGGGACACGAGGAATGTCTTGGTCCCTGCAGAAACATCCCAAACATCTGGTCCATCCAGAACGTCATAAATGGCCATGTTGCCTCTCAGCTCGTGGGAAGCGTCTACGTGACTTTGACAGGAGACATAGAGTCGGAGCTCAGCCCTGGTGATCTGCTCATGCCTAGGAATGGAGATGTTGAAGAGCAAGATGTGCTTCTGGAAGGGGAAGTCCTCTGTGGCTGTGAGAGACACAGCATCTGAAATGCAAGTACACAGTCCTGGTCACCTTCCATGACACCAAAACTGGGACTCATGACTTGGGTCAGAGGGCATCCAGTATGACACTGACCGACCCTATCAAGACTTTATTTGGTTTCATTTAAGCCCTTAATGTAGAAGAGAATTTCAAAAGGTACATTGAGGGCCCTGCAAAGAAAAACAGGGGCAAGAGATGCCTGCATTGGAGATGACAGGGCCGACTCTTTAGCGAGCATCTATTCCGCTCAGCGTTGCACTAGGAGCTCTGCATTCTGTATTTCCCTTTGCTCTTCACACTGGCCCTGGGAGGATCTAATTATTATTCCACTTTTACAGGTGTGGAGACTGGATGTAGACTGTTTAACTGCCAAGTGCACACATCCTATGAAGCTCTTCACATAAAAAAGAAGGAGTCAAATAAACAACACAGCAAAGCATGTTGTGAGCCTCAGAGTGCAGACCCCGAGTGTGGGATGTTCAAGCAGTTACCCGGAGGGGACGGTGAGTTTCCAAGATTAAGACGATGTTAAAAATCTCAGCGATTGGAATAGCATAGAAATCATTCAGAATCATTATTTCTGAGCAGAGTGAAAGTGATTTTTTTTAATGTTTGAGGGAAAAAATAAAACAGATCAGCCTCGATTGCTTTGCCTCGAGGCAAAAGCAAAATATTAGGTAAAAATGGGGCTTAGCTTTTAGCTACACCATCGCCTCCCGTTTCCAACTTCTCTTGGCTGGTACACAGCCATCAGGCCATCTCTATTATGCCGTGGCTCGGTCACCAATATGAAGTCACAACATGAGGGGAGTCTGTGTGCTGCCGTGAAATCCAGCAGTGTGTGACAGACTGCAGTGCCAATCTGGACTCGGCTCCTTCTTAGGCTTGTGACCTTGGAGAAGTCCTGAGTCTCTCCATGCCTCAGTTTCCTCTTCCGTAGAATGGGGCTCATCCTACCTGCCTTCCAGGGTTAGTGTGAGCCTTCTACAAGATGGCACATGGAACTTCCTAACACTGTCTCTGGCTCATAGATGATGCTCAGTCGATATTTCTGTGTCCTCCCCAGGCCCTCCTCTCCAAAATACGTGTCCCCCTAAAAGCACATGGCCCCTCACCCAGCGTGGATGTGCCTGCCACGTTAGCTCCTGCAGAATGTTTGTGACTAGTGAATGGGGTCTGTTAACATTAATGGCCTACTGTGCTCTTACTTTGCCACGCTTTGAAAATCGCTCTGGGACCACATCACACATCTAGAAAATAATCAGCCTCCCTCCCTGAGCTGCATTTGGACCCTCTATGAAGGGAGGCATAATTGGCCTCCCCAGGAGTGTAGGCCACAGGCAGAACTGGGATTGAGTCAGAAAGCTTGTTGTGGGGACATAGACAATGCTGGGCAGGGGAGGGGGTGCTCATCGAGACGGTGCCAAACGGTAGACTCCCGGACTCTGAGATTTGGTGATTAGGTCCGGCCAAAGCAGCTCAGCCTTTTCCTAAAGCACAGGCTACAGACATGCCCTGTGGGCATGGTGAGATGCTGGCAGCATCCGGGTAATCTGCAGATTGCATTTTTAAAAATTAAGCTAATATTTTGCAAGTTAGGCAAGTTCACATAAAATCCAGAAAAATCTGGATTGTTCTTCTTCTTCTGGGCAATCAGAAAATTCAGCACTGCTGGGCATGCGTCATGACTATGGCATCCTTCAGATGGGGTATGTGCTCTGCCGGCTGGGCTGGGCTGGCCTGCGGTGGCACTGAGCCAGGCCTGTCAAGGGTTTGCAGGTGTCAAGCCCGGGAGGAGAGGGGCCCCATGTGCCTGGGTGTTCAGAGAGACAGCAACAGCAGGAAAAGCCTGAGCTTTGTAGGCACGTGAGACCTGTATCAGAATCCAGCTGCCGAACCATTATGTGACCTGGGCAAGTTCCAGTAGCATCTGCAAGCCTTGGCTTCCACGCTCCCAACATCATTGCACCTACGTCATGTGAATTAGTGAACGGAAGCCCTAAGTCAATGTTTGTTATCTTCCAGCCCTTCCAAACCAGGTAAATCATTTTATATTTAGAAAATGATTAGGTTGTCCTCCAATGTTTCTCTTTCAGAAAAATTTATCAGACTTGTAGATACTTTTTGATGCGAGAGAAACAGACATTCTTTCAAGGTTAAAAAATACACCCATTGATCGAAGGCTAAGTAAGTTGTCTGTTTCCAAGTAGGGAAGGGGAAGAAGAGAAGGGAGGGAAGAAAGAGAGCTGGCATTCCCGTGGCACCTAATGTGTAAAATTGCCACTGGGCCCAGGGCAGGAGAACCTTCTACAGCAGAGCTGTCTCTAGAACTTTCTGCCGTGATGGAAACTGCACCATCCTTCAAGGTAGCCATTAGCCACACATGACCACGGAGCACCTGAACCGAAGCCAGAGAACTAAGTTATTAATTTTATTTCATTTTAATTCATTTAAATTAAAACTTAAAAAGCCTCCTATGTCCAGTGGCTACCGGTCAGGGCAAAGCAGCCCTGACCCCTGCGTCCCCCCTCCCGGGGGTGCCCTGGCCCAGCCGACTCTACCTTCCACGCTGAAGCTGCGCGCGATGTTGGACGCGGGGGTGGTGGATTTGTCCGTGGTGTATCGGTTGTACAGGTCAATCATGTACTGCGGTGGCTCCGCTCGGGTTCTGTCCTGGGAAGGGACGCCGCTGAGGTTGAGGCTGCGCAGGAAATCCTCCTTCATGTTCTCCAGGAACATCCTCAGGTCGAAGGTGCCCCCCTCCCGCTCACCGCCGGGCCCCCCGAGCAAGCGGTGGGCATCTCCCGCCGCCGACGCCCGCCCCCGGCTCTCCAGCGGCTTCCCCTGCGCGCAGCCAGCCAGCAGGGAGAGCACAGGCAGGGCCACCCAGAGCGCCCCGCAGCACATGTTGGGACGGCGCTGTCGCCCTGGACAGGAGACTGCGGGCGGCGGCCCGGGTGTGTTAGCGGGCGCGGGGAGGAGCCCGGAAGGAGCGGGCCCGCATTTTCCTGCCCAGGGCTCTGCACGGAGGCCCCGGGCCAGTTCACAGGCTCTCACCCGCGGTCCCCGGAGTGGCCTCCGCTTGCTCTTATCTGGCCCTCGAAGCCGCGCTCCCACCTCTTATCTAAGGGAGCTCTCTGTTAATGAAGGCTCTATAAACATCTGACAAACACACAGGGCTTGTGGGAAGGACACAGCCCGCTGCAGAGAATCCGAATTTCTCCGTGGGGTTATCACCCCCTAATTAGGATCCTCTCTCATTTCCTTGCCAGCTCTGTTCAGAGGAATCTTGAGGCAGGGTGACACATGCTCCATCTCCTGGGCCATACAAACAGAGAATCCAGGAAACAGACAAGACCAGAAAGTCCTCCAAATATAGAAACAACACAAAACTCTCAGAAGACCGGGGCAAAAGGTGGGTGGGTGGGGCGGGTGATGGGTGGGATCCTCCGGGGAGAGTAGGAGGCCTGCTCCCTAGGGAACACACGTGTGTGGATCTGTGAGTGTGTGTGTGTGTGTGCGCGGTTGGAGACCAACATGCACGCTTTCTCATCTGTCGGGTGAGTCCTGAACATTAGGCATCACGGAGGAATGTGGCACCCGTGATTTAATGAGGTGATAGAGGCTTTAGAGCCCCCCTAGAGGAGGGTTCAAATCCTGGCTCCCTCATCTAATGCCCACAAGGGTCACTTCACTCTCTGAGCCTCGGGTTTGGAAAAGACACGTGAGAAATGGAAGACGATTGTGTGCATCACGGCAGTGTCCGCAAGCCTGGATCAGCCTGCTCTCTGGGGGACACCACACCCATCCTGAGCCCTGCTGTCCAGGCCCCAGAGCAGCTCTGACCCTGGGCCTGGGGAGAGGGGACTCCTTGCTCGTGTCAGCTGGGTGGCTGGTTGGGCCACACTTGTCAGCCAGGAGAAGCATGCAGTCTGGGGAAAGGAAGGAAGGGGAACGGGGAAGCCCTGAGACCAGCACATGCCCAGCAGCTGTCCCCCTGGCCTCTGGAGGCTGACAAGCAGCACAGTAGGGGTCTGGGAGGTCCCGAGGCCTGTGTTATGGTAAGGGCATCGTGCCCACATGTAGACTCTTTCCATTCCCATTATGTGTGGGTTTGACCTAGGTAAAAAATGGGGATAGTTACAAATCTCTGGGGGTCTACTGGGAGGGGGTTTTGAACATGACGTTTTTCTGGGCTGCAGGGCTCCTGGGGAGAGGGAGCACTGAGCTGAGCAGCTTCAGGAAGATGGAGGAGGGGCCACAGCAGGCCAGCGGGTGGAGGTCAGGGATCCCAGTGTGTGCCCAGCATTCTTCCCACCCTTAGTGGGGGCGGGGTGAAACCCGGAGCCTCAGTTGCCGGGCCTGGATAGAACTTGCTGTTCCGATCCTTTGGGGACACTGTCAAGGGAGGGTGGACGGGAAGGGGTGCAGCTTCATAAGTGCTGCTTGGAGAGGGGTCAGGAAGCATGCTGGGCATTGAGCCAGCTCAGTACAAGAATTCCCTAGGGCAGGGAAAGGATGAAGGGGCGCAGAGCCTGGAAACGGAGCTGCAGTATGCGGCAAGGAGGGCCTGGGAGGAGCTGGAGAGCCAGGCAGACGTCCCCCACAGTGCTTCAGGTCCCAGAAACAGGCCACATTCAAGAGGCGGAGCCAAGGGACACATGGGGGTGGCCTGAATGTGGTCAGGGGAGCGTAAGGGGCTGCTACCTGATGTTTTCTTAAAAACATAGTAGATTTTATTTGCTGATTATAACAGTAGTATATAGAGCAGATGACTTGGGAAATGCAAAACATTATGAGGAAGAAAATAAAAATAACCTACAGTCTCACCAGTGATGCCCACAGTTAATATTTTGAAATTCAGTATATGCAGCTCTGCAATCCCCTATTCACAACCCTTTGGGCCAGGAGTGTTTTGAGATTCAGAAATTTGCAGATCTTGGAAATTTGGTATGGTGTATATACGGTAATATTCCCAGTGGGGTTGGGGACAATACCTTATAACCAAACACATTAACGTTTCTGCAGTGAAACGGATAAAAACACAAATGCCCATTCAGATCAAGTTTTGCCATGAAAAGAGTCAAAAGGGACTTCAGGTTTCCTGATAGTTTTAGATATGGGATCTCTAATAGAGTTCCGTGGACCTGTTTACATATGGGGTCACCACATCTGGCCGTGGAGGCTACACACGAGCCCTGCCTGGAGGTAGGTGCTGGTCACGTAGACTGTAATGTGGGTGATGCCCCCAGAGCTGTGTAAAACAATGTGCCTGTGCACTTCTGGAATTATCTGCCCAATAAGCTCAGGGTATCAATACATCCAGCTGTCCTTCCTTTACTGTTTTTAACTAATTGCATCAGGCCTCCTGACCCATATTATCAGGAAGTCTGATCCATTTCCTATATCGTCCAAGTGCCCTACAGGTTTATTCAGTCCAAAGGAAGTGGAGGTGGGATGGTATCAGTCCAGCTTCTTCATGCTGGAAGAGGCGAGGGAGAAAGAGGTCCTAGCAGGTCCCACCTACTGTTGCTTCTCCGTGACCCCTGATTTTGCTGTTGGAGGTGGGTCCCACACGTCTAACAGCTGCTTGACCACAGCTGCTGGGATGCCCTGACTGGTTCAAATTCCTTCCCAGGTCTCCGTAACATCCCCCTTTGGGCACCAAGATAAGAGATTTCTTAGGCATTCTCCAGGCTTACATTCTTCAAAAGGCGTGTGGCTGGCGTGAGAGATGAAGCCGTCTGTGGCTGAATTATGATCCCATTCTGCCCTCTCTCACAAACCTCTAGGATCTTGTGGGGAGCCTGCGCCGCCAGCTCAGACTCCCACTCTCCTCAAGGTGGTGTGATTTCAGAGACCTTGTTAGGAGGAAGTAGGTGCAGACGTCTAGGTTGGCAAGATGAGCGGACGCTGCAGAGGGACGGCGGTGGTGGCGACCTAACAATGTGAATGTGCCAGAGGCCACTGAGCTGCAGATGGAAATTTGATGATATGTATATTTTACTACAATTAAAAGAAAGAATTTTTAAAAAGTATATCATTTAGAGTTCTTTTTGTGGTAGATCGCAGAAAAGCAGAATCCAAAGTTTTAAGCAAAGCGGATTATGACTAACTAATGAAAGCTGCAAAGTCCAGGGAAGGTTTGACTTGAGCAGAGCCTGGTCCAGAGACCAGGCTAAGTTGTAGTAATGTTTTCTCCATGCCCAGAGTGTGGTCTTTACCCTCCGCCTCCCTCTTTTGGCAAGATGGTTGCAGCAGGTCCGCATTGCATCCAGTTCACACGGAGCCTGTGCTCCCACGGGTGCGGGGTGGGGGGGGGGCGGCAGGGGCAAAAGCCTCTTCTCCAGGAAGTCCCCGTTAGTCTCAGGGAGGCTTCTTGGTCCTGATTGGGTCATCCGCCCATGCCCTAGCCAATCATTGTGAACGAGGGGAATGCAATGCGCTGATTGGTTTAGATGGGGGTGATGCTGCTGGCCTCGAGGAATGAGAATCAGATTGGGATAATCCCCGAGTGGGGTCTAGATCTGGTCCCCGGAAGAAGCCACTACTTAAGGATGGTGAAAGTATCTTCCCATGCCATTTTCATATACTTCATTTTTAATGACTGAATAATATCCAACAGTATGGACCCATCCTAATGTATTCAACATTCTCCAACTGTAGGACAATTGGGCTCTTTATTAAGATAATGTTGCAAGGCACATTGTTACAGGCTAAATTTTATATTCTTTTCTTAAGAAGGTTCATCAGAAGAGGGGTGTCTAAGCCAAACTGCAAACGACTTCAAAGCTCTTGGTAAACATTGAAAGTTGCTTTCCAGAAATGCTCTCTTACTACTCACTTACATTAGCAGAGCCTAAGCACCTGTCTTACCACCCCTCACCGGTAGTTCTTTCTAGTCTTCAGCAATTTGATGAACAAAAAATGTTACTTCGCTTTGCTAGCTGAGCTGGACTCTATTTTCTCCCTGTTTTGATGAGCCACACCACAGGGTCTGGACTTCAGCTTTCTAGAAGGTACAGCGGTAGCTGCTTTGTACCCACACCTGGTCCAGGGCCATGCTCAGGAATCATATTTGGTTCTGGGCTGTGTGTCCAGGGAGAGGGCCCGAGTGATCCCGAAGGCCTGGGCGCTCCTCAGGAACACTGAGTGCCGTTAGTACGGAGCCTGGCACGCGGTAGGCATTCATCAAGTACTCATTCTTGCTCTTGTCTGTACAATGTCTGATTTTTCCATCCCTGTTTCTGTTACCCCTGGAGTGGCTCTGCCCTGCCCCTGCTTTAGCTGTGCTTTCAATTTGGAATGCCTCACACTCTTCCCCACTGCTCTCCACCTGCGCCAGTCCCCCCTGCCTTTTAGTGCCTGCTCCAGACTGCATTCCACCACACAGCCTCTGTGTTCTGAGTGACAGTGCTCAGACATCTGGATTCATCTGACAACCACTAGGACGGGTCCCAGGATCACTGTCTGCTGTTGGCTTGAGCTGGCATATCCTTCCTGCAATTTGACATGGCCAGAGAGAAGGCCTTGTATTCACGGTGGATCAGACGCCTCCTCTGGGCAGGCCTCCATGCTTGTATCTGCACAGGTCCTTGAACACCTCAGGGTACACCTCAGGGTACCCATTGTGTGGGTCAGGCTGGCTCTGTCCTGGTGGCTGCTGACCCAGCCTTGTCCCTCTGTCCGTACTTGATGCCCAGATAGTTTGGCATTACTATGCTGTGGTGATGTTTAACCAAAGCCCCTGTGTAGTTCCATCTCTCCCAGGACTTGTGAATTACAGAAATGGAGTCATCACGTGCGATCGCTATGGGAGAAGTACAATTTAATGAATAAGAGAGGCACATCTGACTCCTCCATTTGTTTCAAGGACTGCTAACGCTCATCTCTCCAGCAGACAGACTTCAGCCTTCCTTCATGGAGGTGGGACATGATCTGCCTGAATTTCCATGATACAGCTGCCTCCAGGGGGTTAGGAACCCCTCTGTCCCAGAAGGTATGCCATGAAGACACCTGTTCCTGTGAGCTTCACAAACTCCACATTTACCCACACATTGCCCGGAGAATGAAAACTGGACCCACCCTGAGGCTGTAAGGAGAGAGAATGAGCCAGGCAGAGCAGGGGCTGGGACCCTTCCCAGCTCTGAGCCTCTGCAAGACCCAGCTCACATCTGGCATAGATGGCATCAGTCTCAGGACCGTGCCCAGCTGGTCAGTGCATTTACTGGAACAGTGGTTCTTAAAGTGTGGTTCCTGGCCCTCCAGCAGCAGCACTTGAAAACTGGTTAGAAATTACATCGGAAACCGGGGATGTACTGTATGGTGACTAACATAATATAATTTAAAAAATTAAAAAAAAAAGGAATGGAGCTCAGTATTGTCCCTTGCTGTCAGTAGTTACTTAATAAAATCTGTTCAACTAAAAAAAAAAAAAATGCAAAATCTTGGCCTGGGTCAGCCACTCTAGAGGCAGGGCCCAGCAACCTGGTCAAGCCCTCCATCTGATTCTGATGCACATTCAAATCTGCACATTGGATTCGATAAAAGAGGAAATTCGTATGAGCCTTTAAGAGATAAAGTATGTCTGTACGGCGTTGTACGGGATTGGGCACACAGTAGCCGCTAAATAATTGAACAAACAGGTACATTTCTCTGCTGAGCAGGGTGACCCCTACTCATACAGACAGGACTGCCGGCACAGACTGAGGGATTTAGGGTGGGATTAGAATGGAGAGGGAAGGAAAAATACTGCAAAGCTGGAATGAGCATCCTTCTCTCTGAAAGTAGAAGAGAAAAAAGGAATAAAAATCTCAGGGGCATCAGTTTATCCGTGAAGGATCTTATGTTTCCAGCTTTTGATAAAAGGAAATAGTCTTGAACAGCCAGGGCTGACTCCAAAGTCGTCACTGCTGGGTCACATCCATCCTGGCACAACCGTGGCGCCCCTGCGTGGCTGGACACAGGGGGGATCCTCCCAGCCTGCCCCCCATCCTTGTAAACCGGAAATGAAGGCTCACAGAAGTCGTAGGCTTTTGTGGTGACCCAGATCTCCCAGAAACTACGAATGCTGGAAAGAATAAGACAGAACTCTCATAGGACACCCGAGCTTCATCAAGAAATGGAAGGGGAGCAGTGTATGAGAAAAAATTGGGGGTGCCATGGAGAAAGGAAGAATCTAGTATTGAGAAGAAAGGCATTGGGAGCCTTATCAAGTCACAATATTTTTACTCATTTTGCTATTAATTTATATCCTGTTATGTTCCAAAAAGGATTGGATGTGGCCAGCCAGACGCTCTGTATGCAGAGCAGTTTGGGACACCCAGCACCCAGGGCAGAGATCCTGCCGGCCCAGCGCAGTCCCTGAAGGAATAAGGCAGTGTGTGTGCTAAGGGCCACCCCCTTGCCTCACCTGATCTCTGCCTGGGTGGGGCCGCGTGCCCAGGGCCGCTGAGCAGACGCTGAGCAGACTCTGCTGGACTCTGCTGGGTGCCCTGAGACCCCCCCCCCAACCTCCCACCTACCTGTTCTGGGCACCCCTTCCAGCGTCTGTTCCTCTGCCTCTAGCTGCAGCCACCGCGGCCTTCTGCAGAGTCCACCTGGGCTTCTAGAGCTGCCATGAAGAGGGCCAGAGACCTGGGAGTTTCCATCTCCCCACCTGGGAGCAGCTTGGAGAAGAGGTCTGAATGCCCAGCTCCCTTGCTTCAAGGCTGGGTGAACCCTGAAGTGTAATCAAGCTCCAGAGCTCCCCACAAGATCCAGGATCTGGGGTGCTTGGTTTCTTGGCCTCCTGACCAGCTTTCCCCCTTCCTTACCTGTTGCTCCTGGGAGCACTTCCCCATCTATCCCTTGCCCAAGCACGCTCGGCTCAGGAGCCTGACTTAAGAAGACGCCATGGGCTGCTTTTCTCCTCCTAAGTGCCCCCTCCGAGGACTGCTCATGGGTCCTCCGTCTCCTCCAAGTCAGACTTGGGGCTGTATCATCCTCTCAGCTTCCACCCGAAAGGCTGTTATACACCGGCCCAAATCGGACCCAGATTCTCCTTCAGATATGCTGGCCCATCAGCTTCAGGCACTAGAGTTGATGCCTGCACGGGGGGATGTCAGCTCGGGAGTAAGGGAACCATTAATGGGGAGCTATTTTGGGATGGGGCTGCTGATGAGGAAGCAAGAGCCCCTGGACCTTAGGAGACACCCCTGACTACTTCCCATTGAATCTCTTGCTTGAAGTACCCCAAGGAAGAGGTCTCTACCCAGGGCAGCACAGATGTTCCTTTAAATGTCTCAGACACTTTTCAATCACTCGATGCCCCTCTGAGGCTCAGGATGTGAGACCACTGTGCCTGCCTGGGGCTCTATCCTGCCTGGCTGAGCCCAGGATGGCCACTGAGCAGCAAAGTGGGCAGGCAGGATGCTGGAAGGCATAGGAGTAGCTGGTTTCTGTAGTTTAGGATAGAGACAAGAAGGTGTAGAGAGGCCTAGGGGGCTCTACTCCTAACGGAGGCCCAGCGGCCCCCAAGATGTCATATGTGTAGGTGGGGATATATACATATTTTGGAACGGGTGACATTCAGTTTTTCAAGATACCACTGTACCTTTAATTTATTAGCTTTCCATAAAAACACATAACATACACAATCTACAGTATAGAAAGTATAATTTACAAAAATATAAAAATCTTGGTTATTTTTTAGTATTCCAACATATCACTGCATGTGTTATTTCAATAAACATGTTTAAACAATGCACACTTAACCTGCCTGATTACCTCTGTGGGGAATGGTGTCCACTCCCCCCTCTTTGTTTAAAAATAAAATATATATTAAGAAAAAGAGACCACAATGGGTTATATGTGCATACTGTGTGTGTGAAAGCTTTTGCGGCAGAGTTTCAAAGTTCATACCGTTATTCAGGCGCTGCGTTTCAGTATCAACATGTGGCCCAAAGTGTGTTCAACTGACTGTTTAAACAGAGGTTCTTTCCTTGTGAAGAGAGCGGACGCCCTCACGCCTGCAGCCTTCCTCCCCGGTTACGAGATGATGGTCACAAAAGCCACCATGGCGGACCCGTTTGGCTTTCAGGTCTTCAGAGCAGAGGGGATGGACGACGAGCAGCCTTCAGGCGAGGGTCAGTTCCCGGTTTCTTTCAGCGGATTCAGACTGGCATGTAGGGCGCTAAGTCATCAGCAACGAGAGAGCCCAGAATGGGCCCCGGGGGACAGATCTTTCTGGGACCCAGCAAGGGTGCCTGTAAGCTCTGGCCCGTATATGCAGCTGTACCCCTCACGAAGCCCTCACCCCAGAAGGCCCTGAGGATGCTGCCCTGCTCGGTGTGGGGCGGGGGAGAGGTTTCCTTCCGCCCCGGAGTGGCTGGTCTTACCGGCAGGCACAGGTCTCCACAGACATGTTGGGGTACACCTTCAGAACCACATTCCGGTTCTCATCCAGGAAGAGGACCCCCAGAGAGTTCATCTTGTCGGGAACACAGCAAGGCTCTGGGATGCCCGGGACGATGCCCACAGCCCTGACGATGCTCTGGATGGTGGCGTGGTTGGACGGGCGGACAATCTGCAAGGCAGGAAAGGAGCGCGGTCACCGAGGGGCTCTACCCTCACCCACCCACTGTGCCACCTGCACGTCCTCGACTGGGGCTGCAGAAAAGGTGTCGATATAGAAGAAAAAGGGAAGTTCCAGGGGCACACATTTCCTCCAAAGTCAGCCGCAGACAGTCCCAGAGAGCTGTGCAAAATCTCTGGCCTTCCTGCCCGTTGAGTGTCCCAGGAGGAGGGAAGTTACATCCGTACACGACTGGCCACTTGGGGGCACCTGTGCATCGCTCATCCCCAAGGAGCCCCTGGACCTGGGCAGGAACCGTCCGGAGGGTGATGCCCAGCTGTTCTGCCCGGGCCGCAGCTGCCCACATTTCACAGGCCCAGGAGTTCAGACATGCGACCCGTGTGAGCCTGTTCTTAGCACTGGACGGGAAGGCCCCCAGGCGTGTGTGCACCGGCATGATGGGGCTGGAATGGACGTTTCCCAGATGAGTCCGACTGTGGGGTGTCAGGGACTGCTTCACTTCACCGCCCCGTCTTCTCATAGTATCAATCGTATGGGATGGATTACCTCTATTTTACTGGTGTGGGAGTGGAGGCTTAAAATGTCTAAGTAACTTGACCAAGATCCCTCACAGTTAGCAAGCAGCCAAAAGTCACAGAAAGCTGGAAACCATGCTTGCGGGGGCCGTGCGGGCTTTCTTTCCCTCTCCAGGCAGCCTCGCACCCCCAGAAAAGTCGGGGTCCCAGCCACAAGCACAGAGAATGCTGTTCTCAAGCACCTCCAACAAGAGAAACAGGACCAAGCCACAGGAGTTTCAGCTCATGGCGGGCCAAAGGCAGTGTTACACGTAGTGTGCTGATGAGGACGGCCCCTTGCGTGGGGAGGTGGGCAGGGCAGCCAGGTAGGGACATCTGATTTGCGGGCTCAGGCCGCTGTCAGGGAAGGCGGCAGGCAGTCCGCCAGACTGATAAGGTAAGTGCCGGGCCAGCCAGCTGGAGCCTGCGGACTGCTCCTTCAGCATCTGCCCAGGCCTGGGCTGGGCTCCACCAGCCCCCACCTGTCTCTCTGTCCGGCAGCTCCCTTCCTCTCTCTTGCACATGCAAGAAAAGCCCCTTAATTCCCAAACAGGTTAATGCTGCCCCATGTCTGTGGCTGGGAACTCTCAGCTGACTGATTTATTTACATTCAAATTGGATTTATGCACGGACTTCCTTTCTTGAACGGGAGGGAATGACCTGGAACTCAGCAGAGGAGCTAAGCGGGAGGCAAGTGTGCACTCCGTGGGGAGGGCCGACCTCAGCTGGCAGCCAGCCCACCGCAGCTCTGGCCGCGGGGAGATGGATGGACAGAGCCACAACCCAGCCCGGAGGAAAGGGGAGACTCCGCAAATGAGGCCAACTCTGTGCTGGTCACAGACCCCAAGGCCCTGAGGTCCAGGCCAGGAAGAGGAATGAGAGCCTTGGTGAGGAAGGGGCTTCGGAGGCCTGTCTTGCTTACGGGGGGAGCAGGTACCAACTCCGTGGGGCGGCGGCTGCGTGGGAACGCACACCTAAGGAGATGGANTTCCTCTCCCACTCCCCCTGCTTGTGTTCCCTCTCTCGCTGGCTGTCTCTATCTCTGTCAAATAAATAAATAAAATCTTTAAAAATAAATAAATAAAATAAAATTCAAACTCGGCTTAAGTCAGCCCTTTCAAAAGCCCAGCCAAACCGCGTCCGTCTGCGGGCCGTAGTCCCCTGCCGGGCAGCCACCCGAGGACCTCTGCCGACCCACTCCCACCTTGAATAGATGGGAGGGGTTCTAATCCCTGTTCACAGCTGAGAAAGAGGTCCCAAGGCAGAGGGACTTGGCGGCAGGGGCAGAGCCGGGAGCCACAGCCAGACGACGGGCTGAACACAGCGGCGCTGCCCAGACAGCCTACCTTGGGCATGGGGAACTCGCACACTCCCGCGCAGTAGTAGGCGTCGAAGGATTTGGGCAAGATGATCCATTCATTCCACCCGATGTCTGCGAAGTCCACCTTCAGGTACCTGCGGGAGCAGACCCGCGGCTCGGCCCACTGCTTCCTCCGGGCTTTCTGCATCGTCTTCTCGTCGAAGTCCAGCACCCGCGAGGAGGCCATGAACACATCCTGGCCCTTCTTCCTTCGGTCCTTGCGCCCTGGCCGTGGCTTCAGGGTCCGGAAGGGGCCAGGCCACAGTTCATGCTTGTGGTAGTGCTGTGCGTGGGGGGCGTGCGCCGGCCTCTCGTCCAGTCCTGGCAGCTCATTGTCCTGGAGGGGCCCAGTGGCCTGAGTGGCCCGGCGTACCCGGGGGTCTGCTGAGCTGTTGGGGGCTGCGCCGGGCTCCGGGTCTCCAGCCTGGAAGGGGTCATATCTCTGCAGCGTCACTGCCACACTATTGGGCTCTGAGATGGCCAGGTCGTCAGCGTAGATGAGGATGTAAGGGGCGTGGGGGCTTGGACTGGGCACCCCTGGGGCCTTCTCCCCAGAATCCAGCTGGGCAGAGAGGAGCAGCTCGCCATCCTGGCGGGCTGCCTTGACGATGGGGGAGATGTCCTTGACCTGCCACAGGCCCCGTGGCGGGGGCACCAGGGCCACGGCTCCGCGGAGCAGCCCCTGCGTGGCTGTGTTCTGCGAGAGACTGCGAAAGAGCAGCTGCTGGTGTGTGGGCAGGCCCGCGGGCAGGAGGCGGCAGGACACATTCTTGGCCCACTGCTTGCATGGTACCTCTCGTGCCCGGGGCCACCGTGGTTCTGAGTAGAAGTGGAATGTGGCTGAGAGGATCATTTCTGAATCCTGCATAGAAGTCAGGTTGAAGAAATACACAGCCTTCTGGTCGACCATTTCTGTGCGGGCAGGAGAGATCATAACAGGTTAGGTTCTTTCTTAGCTAGGTCCCGGTGCTCAGGGGGTCTCCCACCCAGGGCTGGGATGGAGGAAGAGTGCCCATTTAGGGAGCCCCTCCAGGCCAGTCAGGCTTTCCTCATCCCGGGTTACCCTCACAGTAAACTGAGGAGGGCGCCCTTACTTATCCTCCATGAACAGCTGAGGAATTGAGGTTGGAGAGGTTGGGGATTGTCAGTATCCCACTACAAAAAGGAAGAGGTAGCAGACACGAGCACCTCCCTGCATCCTCTCCCCGCACCCCAGTGCCCTCAATGCACAAACGCGCAAATACCGCTGACACCTCCACGGAGGAGGTAAGGTGGAATCAGGTTTTCGGGACGCTTCGAGTCGGGTGCAAGCCCTGTCAGAGCATCCTCCTCCGTGTACTCAGCCCTCTAGCTCACAGACGTTAAATGCGGTCATTCTTCCAAACGAGGTGAATGAAGCAGAGCGCCCCTGACTCCCCTGTGTTCCAAATGTCTTCTGAGGGAAACTGGACTTGAGGGCACAGCTGTCTGCTACATGTTTTGCCCAAGGCCTTGTAAAGCTTGTCGGACAAAGGAAGAGCAGTATCAGGGTTGCACCAGGCCACTTGACAAAATCTACAAAGCCCAGGTTGCTCTCGAGAGGCCCAAATCCTGAGAAAGACCGGCATTCCTCAAACATCCCATCTGCAGCTCCAGAATGTCCTGGCCCCTGAATCCCTGGGACTGTCAAACCCCTCTTCCTTCTTGCCTGGTTCTACCAGGTGCATCCCAGGACCACGGGGCACAGCATCCTCATCTGTGGCCCAGGAAGCTGCCCCGAGCCCAGGTAGCATGAGTTCTCTGAGTGGCCAAGTCCTCCCGAGGGTTCGGGCAGGGGGAAGGAGTTGCTCCCCAGGCCGCCCTGTGATACTGCGGGCTGGCGGGAGACCAGAGCTGCCAGGCTGGCTGCCTCCCTCCCACTGCTCTACTTCCAGGTGCCAGGTGTCTGGTGGGTGCAGACTGCTGGGTGAAGCTGCCAGAGGGACAGAGCTCTGACGCACGGGACTGTGTATGGGCGCAGGCACTCTGGGCCCAAAGGGCATGGGTCAGGGTCTTAGCTGTTCTGACACCTGCACCCACAGAATCAGCTGGGACTTGTCTTCGTTACGGGAAGAAGGCATAATGCGATTGGGAACTGTCATGTACTCTCAATGGACCATGAGAGACGAAGGAAGGAAAAATCATATCCACAGAGGACCTGATAAATGTCAGTCAAGAGGCAGATAACACTCTAAAGACCCTGCCTTATCTGACCCTCTGAGCAAACCCACAGGAGAAGAGCGGCAGTCCCTCACCGTGCTCCACACATAAGGAGCAGGGCCGTGATGGCCGATTGAACTTGCCTTCTCCAGACACTGCAGCCTTTGGAGTCCTGGGCTCAAGGTCTGTGTTTCCCCAACTTCCTGCTCTCTGCCTTCCTCCCCTGGAGATGCTGATTCAGAGGCTCTGGGACAATCTGGCCAAGGGATTTGTGTTTTAACCAGCATCCCAGAGGGCTCTAACCATCAGGCAAGTTTGTGTATCTAGGGCTGATGTGTGGGTGGGGTGCAAGCTCGCCAACAGTGCAGCCCCCTATCCTCCAAGCTGGACAGGGCCCTAGGAACCAGGTCCCCAGGCCGCATCAGGACCACACCAAGCTCATTTGCCTCAGGCAGACAGCGGGGTCTCTAGTTCACATGACTGCTTGCAGGATTAAATAAACAGCATATGTAGGGTGCCGGGCACCAAGAAGGAGTCCCTAAATGTGGTTCCTTGCCACTTCCATCTAAAGGACCAAGGCTGGCAGAGCAAGCAAGCTCTTCCTACACCGACTCAGTATCCCCCAGTGATCCAAATTATCTGAGTTGTAACCCAGCCAACAAGGCAGATAAAGTGTTTTTCTTTAACCCAACTGAAGTCTGTAGTTCTGCTACAGACTGTCGCTAGGAAATGCGTTAGGTGGCTCTAGGACAGACATAGCTGACACTTGCGAAGAGCTGGCCCATTGCAGCAGGATGCAAGCATCTCTGGCCCGGGAATTTACAGCCTTTGGTGAGGAAGAACACAGCGGACTGGGGCAACAGAGATAGGCCTCCCCGGAGGAAAGACCCCAGCCTCCCTCCCAAGGATGAACTAACGGACTAGGAGATCTATGAAGAAGGTCAACTGTGACCACCATGCCAGGGACAGCAGCTTTGGCCTGAGGTGGGTGTGACCCAAGAAAGGCGCTGGGAGGCGTGCCCCCGGGGAGCAGGAAGTGCCTGAGAGGAGGGTCGGCCTTCCCTGAGGGTTATTCCTGCACCGGATGCAGGAGAGAGACAGCAAATATGGCTCCTCTTCCGACAGAGAACCACAGACAGTGTGCCCTGAGACTGACAGGGGGAGGGACTTGGAGGTCACCCTACCTGAACAGTTCCACTCAGGAGTCCTTCCTCCGTGTGGCTTGAACACCTTTGGCCATAGGGAGCTTGTCTCTCATGAGGCAGCGTGCTGCCTGCAGACCGTCTCCGTGGGAACTGTGGGGTGGAGATGGGCCAGCCCATCCCCAGCGTGTGAAGGGCCACAGGCTGGCTCCGCTCTCTGACTGTGTCTGCATGCATGCAGTGCAGGGGGCTCCAGGTTGTGACGAGAGAGGGGAACCTACATGAAGTCTCCCGGCTGCATGAGACCAGGCCTCGATGGAGAAACCCCTAAGAGAAGTCCCTATTTCCTGTGAACCATGCGGGTGCCATGTCTCATGGTCAGCAAGAAAAGACCTTCCCTCCCTCCTTCCCTCTCTCCCTTCTCCCGCCCTCCCTCCTGTCCTTTTCCTTTCTCTTTTTCTTCCTTCCCTCCCTGCCTCCCTCCCTTTCTCACTAAACATTTGGGAAACTCCTACTCTGGGTTCAGTGTTGCATTGACTGGGGTCCTGGAAAAGGTGACCGGAGGGGCTCAACTTAGGGATGAGACAGACGGGCCATCGTGATGACTCCCATCTCCCACCCTGTCGCAGCTTTACAGAGCACTGTCCAAGTGAGGCCCTGGGGATGCAGGGCGCAGTCACTCACAGGCCACTGCCCTGCTCACAGCCCTCCATTGCCCCGAAAGCAAAACGGAATCCCTTGCAGAGGCCTTGCTTGACCTGGCCTGCCTCCCTCCCCACCCCCTTCCCTGCCTCAGTCACCCTGGCTTCTGGTCCTTCCAACATGAAATTCCCCTCTCAGGGCTCTGCCTCAGCTGTTCCCTCTGCCATCACCCCTCCTCCTCCAGGCCCAACCCCCTCCCCTTCCGTTCTCCACTCAAAGGGCATCTCTAATAAAGGGCACCCTTGGCTCCTGTGGCCGGAAGAGAAACCCCGTCACTCTGTCCCCTGCTTCATTTGTCTTCATGTCACTTCCCAACATCCTGATACGTATTTCTTTGTTATTATTTCTCTTCCCCCCTAGAACACGAACTCCAAGGGAGCGGAGCTTTGCCAGCTCTGCGCACGGCTGCATCCCCAGGTCCTAGCCCACAGCCTGAGCGAGAGGCGGTGCCCAGAAGTAAGTGGTGAATGACGGGGGAAGCGTGGGGCCTTTGCTAGATCTGGCTGCTTCCGTTAACAAAGGGGGACCCCTGCCTGATGCCTTCAAGCTCACCAAACACATCCTGAAAGTCCAGAAAGCCTCATTCTTTGGGGAGATGGAGCTGATGACACAAATCCAACTGGAGACCCTGGGGAGCAGGATCTTTGTCCAGTTACTTCCGCTAGAGCCTCAGTTTTCTCGTCTTCAAAATAGGAATACGATCATTTACCAGTTACGGAGGTCCAAGCTCCAAGTGTGTACGCATGCTCGATTCCCCAGTTTCCCAAAGAGGAGAGCAGATGATGGGTCATTCATTCTCTGGAAAAAGATGGAGCTTCAGAAAGGGGATCTAACTTGCCTAAAGTCACCCAGCTGGTGAGGGGCAGGGCCAGGGCGCGCACCCAGGTCTGTCTGACCCCAAGGCCATGCTCCCCTGTGTATTCTGACTAGAATGGTGATCTCCCTAACAGCGAATGTGACAAAGACCGCATGCTGCGGAGCGCAAACCGTTTTGCAAACACGAGTCCTGATGTGGACGCTCTGGGATTCTAACTCTCCGAGAAAGAAAGGACTAACTTTATTTAGACGAGCCATTCTCTCCTTGGATTTTTGGAAATCTCAGAATCCTAACTGGGTCCACTCTGGGGGCACTCGGCCTCCTTCCTGAGGGTAATGGGGAGGGGACGGGGTGGGGGAGGGAAGAGGTGGCTCCCATCCAAGGGTCCCTCCAGGCACCCTGCTGGCCAACCTTCAGGCCAAAAGGGCTCTCAGACTGCTCTGCTCTATTGGAACGGAACCTAAGACACATGGAGATTTATCTCTTCATCCACTGCCCTGGAAACAGCCATCAGAGTGACCAGAGTGAGAACGTGGGGGTAAAGATTCAAGCACCAATGGAAGCTGGAGGAAGGGAGCCATGGGCCACCAGGGGTGCTGCACAGAAGGGAAGAGAATGAATATGTCTCAAGCGTCTACTTCCAGGCAGGCCCCAGGGGAAAGCCTGCTTACATCACTTACTAGCCAAAGGCAAATCATGGAGCTCCTCCGTGCCTCAGTTTCCACATCTGGAAGCTGGGCCGAGTGTTTGTATGTACTTCCTAAAGTTGTAAGATCATCTCTGCCGAGCTCACACCATGGTGTCTGGTACTTAACACGTGCTCAGAACGTGCTGGCCGTGCGATGTCACCGGCTACCACTGCGCTCAGGGCACCATGTCCTTGCTCCCTGTCCTCATGCCCAGTGGGAGGCATTGCCACCTGTCCACCCCTCCAGCAGGAGCCAGAGTCCCGTGGCCTCTCCCCTCCTGCATCTAACCAATCCCAGTTCCTGCTGGTTTTACATCCAGTTTCTCCACAAGCATCCTGCACTCTGCGTCCCTCCACCACCGTCTTCACCCATGGCCCACCGCGACCCCAGATCACCATCACCCCTCGTGTCACACTCATGCTTCATGAGGAAATCATCTATTATAGATGAAGAGTCAATATCCTTACTATACAAGAAAACCTCTACCAGTTGGTAAGAAAAACTCAAGACCACAAGGAGGAAGCCGTTTCCATAGGAAAAACTGCAACTGGCTAAAAGGTGTGAAAACCAGTTCAGGATGACAAGGAATGGGAAAAAAAGTGACTTTAAATGAGGATAGAGCAAGTTTTACCTGCGTGTTAAAGATATGATCCTACTAAGGTAAAAAATGATGTGTACATAATATATAATGTACAGTATATATAAAATAGAGTAATATATTTATATAAACTATAATATATATTATGCATTGTATATTCTATATATTCCACTAAACTATTAACTCTGGTTATATTTGGGTTTGTGATTAGGAAGACTTCTTTTCTTTTTTATGGTGATTTTCTATGGTTTCCAGCTAAGTGTGACTTTATTTCATACTCTCTTCTTTCTCCGCCTCCTGCATCTCTCCTTCCCTTTCTCTCTCCCCTCCCTCCTCCCTTGCCCTCCTGCTTTGCCCCCCCCCCCACTGTCTGCACACGAATATTGCCCCACTGCTGCAGCCAAACTCAGGCCCCTCAAGGCCCTTGATGGCCTGGTTGGGCCCACGGGTCCACCTCCATCTCCTGTCTCTCTCCGCTCATTGTTTCCTCATTGAAACCAAACTGCTCCTAGTCCCCAGCACACAGCAGTCGGCTGCACTTCCACACCTGGCCAAACCCCACCTGCCCTTAGAGTCTATCCGGAGCCTCACCTCCTCGGCGAAGGCTTCGCTGGCCCCTCCCCACTGACCCTCCCCGCGCTGGGTCAGTGTCGTCCCTTGGCTCCCAAGCACACCCACAGCCCCTCCCCATGGCATTGTGCCCCCTGTTCTGCTGCCCGTACTCTCCTGCTTGCTTCTCCCTTCCCCTGGTTCGTGCACTTTTCTGGCCAAGAATCTGTGCATCCTTGTGTCCTCTGAGCTTACAGCACCTGCCATCTAATGAGGTGCTCAGGAAATACTTGGGGAACTGAAACGAACGTGACCGTTGGCATTGTTGGCAGTTAGCTACGTATTATTACTCTCGTTTGAAGATGAAGACATCAAGCTTGGAGAGGTTAAGTAAACTGCCCAATTTCACACAGGTCAGTGGAAGAGCTTAGAGTTAGACACAATTGTTTAGGACGGGGGGGAAGGTCTAATCTTAAGCCTTAGGGTCAGGCTCAGAAGCGCTCTCCACTGCTGTAGACTTAATAGGGAACAAGACACACTTCAGGGAGCAACGGAAGGGAGGGAGGAAGGAGGGGACTAAAGTAATAGTAACAGCATCTAGTAACTGACCGAACCCATGCCCAAGGCGCTGTCTTAAGCACTTGACATATCTCAGTTCATTTTAAAAACCCTATAAGGAAGGGAGCATTACTAGCCCCATTTTAGATGTGAAAAAACAAACAAACAAACAAACAACAAAACAACTGAGTCATGGACAAGTTTAGTCCCTTGCCCCGGGCACAGACTCAGCATTTGGACCTCAGCCGTCCGGCTCACAGCCCGCACACAGAACTGGAGCGATCCTTCCTGGCGGCAGGTGAGGACCATGGCTCCACTGCCTCCAGGGCTGCAGGGACTACCCCACTGAGACTGCAGAGGCCACTGTGATGCCACAGGATGGTACTGATATATTCCAGGGCTGAGCTAAAACCCCCACATTGGTGCCTCGTCCATGAGATGAGGGGTCCCTGCCCAGGCTCACAGCTGCTCACAGCTGGGGTGCTGGCTCACAAAGCGGGCATGTCTGAGGGCTGGTGGGGGGCTGGGTGTGAACCAATTAATAATGCGAATCAAGGGAGGAGGTGAGAAACCAAACTGCCTGGGCCTATACTATGTCAGGCACAAACCCACCTCGTCCCACCGAACCTTCACCTCCATCCTGTGTGTGCAGAAACCCATGCTCAGAGAGGGAAAGCTGGTGGCGTTGGGCCTTGTACCCATGGCTGTCAAATGGTTCCAAATAAGCGTGCTGGGTTTGCCAGACCATCGCAGACTGGTCCAGAATAATCCTGATCTCCCAGAGAATGGTCTGCTCTACCCTCTGCCTCCTAAGTCCTAGGCTGAGCTCTGACACAAGTGGAAGAGACGCTAGCAGTGGGAGCCGCTCTGGCTTGGCACATCGGAGGTCCACCCTTGCTGCTGTGAATGCCCCCACCCCGCCTCGGTTTTCTTATCCGTAAAATGAGAGGGCTGGAGGTGACGCACTGTCCTCAGGTCCTCTTCAGGACTAACACCGCATGCGAAAGTGTTACTTGTGCTACCCCCGTTCTGGGCAAACGGAAAGACAAGACCGAGCACCTCCACACCCGTGGCCGTAGCAGTGACGGCGCTCAGGGGACATGCTCGCTTCTGCTGCAGGACGGACTTTGCTGACCTTGCTTTCCTCAACGACAAGGCTCTGAGGACTGAGTTAATGGATGCAAGGTCAAGTGTACGCCCACATGAACACAAATGCTTTGTATTTCCACAGGAACAACACGCATCCACACCTAATCTGGCCAGTGCTGGGCTCCGGGCAACCCCACAGGGAAGATACTGGCAGGACCTGCCCATTTTCTAGATGAGTACAGTAAGGTCCACAGAGCTTTAGTGATTTGCCCAAGGTCATGTTCATGCTAGATGATTCTTGAGTGGCTTAATTTAATAATGACGCTCCAGAAATGGACCCCATGTGATAAATAAAAAGTACCAGGGAGAATGGAGTTAGGTCCAGCTGGCGTGGAGCCCAGGAACAGTACCAAGCGGTCTGCTCAGTGGAGGATGGCGGCCCAGGCCTCTCGGTGGCAGGTATTCCCTAATACATTGTTATGCGAGGCCAAGCTTCCCAGGTAACAGGTGTTACCTGGAGTCACCCAACCAGCAGTCAACAGGTGGCCGACCTGACCCAGACCGTCTGGCCCGGTGTTGGGCTTGCTCCTCTCCACCGCGGGAGGCGTCGGTCCCTAGAGAGCAACAGTTTTTTTCTCCTGATGAATGGCCTTTTCCCCCACAAGGGCTGCTGTGGACCCCTACCCACACTTTCCGGAATGGCATTCTGTGACCATGGGTGGTCACCATGACAACCAGGGTTTTCCCGCCACCCTTGCCACCAGGCTGCACCTCTTCTGTGCTCGCCCAGGGCCCGCAGTGGTAGGCCAACCAGGCTGGCTGACGGCTGAGGCCACAGGCTGGAAGTGCTCTCAGAGCAGGGCAGGGAGCGCTCTGTAAGTGACCTCTGTCTGCTCCAGCCAAGGTGAGGACAGGTACAGGATCTGCCCAGGTGGGGCAACGGTGGGAGGGAAATAGGGCACCCCCACTGCCCAAGCTTCTGGACTCTTCCTCAAACCCCCATGGTCTGAACATTTCATGTTAGTGCCTTGCAGGCCTCAGTTGTGTGTACCCCAGACCAGGCACCCAAGGTTCTTCTCAGTCCACTCTGTTTGCCCAGCCCCGGAACCCACTAAGTGCCCCCAGCTAGAGGTTCACGCCCCCTGCCTGGGCCCAGTGTCTGGCACCTCTACTGGGGCTGCCTGATGCCCACCTGACTGTTTCCGCTCAGTACCCTTCTCATCTGTCAAGAGCCAACACAGCTGACCCCTATGACATGGATACGACCGGTCAAGAGCTTCCCCAGCCCAGGATCGTCTCCACACTGTGCTTAAAGCTTTGTGTATGGGGTAGTCTAGACCAGCAAGTGTGACACCCTCCCAG
The DNA here is from genome assembly GCF_017311325.1 of Ursus maritimus. NCBI lineage: Eukaryota > Metazoa > Chordata > Mammalia > Carnivora > Ursidae > Ursus > Ursus maritimus. The sequence goes on along the minus strand of NW_024426885.1, from coordinate 40,905,869 downwards.
TCTTGCAGCACCTTAGGGGCAGGAACTCTGTGTCACTGCCACTCTGGCGTCCCCACTGGAGGCTCAGGGCCTGGCATAGAGTGCTTGGTGAATAGTGAATAAGTGAATGAATGAATGAGTCTATGAATAGAAGGAAGAGAAGAAGTGGGTGCAATGGTGGGGAGGATGAACAAGTGAGGAAGGGGGAGAAGGACAAGAGGGGTTGTCCGGGACCCCCTCTACTTACCTAACCGGGCCCGGAAGCTTCGAACCGTGTTGCCCCCTCCCGGCCTCGCGCCCCTCCGACTGTATTTCTCATAAAGCCGGAGCATGTGGGCAGCGACCATGTCTTGGGCGCCAGGGCCCAGAGTGGCAGCGGCATCCCCCGGGAACCGCCAAGGGTCCTTGATCCCAGCCAGGCCATCAGCGGCTGCAGGCGGGGCGGACCGGGCGGGCGCCTGGTGGCTGCCGCCCGCGTCCCGGAGCAGCAGCAGAAGCAGAGGCAGCAGGGGCAGCAGCTGGGTCGTCCGAGCAGGTCCACGGGCCATGGTGGGTGGCGGCGGCGAAGGGTCGAAGCCGGGAAGGAGGAGAGAACGCGCGGGCGCACGGGAGGCTGCGGACCGACCCTGGGGCAGGAGGGCGCGAAGGGCTCTGGGTGCGGAGATCCGCGCCGGGCGAGGTGTGGAGCCGGGCGGGAGCCGAGCGCTCAGGTCTGTCCGCACCGCCCGAGCCCCGGGCCAGCGGTCACGGCCGTCCGGAGCCCCGTGGAGCCGAGCCAAGCCCGAGCCGACGGGCCGCCCCAGCGGACTGGCGCAGCGAAACTTTGCAGCCCGCAGCGCGCCCCGCTCGGCGGGTTCGAGGGGCGGGGCGGGGCGGGGCGGCCGGCGGCGCCCTCGGGGGGACCGGCGGTGCGCCCCAGACCACGCGGGGCTGTAGCCGACTCGGCAGTCCCTGGCCCGGCTGCGGTGTGCGTGCGCCCGTGTGTGGCGGCGTGCGCGCGCAGGAGTGTGCGCCCGAGTGTGCGCCCAGGAGTGTGGGGGGCGTGGGCGTGGGCGAGCGCGCTCACCGCTCCCCTGCAGAGAGATAGAGACCCAGGACCCGGCCGGCTCCTGTGTGTCTGCGCCGCAGCCCCGCCAGGGTTGCGCGGGGGCTGGGGTGGCCTTGGGAGGGGGGCCCGCCTGCCGGGTTGCCCCTGTAATGGCATGTGATGACTGTGTGGTTGCAAGATGACAGCTCCCCCGTGAGGGCCCGAAAGGGGATGTGTGGGCCCCCGGTTGCCTCTGAGCCGGTATCCAAAATGCAGGAGTGAGGGGAACGGGGACCTTCCCTGGGCAGCATTTGGAAAGAGAAATCCTGACCCCAAAGCTCAACCAACCCAGGGCAACTGGAACAAGATCCACATTAAAATTCAGAATTAGTCCATTAACTGACCCTGTATTTGGCAACAGTGCTTTCAGTTGTTGAAGAAGCACATCAAAGGTCTTTATTAATCGTTGGACATGTAGTCATCAGGATTGTTCTGGAAAAGGACGTGGTTTCAAATTGCCTTGCAAAACGTTTCCAAGGCGTCAGGATAGGAGAAGAGAAAGCAGTAGCTTTTTCAAGGTTTCACAATAAAGTGAGGGTACAGTGAATCCCTGGCCGACTTCCCCTCCACTTAGCCCTGGGGCAGGAGGTCCTGCATTTCATCATGCCTTTAGTGTGGTTTCTTGTCCATGGATAGAATTTCAGGGGGTCTGAGAACTTGGATGGGGAAAATTTACATTTTTATTTTCAATAAACTGTAGCTAAAACTTAGCATTTCCTAATATTGAAATGCAGGCAACAAGCCACAATGGTATTAACCATACCTGTAACTTCCATGAATTAATTAAAAAGCAGATATATTGCTATATTGCAAAGTTGTTTTTCACAGTATCTGGAGAAGTATATTTTAATGTAATTGACTTTCTTGGTAACATTGTATGTTAGAAAATTTCTTTTGAAAAAAGGGGTCCACAGGTTTCATCAGACTGAGGAAGGGGTCGAGGGCCCACACAAAATACTTACAAATCCTTGTGAGGGAAGGAAAGGACCTCTTCAAACCCATGTGCTTCCAGAACTATCTAGGATACTGCCTATGCTACATTTCAAAAGACTGTTTGCAAACTTGTGAACACCCTGTTCCCTTTACTTGGTAACTTTGGGCTCCGTGAGCCAGAATCGTTACTTTTCTTGGAGGGCTCACAATGTAATAATTGAAAAATTGCTGGAAAAAGCTTCTGTTGGTGTGTAAAACACAACCTATTTGTAATTCTTTTTAAATCTTGCAGTGTCCAATTGGAGGCTATCCTATTGAAAGCCTCTGAACCTCAGGCCTGTAGCTTTTGGAAAACGATAGAGAAGCATTTTATTTATTTTGATAATTATCTCACATGGCAGCAACTTCCTGTCTATGTAGCTCCCGTTTTTTCTGTGATACCGCTTTCAAAACTGCTTGCCTGGAGGTGCGATGATCGAGTCACCGTCTTAGACTCGATGAATCTGTCCTTATAAATGGTCCGCACCGACTTTTACTGCTCCCTTTCCCCCACCCCCCACCCCCACTGCCCTCCTTCTCCATGTGCCCCTCACTTCCCCTCTCCCCTCCTCTCCCCTTCTCCCCCAGAATGCCTCTGACCTGTACCGGCTGGGGGTAACCTCTGCTCATGGGTAGTTTTGTCTCTGCTGGGGCCGTACACAATCGAGGCCTGTGAAAAGGAGGGTTAGTCTGCAGGAGGCCGGGACAAGCTGGGCTATTCGGGATCTGTGTCCATTAAAGCCTTCTTGCTCCCCTTAACTCATTCCCCCTCCATTCAAGCCAGCCTGAGGGTCAGGCTTTAGCCAGCCCTAAAACCTGTAGGGTACAGATTCTCTGAATTGTTGGGAAAGAATTAAGGCATCAGCCAGGGACGGCTAATATTTCTTGCCTCATTTTATTGCTGAACTGCGGGACTGTAAAGTCTTGAACACTGGAGCACTACGGCCCCCTTTCATGTAGCCGAGATGATGGGATAAAAATGTGTTTGGTGAAGCAATTCAGATTACCACCGGGTCACATCCTCGCTGGCTCCCAGCACGGCCTGCAAACAGCATCACTGAGACAAGAAACAATCGCTGTGCAATTCAGCTCATGCAGAACAGTGTTTCTAGCGTGGAAATGAGGCTAATTGTGGAGCTTGCCAATGAGAATGTTTTGTTTTTAATAGCTCAGGCTGTAGCTCGAAATAAGAGTTGAGAGGGCGGACCGTGGATTCAGGCCCCGAGAGCTGTGATTTCTGACAGCTTCCTCCTAAACGGATTGGGGTCCTGGGAGTATCATACACTATTCTGACCAGGAACACTGGGGTCTTGGACTTGCCGACCGGGAGCAGAAAGGGCTCTCTCCGGAGAGGGGAGAGGTTGTTTGGGGGCCCTTAGTCTTCCAAGTCTCTCTGCCACACTCTCTGGGTTCCTTACACTCAGAAAACCCCGAAGACGAAGTGAAGAAGCTCAGTCGTTAGGAAGCCCCAGGCCTGGACAGTTCTGAGAAGCAAGCTCATTTGCTTTCCTCCGAACCTCTCCCCAAATAAACACCCCATGAAATGTTCCTGAGCAACTGTTTCATGATATTGTCCAGGTAGCTTGGGGTAGAGTCAGTTTTCGGCTCTCGCTAGCTCTGCCACCAGCCCCATCTCCAGCCCCATCGCTTCTTTGGAACCCTCGCAGCGTCCCATTTACATGAGAAGGCTGAGCCCTGGACTCTGTTTCAGCTCTAACGCTGTATTCCTGGGTTTGTGGCCTCATGTCAACCCATTTTTGGAAGTGAGAGAGTCAGTGTGACCCTTTGGAGTCGATTGGGACTAGGGTTTGTGTGCCTGTTTTCACCACTACCGAGCTGCATGGCCCTTCGCAAGTTGCTTGAGCTCTCTGGGCCTCAGTTTCTTCAGCTCGAAAATGGGGACAGGAGCAAGATATTCTGAGGATCATTAGTAAGAGTTCAGCATGAGATAGTACTAAATAGCATTGATGCTTGTTACTACTCTTTGTATTTCTTGTGCATTCAAAAGAGATTGTAGCCTATTTGAAGGGGACCCAGACTCTGGGAAATTTGGTGAGAGGTTCAGCCCAGCCTTGCTCTGCAGAGGAAATGCATTTCTTAGTGCACAGTGCCAAGAGCTAGAAAGAAAAGGAAAGGAAGGAGAATGTTTCCACGATTAGGAAGTCATAGACCTCTACCGGTGGTATCTGGGGGTCCCTGTCCAGAGGTTGGGGGGGATGACTGACAGCCCTTCATCTAGACATCCAAAGCTCTTGGCCCTCAAGGACAAAAGAGGTGTGAGCGAGTCCCTGTTCCCATTTAGGGTATGAGCTGTGAAAAAGCAGCTGAAGGGTTTGCAGGGGCGCTGGAGACAAGAATCCCAGGGCCTCCCCAGGCCGCCGGGCCCGAGTGTAATAAATCTGCGAAATAACAAGCACAAAGGACTTTATAATCAATGACAGATTTTATTTTTGCTCTGGCAAAATCCATCCGTGGAGCTAACATTTTATAGGGAAATAACTACCCACTTTGTGACTCCTCCTCGGCCCATATTCTCTTTCTTAAAGTCGGGAAAAGCTCAGAGAATCAAAGTCAGCTCCTCCGAGAACTGTGGCAGGAGAAAGCATGACTTCCCCTGGGCGGGAACCCAACCCTCCCGTTACTTCCTAGGGTGGCTCGGGCCATTCATTTCTGTTTTGCTAAAATACCCGTGACATGTGAATAAACCAGGATTACAGAACATTGTCTCGGTCAGTAATCTGAGCCGGCACGGGCTCTGGTTTGATGAAATATGGTGCTCTCTGAGCAAACATGGGAATTGGTATTACTTCTCGTTAAAGCTGAACAGTGGGACTATTTAGAACTGACGCATGAATGCTGCACTGTGGGGAGCGACAATCTGAAGGGAGCTGGTTTGGGGGAGGGGGCAGTGGTGTGTGTGAGTTGGCCCGAGCAAGGCAGTTAGGCGATGTCTGCAGGGGAGGCAGCCAAAGAGACACTTGGGAATTAGGACCCCCTTCGGGGCTGCCTGGGCTCCTGACAACCCCAAAATAATCCTTCTTAGAACCTTTGCAGGAGGGACAGAGCCTCACATCCTGGTCCTGGCATTCGAGCCCCTCTGGTCTGGCCTGACTGCCCCCTCTGTCTTGGCGGACCTCTGTCCAGTCTCTCTTCCCGCCAGCTCTCTCGTGCCCCGGATTCAGAAGGACCCGCAGTCTCTCAATGCAACTTTCAGCCTCCTCTGGCAGTGCTTTTCTGGAATCTCTCTGTGCTAACCACCCAGTTCCCCTCCACGACCCGGGTGCGCGTTCTCCCAGCTGCCAGGACCGTGGTCTGCTGCTGGCCCACAGCTAAGAACCTCCCCAGGGACTGCCTCACCCAAAGCTGTCCCCTTCCCTGGGACAGCCCCAATGCAGCCATGAGGCCTTGAAGGGTGTGAAGGCCCAACCCCCGAGCCCCAAGGCAGGAGAGTTCTGAAGGCTTGTTGGCTCCAGGATGTGCTGTGGGCTCTGCCAGGGCCCCTGTCTTAGCCATATCACATTCGCCTTTCCGGTCTGATGAATCCCAGTTTCCACGAGCACATTCCCATGAACCTCTGCATGCACAGTTCCATCTCAGAGTCTGTTTCCTGAGACACCTGACCTGTAATAGTCGGTGCCAGGAGAGATGCGAAGAAGCCGCTCTAAGATGGGATCTGGGGGCTGAGTCATCTACTGCCTTATGGCAAAGAGGACTCGCTCTGCCTGGTCCAGGTAGCCCTTGGCATGTGTAGTGGTGAACCCGAGGGTTCAGTAGCTCAGATATTAAGGGTTCGGGGAAAGTGATCACTAAAAGACAATGGAAATGGGGGCTCCTGCTGAGTGAGACAGATTCATGGGAGATAGGTACCGAAAGGTGGAGGGTGATCAATCACTAATTTAAGCCAAGTATGCAAATCCGAGAGGCTTCCCGGCAGCGCGTAAAGAACCCCTTGCGGCTGGTGCAGCTGAGGATCCGGCCCAGGACTTAAATAGGAAGGAGCAGAGCTCAAGTAATGGCTGCATTTGCAACCCCAGCAAGTCCGTTATGCCAAAGTCAGCGTCCTAGTTGGGAAAGAGTGGGACCCCGGACTTGGGATGGGGGCGTCTTGGTTGACGTACTTGAGAACCTTAAAACTCTATAGCTGCTGGCATTGCTGTGGGCCTGAGGAAGGAGCTGACACTTCCCTTGCTTGAAGAAGCTGCAAATATAACATGTGTCCCTCTCGTAATCTCCCCACACCTCCCTTCCTGCCTGCCGGGTGAATACTGGGGTCGTGTCACCACATGTCACTCAGCCAGGAGAGTGCCGTGAGCACCAACAGGGAAAGGTAGTCTGGAGTGGAGTGTTTTAGTACAGAGCCAACATGCGCCAGCAGAACATGAGTGGAACTGGATCCTAGGGGGCTGGGTCAAGGGGGGATATAGAGTTGGCTAGGGGAGGGTTTCTCACTACAGAAGGACAGTCCCATGCTCCAGGATTTACACCACGGCAAGGGCCCCAGTAGATGGGGCTAACATGCTTCTGGGTTCGCTCTTGGATGCTTGGGCAAAGCGATGGCGGGCACTAAGTGAAGTACCAGTGACGAATTGTCCTGGTCAATGACGGAGGAACATATTAGAGGCTCAGGGAAGTGGATATGCTGCAGTGGAAGTGGTATCTAAGGCCAGAAAACCACAAGCCTGTGTGTTCCATAGCAGGGCTCAGAGGACTCTCCATTTCCCAAAGTGACAAGGAATTCAGCGGTGAGAGGAACACCAGGTCGTGAAACCTCGGGGATGGCTATTCTCCGTGGGCTAGGGCTCAGGGCGGGAGGTGCTATTAATGAACTGGGCTCTCCAGCAGAAGTGGGACAAAGGGATCCCTGAATAATGGAGTGCTTAACTGTCCAAATCGGAGTGAACACAATTTTCAAAACAGAAGGCATGGTTGGCGTGTTGTCGGAGTGCTTAACTCACCCGGAGCTGTGAAGTGCTTGCTAGAACACGGAGTTCCTGGGGGACAGATAGATGGGAAGCCAACCACAGTATTGCTTACTTGTCCAATCAATTTGTAGAGTCAAAACTAAATCAAGGATGGATAAACAAGGCAGAGGGCAGCTACCCTAATAAAAGTCACACTCCCTTGCCTAATTTCTGGATGTAGACCCAATTTTAAGGCCACATTGACAAGAGAGGCTAGGTCTCCCAGAGGAAGGAGCCTGCAACAGCACAGCAAGGATGAATGGTGATGATTCCTCATCCTTCCCCAAAGGGACCTATGGCCACTTACTCCAGGAACAACTGTACATGGGGGAAGGGGAGCATCCAGACACTTCAAGGATGGATGGACCCAGGGTCCAAGTTGACATTGATACCGGGTGCCCAAAACATAATTAGCCCTCTGTCAGAGTAGAGTTTTATGGGGGCTAGGCAGTAAATGGATCCTGGTCCAGCCCAGCTCACTGGGCCCATGGTCTCATGCAGAAGCCTCCTACCCAACCCTCAAAGGCATAGCTGGAATGGATGTCCTTGGTAGCTGCCAGAATTTCCACATTGGTTTCTTAGTCTGTAGGGTAAACGAGATGGTAGTGGGGAGGCAAGTGAAAGCTCACAGTAGGGACGTCCAAGTGGAGGCTTCTGAAATTGTTTCCTCACTCCCGCCCTGGCCAGATTAAAAAATCAAAATCAGTATTGTGTCCCAAAGATTGGTATCCTCCTTAGAAACACCAAGGGTGATGCTTCACCAGACTGGTCCCTACAGAAACCAGACAGATGCTGGAGAATGACAGTGGACAGCCCCACACTCAGTCAGGTGCAGCGTTTAATCACCCCCACAGCGACAATGGTGCCTCAGCCGTATCTCAGCTAGAACAGAGCGACGTGGCCTTGGGTACGGCGTGTGCAGCCTCTGATCGGGTGAGTTTGCTCCTTCCATCTCCTTCAAGAAGGACTTAGAAGCAGTTTGTATTGACGTAGGGAAGGCACCAGTACACACTGACTGGTATGTGTATTTCTTGCTCTAGGGCCATGTTAACTCTACTGTCTCTTGTCACAATAGATCAAATGGACCTGGAGAGTCTGGATATTTCACCGAGCATCACACTGGTCCTTTGTATCGATGACACAGTGTTCATCAGACTGAATCAGTGAGAAGTGGCAAGTACTTTGGAGACCTTGTGCTCCAAAGGGTGGGAGATAAACCCCGTGAAGATGTAGGGGTCTGCCCCATCAATAAGACTATTAGGTAACTAGTGGTTTGAGCCTGCTGGGACATCCCCTGCAAAGTAAATGACACGTTATCGTATCTTTCACTGTCTATCTCTGAAAAGGCAATTCAACTCCTGGTAAGCCGTTTGGGTTCTGGAGACTACCAATTCAACTACTTTGACCCAGAGGGTCACAGGAAGCTTCCAGCCTTGAGTGGGACCCAGAGCAGAAAAGATTTCTGTAGCCCTACTGCTTAGACCATATGACCTATCAGAGCCTGCGACATTAGAGGGAACTGGAGGAAAAACACTGTATGGAACTGAAGGCAAAACCCCAAAAAGCAAGGTTTTGGAGCAAGGGCCAACCATCTGCAGCCGAGAATTATCGGCCATTTGAAAAGCAGCTCCTGATTCGTTGCTGGGCACGGGTAGGGATAGAAAGCCTAACCATGCGACGTCGGGGGATTGTGCAACTAGAAGTGTCCATCATGAGCTACGTTCTCTTACCCCCACGAAGTCATGCGTTTGGGTGGGTGCAGGAGTGATTCTTCAAAGATGGAAGCGGTCCATCTGAGATTGGGCCCGAGTCCTGAGTAGTGCCAAGGGTGCGACAAAGCTGCGTGAGCAGGGGGCTCAGACCTCCGTGCCCCCCACCACTGTTGCACCTGTCTCTCTCGTTCACACCTGTGATCACTTGGAGTGTTCCCCTGCGATCCCCTGATGGAGAAGGAAAATGCCTGGGCTTGGTCCATGGCTGCGGAGGCTTGGTACGTGGGTACCCACTGACAATGGACTTGGACTGCACTGCAGCCTCACTCAGGGCTGGCCCTGAAGGCCAGTAGTGAGAGGAAGTCCTCCTATGGGCAGGGCTTTAGGGCGCGCAGCTGGTCACCACCATGTGCAGAAGGAAAAGTGACCTAAGGTAAGAATGTGGGTAGATTTGTGGGCGGTGGCAAAGGGCTTGGTTGGTCAATTAGGGATCTGGAGAAAACAGACTGAAATATCAGGGATAAAGAGGCCCGAGGAAGAGACGTGTGGAGGACGTACAGGAGTGGGCAGGAAGTGAGAAGACCTGCGCCTTGTGTGTCAGCATCCCCAGAGAGCACTCACTGTGGAAGAGGCACTAAACAGCCAAGGAGATAGAGCGGCCTGGTCAGTTGACGTCAGCCAGCCTCTGTCGTCAGTGCTGGCAAATGGGTGCATGAAGAGTGTAGCCTGGGCAGCGGTGGAAGCGATGCACAGAGCCTGAGTGCCCACGGGCCACAGCTAAGCCACCGACCGCCACGCTCCACGGCCAGCTTACCAACAGCGACACCGGTGCCGGGCCTCTGCTGTGGCACCATCCCTGGACGAGCTTAAGGCATTTGGGGGATGGATAATTCAATTGAATTCTTTTCACCCTGCCTTCGGAGCCTCAGCCAGCACCGCTGGACTTACCGAGGGTTTGGTACATGGATCCAGGGTCCTATATAACGTAGCATTGCACTGCTGGACTAATTTTACAGCAAAAGAGGCTCAACAGTGGACACAAAGGGTCCTTTGGCTCTGTCACAAGTCATCCGCTACCAGCCTGGTGGAGTGTTGGCAAGCCCGGCTAAGGGACCATCTTGAGATGATGCTTGGAGAGGATGGGGTGCCATCTTCCAGAACGTAATTCTTACCCTAAATCAATGACTTGTATGTGATGCTGTGCCCTCAGTTGGTCGATTTCATAGGTCCAGGTTGCAGGGCACAGAAGTAGGAGGGACATGGTCACTGTCACTGTCTGTGGTCCACTAGGGCACGCTGTGCTCCAGGGCCCTTAGCTCTGGAGGTCCTGGCACCCAGGAGAGGATCTCTTCTACTAGGCCACACAGCAGGATTCCCTTTCCACAGTCAGGGACAGGGGCTACCCAATCCCTCCCAGCTTCTGTGCTTAGAGGCCAGTGGGAAAGGACAGGAGTCGCCACCCTACACATTGGTCCTGTGCTGTCACACATGGGGCAGAGGAGCTCTGCTCAGCACCCAGGTGGCCCAGTGGGACATCTCCTGGTACTCCCTGCCCAATTCTGATGGCAAATTGACACTGCCAGGAGCCACAGCTTGAGAAGGACATGGTGGTCAAGAAGAGTGAGCATCTGGGTCACCCCACCAGGCAAGGCCCTAGCCCAGCAGAGGTGCTAGCTGGGGTGGAGAAGAATCTAGAATGTGTAGTAGGGGAGGAAGGTGATGAGTACCAGTGGTCCTAAGCCCAGCACACCTTTCTTATCCCTCTAACCTTCCTCTTATAAGGTTTCCCAGGACTAGAAACCAAGCAAAATCCTGGGAGCGGTACCCAGATGGGGTAGAATTATGCTAAGAAGCAAATGGACGCCAGCTCCTGAGAAGGCAGACTGTAGAGCAGTGGGGCTGCCCAGATCCCCCGTCGGGACCCAGCCGCCCATCCCTCCTACTGTCCGGAGTGCTTTCTGCTGCCGGCTCACGCTGACACCCTCCCCAGGAATTGCCCCAGCGGCCTGAAGAGCTGTCCTGCCCATGGTCATGCCTCTTTGTCCCCAGGGCCACCTGTGTCCTTCGGCTGGTCCAGGTGATGTTACGAAGGCCTGGGTTCCCTTATCCTCACCTGGGACCCTTTCGAGGGGCCGTCCCAGCTCCAGAGGCCCCTGTGGGAGCAGCCACAGCCCCCACCGTAACGGCTTCCCGCTCACCTTCCCACCCTGCCCAGCTGGCCTCCTCACCCCTCACAGGCGGTGTCCCCACGTGCCTGCTGCCCTAGAATCCAGCTCTGAGCCTGGTTCCTGGGTGGTTGGACAAGACACCGCCATCCTCAGGTGCCCGCAGTGACGCCGTGGGTCCCCATACATAACAACGGCTCACTTTTCGTTCCCTTGCGGCCCTCAGAGGAAAAATATTTTTCTTCTCTTATTTCCTTAACACCTCTCTCAGACTCACTAATTCCTCTTTTCAACAGAGAAGAGCAGGCCACAGGTTCAGATCTGGGAACGCATAAGCCCAGGTATCTTTTATTTATTTTTATGGTTTGCTTCTATTTATAACAAGGGATGCTGATTTTTCTATTTATACTCGAGACAGAAAAGTTCTGTTTAAAGTAAATTTAAGTCAGAAGGAGTGAGTTGGTTTGAAGAAAACAATACTGAATAAATGGTAGTTGTGGCAGGAGTGGGGAAGATGGTTTTATTGAAGGTAGAAACGTGGGAAACACCTGCCTCTGTGATGTCTCGTGCGTGGAGGGCCACCCCTCTGCGTCAGGTAAGTAGGGACCCCACGAGAGCCAGCCCCACGACTCCATCCTTTGTGAAGTCCTCTGGCCCTGCATTAAGCAGAGATGCCGTGTGGAATGATCTGCCTCCATGTCTGATTCTGCAGCTGGCCAACGGGGGCCTCCGGCACCGAGTCTCTCTCTTATTCCCTGTCCTCACACCAGCACTCTGCATGGGCCAAGACCCAGGGTAGGCGTGGTGGGCAGAATTCTAAGAGGGTCCCAGAATTCACCTCCAGTATGCGTGTCCTTTATAATCTCATCCTTTGATGCGGGTAAGGCCTTTGGAGGATGCATGTAATTCCTACGATTAGCTTTCATTATATGGCAAAGCTAAAGGGATTTTGCATATGTAGCGAAGGCCCCAAATCATTTGATTTTGAGATAATTGAGAGGGAGATTATCCCAAGTGGGCCTGCCTTAATCAGGTGAAAGCCTTTTTGAAAAAAGCCTGGGCCCTGGGTGGCTCAGTCAGTTAAGTGTCTGACTTTTGATTTTGGCTCAGGTCATGATCCCAGGGTCGTGAGATTGAGCCCCAAGTTGGGCTCCACGCCCAGTGTGGAGCCCACTTAAAATTCTCTCTTTCCCTCTCCTTCTGCCCCTCCCGCCACCCCTTCCCCTCACTGCTCCTGTGCTCTCTCTCCCTCTCTCTCTCTCTCTCAAAAAAAAAAAAAAATAATTAATTAAATTAAATGTAAAAGGCTGGGCCCTTCACAGAGAGAGAGCGCCTTCTGCTGGCCTTGAGGAAGCAAGATGCCTTGTTGTGAGGAGGGCAAGAGGGAACTCAGGGGAGCCTCAAGGAGCTAGGGGCAGCCTTGCTGACAGCCAGCAAGAGAGCGGGGAACTCAGTCTCCCACCCCCAGATGATGGGAAGAAGAGGACTTCAAGCTCCAGAAAGGACTGCAGCCTGGCCAGCACCCGTGTGGCTGCCTGTGAGACCTTGATGGGAGGACCCAGAGGAGCCATGCCGGGCTCTGGACCCGTGCAAAATCCGGGAGATCTTAAATGCGTGTTACTTTAAGCCACTGCTTTTGCGGAAATGCAGCCATAAGAAGCCAGCCCTGCAAGCAGCCTTAGTAAACAGTGGCTGCGTGAGCAGAGGAGCTGGGCAAGTCTCTGCTCGCCAGCCTCTGGTCTGTCATCGGATTGGTGGGCTTTTCCCACCAGGGAAAATGGGGTAAGTGAGAAGGGAAGGTTAGTGTCTGCAGTGAATTGCCCCTGAGCTTGCTTGGTGTAGATGAGGAACAGGCCTGAGCTTTGCTCTCTTCATCTCAGAAGGGGCCCTCTCAGCCCCACCCTTGGGCACTGGCCCGTGTGCCCACTCCACGGCTCATTCTGGGGAAGACATCCCAATCCCATCTCTCCCCGTGGCCTGCCCCCCTCCCCTTTAAGGTCTGGGCTGGGAGTGGAATGTGCCCAAGACCGCTCTTGTGAACCCTCCGAAAATGGAGGGCCTCTCCTTCACTGCCCCAGCCAGCCCTTCATCCTTGACGAGCACCCAGGATGGCCTGGCCTCTCTGGGACGGTCCCACCGTCCACCATCTACCCTGCCTCCAGCCAGCAGCACTGGACCTCCCCCAGGCCACCTCCCAGTCCCCACCCTGGGTTTCTCAGAGCCTCACACCAGGCCCAGGCCACTGGCTCCTAAGCTCACCAGCCTCACTCCAGCATCTCCTCTCTGCTCGTCCCAGCAGGTCTCACCCCTTCTGCATGTCCTCCAGCTCCACAGCTGCTCAGCCTCCCTTTCCCGAATGGAGAACCCAGCTTCTACACCCCTGAGAAAACTGAGGTCCCTGCAGTGGCCAGCTGTGGTGGTCTGCCCACATGGCTTCTCCCTTTCTTGTCGACCCAACACTCTGCTTCCTATGGAGGAGGGCTGCTCCCCAAAACACACACGTGTCTCAGTGGGGCTGCCTGTCTGAGAGGCTGCCCTCTGGCCGAGTCAGCGGGTCCAGTTCGTGATGAGCCAGTCCAACACCCGACCTGGTCACCGTGAATCCCAGGAAGCATCCCAAGTGAGTTAGTCACTGTTGATAGGATGTTTCCGAGCGGATTTGATGGGATAAGCCCCATTTGTCAGGTTGCGCAGGTGGAATGACATTAAGGCCAGACCTGGCTGTGGCCGCCATGTTCCCTGTAACACAGAGACGCCCGTCTCTCACAGAAGAGCCCTGTGCCAGCTGAGGGAGGAGGAGGTGGAGAGGGCAGAGATGAAGACAGGAGGGAAGGGGAGGGTAGTTATCTAGCTATTGCTGCGTGACAAATTCCCCCCAATTCACAGTGGCTTCTAACAGTACACACTTACCTCAGAAATCTGTGGGTGGGTCATCTGAATGCGGCTTAGTTCAGAGTCTTTCTTGAGGCTGTGGTCAAGGTGTTGGCTGGGACCACAGTCATCCTGAGGTTCAAGTAGGGCAGGATCTGCTTCAAAACTCCCTCACAAGGCCCTTGGCAGGACTCAGTTCCTTGTGAGCTGTTGAGCTGAGTTCCTCTGGTTCTTGCTAGATTCCAAGCTCATGCTTGGCGTTCCTCTACTTCTCTTTCTGGATGCTTCCATTCCCAGTCCTGCATGTCCACCAAGACCTAGGTCCGGATCACAGGCCAGTGAATCCCATCAGCTCCTGGATAGCTAACCTCTTTCTTGGATCTGAGGCATTTCCCTCCACACCTGTTTCTTCTCCTGTGATGGATGGTACCAGGTATGGAGACTTGAAGCTCCAGGGTCACTGCTGGCTCCTCCCCTCTTTAACCACGCACCTTAACCATGCACATGGCCATCTTCTTCTCCAGGTCTTTGTCACCCCTTGCTTCTTGTCCCCATCCTGCCCTTACCCCTTTCACTCCTCTCCTCCTGGACAGCATAGTAATCCTTCTCAAGTCAGAGTTGACCCTGTCACTTGCCTATTTATAAAGTATTACTTGTCCCCCTCACCCCTGGCACAACCGGCCCTCTCAGGATTGTCCTGCCCCCCCTTTCCTCCACACCCTCTCCTCTTGGAACCCTGGTTTTGCTTCTCACTCCTGCCTATGCCCTTCATTCTCCCAAGCTAGACTTCCCTCAGCCTAGAACGTCCCCCTATCCCAGACCCACCTGTGTAATCTTCTCCCACCTTCAAGGTTCAGGGTCAAGTTCCATCTTGCCCTAGAAGCCCTCCCAGAGCCTCCCAAGCCTCTAAAGCCCTTTCCTCGCCCTCAGAATAGGACTTGTTTCAGATGGCCCTGTAAAGAAGGATTCCTGCAGATGGCCTGTCCCTGTACAGTGGGGGCTCCTGGGAAGACAGTGGCTGCTGAAATTCCGGCCTATGGAGGTGCTCGAGGGCAAAGATGGGTTTGCTCCAGGGCTGTGGGAGGGAAGAAGAGGGAGACCCAGAGGCCTGGGGGTGATGCTTCTCCAGTCACTCACAGCTCCTTGCCCCTGCTTCCCTCTTGCCTCCCCTCGGAGCCCTTGAACACAAAGCAGGAAGGAGGAAGGGTCAGGGAAAAGAGCTTCTCATCTCTGAGCACGTTGGTAGTTTCCTCTGGTTCTAGAAGGGGTGAGGTCCTCCATGATTTACTGAGGATTGATAGAAACCAAAGTTAAGCTAGCACAGCTGAGAAGGAGGGACTGACTGGCTCAGATAAGCAGGCCGTCCAGAGCGAGCGGTGCAGCCAGCCTTGGGGAAAACTCAAACCCCAGACCTCCACGTTGCTAGCACCCTCCCCCGGCTTCCTTCCTTCCTTCCTTCTGCTCTAAAATGAAAACAGCTTTCATGTTAACTGGTTATACAATTACTATTTGGCTATTATTTAAAAAAATGAGAACAGTGTGTAAGATGACTGTATTCACCTTCTGTTTACCGTCTGAACAAAGGGTAGGCAATTATTTTTCTATAACGGTCCAGATAGTAAATATTTTAGGCTTTGTGGGTTGCATGACCTACTCTGCCCACGAAAGCCGTCATAGACAATATATAAATGAATGGGCATGGCTGTGTGCCAATAAAACTTTATTTACAGAAATAAGTGATGGGCCGAATTTGGCCTCTAAGCTGTAGTTTGCCCACTCCTGGTGTGGACATTTTCTTTCTGCCTTAGATATCAGCTTATCCTCTCCTATGCCAGAACAATAGGGGAGAGCTAGGAGTGGAGGGGTCATGGGTCCAGCGGCATAGTTTATGGCCAATGAGGAAAAGCGTGACTCTCTACCAGCCCAGTTTGAAAATCTTGGTGGAGGACTTTGGCTTGGCTCGCCAGTCGCTCAACTCTGGAGCAATCTCAAGAGAGACCTGTAGGAGGGGTTATCTGACTGCTTCCTGGTGGTAGAGCGATGCACCGAGTCTTAGATGAAAGTATGTAAAATGCTGTTTGAGATATATATATAAAATAATCAATGTCCAGTACATTCTATGTCCCTTGAACATAAGTCAGCTTTTGTGAAACCAGTCTTGATTATTACTATGATATGATTTTAAAAACCCAGATTTTTTTCACTTAGCACGTTCCATCATCTATGTTTTCCTCCTCAGAGTTTAGTTGGTCCCCTGACCACTTTCCACCTTTGTAAATACACTTCAGGCTATAGTATGTTTCTCCCAGTTGGTATTCTTTCATCCAGATGGACTCATAATATCGGTCTCCTGGGGCCTACTTGGTTTCTTATTGGCATTTCTTCCTTTCCCCACAGCCCTTCTCCAAGTCCCACTCCCTGCCTTTAATAGGTCAGATCCTAGGCGGCATGAGGAAGCTCCTGTCCGGTCAGACCCTGCAGTGGCCAAAGATGTGCTCTGTGACCTTCCTGTTTCTGACCCTGATGGTAGAACTCCCTACCCCCACCTGGGGACCTAGGGCAGCCCAATGCGGATGTGGGCATCTGTCCCGGCCCAGGCAAGCAGTGCTGTGGATTGAGGCTGTTGTTTGAACCCCTTGGCCCTTTAGAGTCTCAGAAGGAGACCCTGCCTCTGTCTCCTTCCCTGGCTGCCTGAGGTCCCCATGCCCAGCTTACCTCTGGGGTCAGCCCACCTGAGTGCAGATTCCTCCTAGGCCTGCCCGTTGTTCTGGCTGACTTTGCTCCCTTCTCTGGCTTCCATTCGTATCTGGCCTCAGCTTAGACCTCAGTGCGTATTACTTAAATTCTGGACCCCTGGAAAGCACCATGGCCCATTGGAAAGAGACCACATTGGGATCTCTGGACAAGGGTCTGGCCCCTGGCTTCATCCTGGAGCAGGTGTGGGACCTTGGCAAGTTCTGTTTCCTTTTCTGTTACATGCAGATAATAATGAACTTTCCTCACAGGGTGGTTGTGAAGAGATAACAATTGAGATAGTATGTACTGTTCTGGGCTTATCACAGGACAAGGGTGCCATGTTGATTGACGGAGGACCTTCCCGGTTTTGGTACTAAAAGTCCTGCCCCCCGGGAAACTCTTAGTCCCAGACAAATGAACACTGCAGGATATGCTGCAAAGCCATCAATTCTGGTTTCCTCCTCTCCCACTGCAGCCCTTTCACGGAGACCGATGTCCGCACCCACCTCCATTTCCATCTTTGAGACTTCCCCAGGCCGTCCCGTAGCCCCCTGGCTGCTGCGTTAAGACCCCAGAGACAACTGCACAGTCTGGTATCCTCTGTGTGCTAGACTCAGCCTTAGCTTTCCCTCTAGCCTGGCCTGTCCCAGGAGGATCCAGGCGCTGCTGGAAGGGCTGAGGCCACGCCTGCTGCCACTAAGCCTCAGGCCAGGCTCCCCCTGTGTTGACGCTCACTCAGGCCTGCCTGCTGGAGACGGTATATATGCTGATGGAAACTGCTGCCCCCCAGCCACCCCGCTGTCCTCCCCGGCTGCATTGCCAGGGCATCGTGCAACCCATCTGCCTAGCCAAGCTCCGTCTGTACCCCCTGCCCCCTGGATGCCGGGTGCTGCCCCTCAGGATTCCCTCTGTTCATGACCACACCCATATGGGCTCTTCTGTGGCATCCAGCTGTTTTCAGGGAAAAGGAAATGGTTTGGTGGGCTTGACACACGGAGCGTTGGGTCAAACAGGATGGAAAGGGCCAGACTGACAAGGCAACTGGATGCCAGGCCGCAGCTTCTGAGGACATGGGAGCCATGGGAGGCTTGTGAGCAGGGATGGGCTGACCGGGAGGGGCTTGGAGGTCTGACTGGGGAGAACCTGGGCTTCAGGGGCCCCAGGAGGGAGGTAATGAGGGACGCCCCCCCGCCGCCTGCTCCCTGGAAAGCACTCAGACTGTTGGCCTTCTGTCCTCTCCTGTTCACAGTGCCTGGGGGGCGGGTTGTGGATGCAGCACATTACACCAGGTTACAAGGCCCTCGCTTTGGCCACTTTCTTTGTTGCCAGTTCCGAGTGTGACAGAGCGAAAGACCTCGAAGCAAACTAGACTCACAGGCCATTCTGGTGCCCTCGCCTCAAATTCAGTTGAGTCAAGGTCACAGTTTGTACGGGAGAGGATCGCCCCACACGAGACTGGCGGGAATCTCTCAGGAGCTTTTGCCCGATCTCTGCTCTGTGAGCATTTGTCTCTGCCCCACCTAGAACTCCGGGATTGATTACAGCTGTCTGATGTAGGTAAGCGGGGTACGATTCAGGCACAATTAATTCATCAGACGTGGGGCTTCTCAGTATGTGTCCTTTGTGTGGTTTATGCTCACTTGTGCCCACTTTTGTGCACGATGCAGATCTGGGTGTCCGTCCCTGCTCACGGGGGTGCTTTGTGACCGGGGACCCTGAGCCCAAGACTGTACTGGTCCCAACTCAGCACAGCATCAGACTGTCAAGCAGAAATGCTGACCTGGGCAGAATCCTTTTAGCTTTGCTGAGAAAAGGTATTGGCTTATTTATTATAGATACACTTAAAACTCATTGAAGAACATATGGACAATGTAAAAAGCAGAGATACGAGGAATGTCCTGTTTTTGAAGCACCCAAAGTCATTGTGGAAGGGTTGTTTACTTCTCTTCCACCCTTACTCTGTGAAAGTCTTCCTTCGCACACGGCTGAGATCATTCCGTGTTCACATCTTTGGATTTTCCTTTTGTCACTAAATACTGGAACATAAGCATTTCTTTATATCCCAATAAACTTTTCAAAAGCAGATTTTAATTGACTGCGTATTTCACTGGTTAGCTTTACCATTGTTCCGTTAACAAATCTCCCCTTATTGATGATTGCAGTTTTTCCTATTATAAACAATACCAAAAGGAACATCTTTGTGCAATAAATTTTCCCCACATTTAGAATCATTGTGGTTTCAGCAAATAATTTGCTAAATAATACCAAATAACAGATTTATGGAAGTGGAATTATTTGATCAAGGAGTAAAATATTTACATATCTTATCCAGATTTTAAACTGTTTTCCCCAAAAAAGTGACATTACTAGAATTTTTTTTTTTAATGTACCATGTTTTACATTTTTTATATCAGGTCTGGTTCTTCTGGTACCATCGATGCGTCTAAGCCTGTCACATCCCTCCACCGCATGGGGATTAAATCTTGAATTATACTTTCTTCTTGGGTGGTTGATTTTATTGCATTTGTATTATTATACACTGTTTCACTTGCTGTTCCGTCTGGGTGGGATTTCTCATGCGAGGTGAGGCGGTGGGCTGTGATTGCTGGCTTACGTCTTACCTGGGGCATGGAGGTCAGGCAGACACACACATCCCGAGCCACATGCCCTCCTCTGAGCCCATCGTTCAGCCTCTGCACATCCTCCCTGGTGATGCAGAGGCCTTCCTACCAGGGTTGGAAGGAAGGGTGAGATGCTGCCGTGTGCTCCGCGGAGCGCTCCCGCAGAGCTGCGCGTGGAAGGGGCAGCCCGCACACCCATGTGGCAGAGGAGGCCTCCCCACTGTGTGGTCCGCCTGTCTTCTCTGCCTCCCTCCACCCTGCCGCATTCTGGGGAGCCCAAAATTCCCTGAGGAGCCAGGCTGTCCCCTCACCCCCTAATCCTGGGCAGCCACTCTGCCAGTGTGGGGTCTGGGGGCAAGTACCAACTCTGGTCCCACAAGCAGGGGACAGGAGATGGGCGCTGGTGCTGGAATGCCCCCCATGAGCAGCTTGGGCTGGTGCTGGCCCCACCCTCACCCAGCTGGCCCTTTGGAGTCCTGCTTCTAGACTCTCGCTGCACTCAGTGGGATTTAGAGATTTTTCCTTTTTAACATCCATTTGACAATGTTCCCCAAAGGCCTACAATCTGCTGAGCACCAGGGCAGGCAGTTCTGGGGATGCAGAAACAAAGAGCAGGGAGCTCAAGGCTCTAGGTGGTGTAGCAGCTTCTAGGAACTGAGAGCACGGTGGGAGGAAGCACAGACGAGGATAGAAAGGTGAGTGTTGGGTAAGGAGCAAGCATAGATGTCTCACCAGGAGACTCTAACTGAGCCTGGGTGAAGTCCAGGAGAGCTTCCTGGAGGAGGTGGTGGCTAGGCTAGGAAGGAAGCAGAATAGGGAAAGAGGAAGAGAACGCATTCCATGTCAAGGGCTCAGAATATAGGGAGGCAGAGAGAGGAAATAGGCATGGTCTTCCCAGGAAAGGCAAGTAACTGGGTAAGAGGAGAGGCGTGAGTATCCCTGACTCTTGCAGACCTTTCAAACAATCACAGGACCAGGACCACCAAGTTAGACCACTGGGAGAGGAGGAAGAGGCGTGTGGCATTTGCTGAAGCAGAGAGCTGGTTTGCGGTACATCTCAGAGGAACACAAGAACTATTTGTGGGTGGAGGCGTAGAGCTGGGGTCTTCCTGCAGGGCAGTGAACCGAGGGATGCACGAAACAGGACTCGGGTCCCATCTTGCCATCCATCCCCCTCCCAAAGCCCATGGCCTTACCAGGGGCTGGGATTCTAGAGCTTTTTGCTCTCACTGGGAAGGGTGTCTAGCCTCTCACAGACCCTGAGAAGGTTCTCTGAAGCCTGGTCCATGGAGGGGAGCAGGCAGGGAGAATGGCCATCCCTGCCAGACAGCAAAGGGTGAAGGACAAACCTCTGTTTGCCGTCTGTGTGACTTCGGACAACCTTGAATTTCCCAAGCACAGTGTCTGTGTCTGGTGGACTCTGAGCCTTGCTGGTACATGCCGAGGTTGCAACACCGTTCCTGAAATCACCTGTGGTGACGCCAGATCTCTTCTGCCTCACGGAGAGAGGGCAGCCGGGTGGTGTTCCTGAAACCTGCCACCGCAGCCTTACCTTGACAGCCTTCTGTGCCAAGGTGCCAGGTGTCTGGGGATCCCGCGTAGCCGGATACCACTGCATCCCGGACCCTCACCACCTGTCTTGGGGGCTGGCCAGCGCCTCTGTAGCCAGCAGAGGCGTCCAGTGGTGGGTCGGCAGGCAAGCGGCTTGGATGTGCCTAGTTAGGCTTTTATGGTGGGGCGAGGCGGATCTGTGTCTGACAAGGCACACGGGTGGCCGCAGCCATCTGTCTGAACTCCTGGCTGGGCCTGCCCGGAGAGCAGAGGACACGCCTGCAGGCCCAGCCCAGTGTGGCCCAGTCACAGAACAAGGGCACCAGGCCCTTCCCGCCCTCCCCAGCTATGGCTTTCCTCTCCTGAGATATTCGTTTCCACTTGTTCATGAAAGGGCTAGACCGAGCCAGGCCCGGGGGGTGGAGAAGGTGGGGGTGGGCAGGCCCCGAGCTGGGAACTTGCTGCATCTTCTCGTGCAGGCGGAGGGCAGGCTCCTGGGAGACTGACGCTGATGGGGAGCTTTAGGGCTGCAAGTGTCTTAGAGCAGCACGGTGTCTGGCCATTCGACCAGGTTTCTTCAACCCGCCAGGGCTAGTGCTGGGCCCTGGGAACTAGGGACAAGCAGAGGGTCCCGCCCCATGGACTTGTACTCTAGTGGAGGTAAGCAGACAGCCTACAAGATCTTTTCCAGCAGGGTAGGCTCTCGGAAAGGCTGGAGGCAGGGCCATCTGGAGGAGCAAGACGGCGGCCAGGTGGTCTGGGGCCTTCTGGGGAGGAGACACCTGCAGAGACTGGATGAAACATAGAAATTATATTAAACGTATCAGAATGGCTGCTTATGGGGGGATGGGATGGGGGAGAAGGATGCAGATTGCGGATCCAGAGAAAACAGACTGACACAGAGAGGGGTTTGCATGGACCCGTGGTGGGCTCTGAACCAGCGAGTTTGGTATAATCAAATCTGTCTTTCTAAAATCAGAACCAAACGTGAAATGAACACCCAGACTGAGGCACCAAAACTGATCAGAAACTCTGGGTACAAGGTGTGTGTGGGGGTGAGGATTGGAGCTGGTCAGTGGAGGCCCTTCCACGTGGTGTGATCTTGTGGACATCTGGCTGTTCCACCGGGGGACCCAGAACGTCAGTCCGCTTTCTCATGGGCAGACGAGGAGTCCTCTCATCCCCTCTCCGGGGATGGGCACATGGGGCCGCCAAGGCTGAGCATGTGGAGAGGGGAAGGGCTGAGGATGAAAAGCTTCACCTCAAGAAGTCTCCCCCCTGTCAGCCAGGTGCCTCACCCAAGTCCGGGGCAGTGACTGCTGCTGTCCCTGAATTCAGAGCTGCTTCCCCTCCGTTTCCGCAGAGACGCCACTGCATGCGTTCTGAGGGAGCACCCCGGCTGCGCTGGGTGGGGTGAGGATGGGACAACATAACCTTCCCTACGCCGGGTTTTCACAGTCCCTCTGTCTTCAAGCCCCACTCCTCATCCCCACCTTCACCCTACCAGGACCTCCAGCTCCAGAGCCTTCCCCGTGTTTTATTGGGATAAATCAGCAGATTTCTTGTTTCTCCACTTTTCTAACTTCCCCAAATTCTCTTGATACCCCTCATCTGCTGTCATTCCTCTTTTTCTTTTTTCCTTTATAGGTTGATGGCTTTCATTCTTTTTGGTCATTTTGTTGGAATTTGGGGGAGGAAGTGGACACAGGTTTGTGTCCGCCATGTTTGACTGAAGTTGACAGCCCACCATTTTCTCCCTAACGTGGGGGTGACAGCACCGCAGTCGAATGAGCTCCTGGAGGCAGGCGGCTGCGGGGAGGCAGGATGGGATTGAAGGTCAGCGTTCCCAGGGTTGGGTCTGGCCCTACCACATGCTGACTAGGTACTTTGACCAAGTCCCCTACCCTTTTTGAGCCTCAGTTCTCCCAGCTGTAGAAACGAGATGGTAACACTGCCCCTTCCCAAACCAGCAGGCAGGTGGTAGGTGCTCACTCGATGCTATTTCCCTTCCATAAGGGACACATAACCCAGCTTCTCAGCACCGTCCCGGAGAGGTCTGTGACACGTCCCAGTGCTGGCACTGTGATCCAGGGCGGGGCAGAATCTGCTGCGGTTGCATCTAGCGATGTCTGTCCCAGCCGTTCTACCTCCTTACTTAGGGGCAGACACAGATTCCAGACCCGCCATCTGAGCTCTGGAGCCTTCAGACATTGCAGCAGAAGGTGGGCTTGTTTCCACGCAGGCACGCATGGCTCTGAGCATAGTGGTGCAGGCTGGAGGAATAAGGAATGTCTTTCCTTTATGTGTCCCTATGTGGAGGGAGGAAGGAGTAGGTGGCCCACTGGTTGGCAACTGATGACAGAGCTTCCAGGGTGAAAGTTGGAGCTCTTTGAGCTCTGAAGAGCCCAGTGATTCGAGAAAGACTTCACCATCCAGAAGTGATACATGAAGCTCCAGATTTCTGTCCCTGGGTCATTTTCCTGCTGGACTACATTCATGGGAACTGTGCCCTTCGTTCCCCAGGATGCCAATGGTAGGATACATCTTAGACCCTGCCCTAGTTCTGCAAGACATTCGAGCCAGCCGCTCCCCTCTCCCAAGCCTCAGTTTCCCCACGCATAAGAGAAGCGACTACACAACATAAAGGTGCCTCAAGTGGGCAGCTCTAATGATCTCTGGCCCAAGGGGCCCCAGCCTCTGTCAAATCTCCAGTTGTTCTAGTTGGAAACGAGTCTTCGTGTTCATCAGTAGGAGATTTTGTAGCTAATCACTTTGCTGATGGTTCCTAACCCCTTAAGAGACACGTGCTCTTTTGGGGACTACAATATAATTTTTGCACAAGTCTGCAGGGTCTGGAAGCACACCCAACTGAAGGATGAAAACATCGTCCTTTGGTGGGGATAACAGGAAAATAACAGTGGTGATGAAGAAACCGAAGAAGCATGCCAAGTCCTGCCAGGCATGAGTCATCTTGTCACTCCTCTGGCACAATGGTCAGGGTCTCTGGGGATGGTAAATGGGACACATGTGACAGCTGTGTCTCTCTGTCCTAGGGCCAGACCCATGGGAAGAGTGAGGAAATTTTCTGTTCTGTGATCATCAGCATGGGGAGACAGAGGTGAGATCTGGTGGGCTAAGAACACACATCAGTCCGCTGTCTGGGTCTGTCCATCAGGGGATGTATCCAGAGGCTTCCAGGAGGGTAGCCACATGGGGGCTGAGCATCACCCGTGGAGATGGTCAGGTTTCTCTGGGGCCTTGTGGGGACTGCTGTCAGGAGGGCAAGGTGAAGCTCTGACCAATGGTCACATTGTGGAACTAGCACGTTTGTCCTCAGGACACTGTCTATGGATTATGAGTCCTCGGGTGCCATCAAACCCCACCGACATGCACACCTCCTGCACTGAAAAGCTTCTCTGTTACTCCTCCCCCAGCGGGCATGTCCTGAGCCGCTGGAAGGGCTGCTGATTTGCTCTAAGCCTGAAGTTCCTTTGCAAAACATCAAAATTACTATCAGACATATTCACTCATTGGAGGCAGTTTGGAAAATACCAAAAAGAAAAACATACATAATTATCATTCCTATCACACAGTGTTGACTACCCTTTTGATATCATTCCACCCTTGACGCTTCCTGTTTGTGTTTTCGTCCTTTTACACAGCTATGATTATGCAATTGTGCCCTTTCATATCGTGATGTTATATTTTTTTTACGAATGTTCCCTAAATACCCCAGGTAATGGCTGAGGACAGGTAGCAGTTCAGCCAATCCCGACTGTTGGTTAACTAATCCATTTCAAGCTTTGGCTGTTATGAATAATAGTGCAGTGACCGTCTTTGGGTATTTTAATTTTTAAACCTGGAATCAATTCTTTAGGGCCAGTTCCCAGAGCGGAGCTGTTACATCAAAGGGTATGAACCCTTTTAGGTTCTTCATCTCCCATGGGAAACGTTGACCTTAGGATTCCACCTACCGTGTGCCCAGAGGGTCAGGGAGAGTCCTCTGTTCACAAAACTCTCGTCCCTTTGTCCTAGACCAGCCAAGTGGCCTGAGTCTGACCATGAAGTACTCCGTAAGCCCTTCCACCTCTCCCCATCCTCTCCATTCTCCTCTGTTGTCTGTAACTGTGATCTTCGGAAGCCTCGAAGAGCATTCTGGGCTGGGGGTGCTTGGCTAGTGTTGGACAATTCCACCAGAGGCCATTGCTCCTGACCATGCTGGTACGTGCCCGTGGAAAGGCCTGTAGTGCTAACAGCCGTGAGCAGGCCTTGCCTTGCAGCGTGGCAATCAGAGTGACTAACCGGAGTGCCTTCCTGTCTCCTCAAAGTTCAAGCCAGGGGTCCCAGGTTCAAAGAGCTACGACTGACTCATTTTTTCTCATTCCCCAGAGGCCAGTGCAGTTTGAAAACACCGAAAGCACCTCCCACCTTGCCCAAACAGAAGCCCATCCCTGGGGCTTGCTTGGTCCGGGGTCCAGGCAGGGCTGGCAAGAACAACATCCGGGCCAGGGCAGACACTCGCTGTGGCCCCAGCTCAGGGGCTCGGCCCCAGCCTTTCGGAGATTCTCCTTCCAATCGGCCTTACCCCTCCGCCATCCACCAGGTGCTGCATTTTCCACTCTTGGCTTTAATTTTCCTTTGTGTTTGGGCACCAGGAGGAGGGCTGGTCTGGGAGTCTCTATGAACCTGATGAGCCTGGGGGTGGGGGGCAGGAGTCTGAGGTCACCAGCGCCTGGGGAAGGCACAGGAAAAGTGAACTTTACTAAAGGGTCATGCATTTTTCAGGGGAGAGGAAGGTTCCAAACCAACTTTCTAACTTCACAAATATGCATGCGTCGCTGACGGTGGGCCCCAACGCTTGGGATACTGAGGAGCAGGCAGTGGGTGGGCTCTCTGGGCTCCATGGCGACACCCCGATGGCTGTCAGAAGTTGCATCTGCATTTCCAGGCAGAAGCTTGGAGGTCCTCACTGAACAAAGGCCTGGAGCACACGCGACAGCAAGCACTCAGATGTCTCCAGTGACACGGGGCCCACAGCCTCCAAAACAGCTTGCCGCATTGGGCAAACACCCTGCTCCTTTCACGTACTTGAAATCTTTTCAGGAATAAGGGAGGGCATAAGTAAATAAATTCATTCTTCCTCACTGGAGTGAATCCTCTCTCTCCCAGAGAGCCCACCTCCTGGCCACTCTCCCACCCAAAGGAGCCAGTCGAGCAAGGCTAGAACTTTCCTCACATGCTGTGACTCCCACATTTATGAACTCTTTTCAGTGAAACACACCATTCCTCCAACTGTTTCCACGAGGCTGGGTTCCTACCTGTTTGTTTATCTTCCTTGGGACAAGCTCCATTTTTCAATTTCCCCTCTGAGAATGTGGTGTGGACAACTGAACAGTGATTCTGATGAGGCCGCACGCGCAGGAGCCGTTGGCACCCGCGTTCTGGACACTCCACGCCTCCAGACTCCATCTGCCGCATCGAGCAGTGTGGGCAGCCACAGCCCAGCCTGGTCTTAGTCGCAGCTTAGAGTCCCAGCCCCGACCCTGAACCCCTGGCAACGAAGCCAAGACAAAACCTGACAAGATATTCAGTGTATCCCAACTGTATTTCATGTCAATTATATTTTGCAGACTGACTGTATGACACTGTCTCTCCAGGCCCTGAGGAGTGCCATCACGTGTGGTTCCCAAAGCCACTGTGAGGTCCCTGTGCCCAGGAGGTGAGAGCCCCTCCCAAGGCTTCTGAGCTTCGTGTGAGGGGTGGGGAGGATGGGAGACCATGCTCTGTACGGCCGTGACTCCTTCGTAACACAGAGCAGCAGCACTGATCTGTCACTGTTCTCTGCTTAGCGAGGACAAATTCCACGTTTTAAAGAAATACAAGCAGGTTAAGTCAAATAAAAACTTCCCCTGAAAACTCAAACCTTTTCACACAGAATAACCCTAAGGACGTTCTCTGTCACTGTCCCCGCCAGGGCTCCATCTTTGCGAGGCCCCCAGCCCTCCTGTGGTGCCATGAAGAGAGTGTGGACAGCCTGCTTTTCCCCTCCCGTTCACGAGGGGGTTGGAAACAAACATTTATGGGGTCTCTCCGAGGTAAGCACTCCTGCTAGGCATTCAATGTGCCTGACTCCTAATCATCACCACAACATGGTGAAATGCGTTCTTATCTCCTTTCCACACATGGGAAAACCAAGGGTCATGGAGGTGAAATCGTTTGCCCTGTTGACAGAGCTGGTAATGCCAGTTTGGATTGGAGCACAGAGCTGTTGACTCAACGGCCCATGCTTTGTCTCTGGCCTCGGCCTCAACACCAGCGCCATCCAATAGAAATAGAAGAGGAGCCATAAATATGAGCCAATATGTAAGGGTGCATTTTCTCATAGCCACATTAACTAAAGGAAAACCAGGTGACTAATTCCAGTAACATTTGTTAAAGCTTCGTGGATCCAAAGTATTGGCACTCGGACATGGTAATCAATAGAAAATTATTAATTTTGTGTTCTGTGTTTGGAGTAAGTCTTGGAAACCCATTGTGTAGCCCCCACTTACTACACATCTCAGTTTTGGACCAGCTGCTTGGCAAGTGCTCAGTAACCATACGTGGCCCGTGGCCATTGCGTCGGACAGCTTGGTTATTCAGTATACAAATACTGTTCCATTTTCTCTCAGCCATTCTTTAAAGAGAATTACATTTTTTCTCTTAATGCTCTTGAGTACATTTGCACTTTTTGTAAGAAACAGGCAATGCATTCCTAATAAAAGTGAAACGAAAATGGTTTCTTACCCGTCTCAGTCTGCTCGGGCAGCCATAACAAAACACCACACACTGGGTGGCCTAATGACAAGACACTGTTTTCTCACGGTTCTGGTGGGTGGAAGTCTGAGATAAGGGGCCAGAATGGTTGGGTTCCGGTGAGGACCCTCTTCCCGGCTTGCAGACGGCGACCTACTCTCTGTCCTTGTGTGGTGGGGAGGCGGGGGAGAGAGAGCAAGAGAGAATTAGCTCTGACGCCCCTTCCTGTAAGGACACTAATCCCGCCATGAAGCTCCACCCTCATGACCTCATTTAATCCTAATTATCTCCTAAAGTCCCCGTCTCCAAATACCATCATATTGGTGGCTGGGACTTCAAGTTATGAGACCTTGAGTCTACAGCCTCACTGACTAAAAGGCAGGATGAGAAAATGGCTCAGTGCTTGGTGTCCTCAGAGGTATGTCTGAGGACAACCTGGAAACTTCTCCTGGTGTGTATGCCTGCATGATGCAGAAATGCCCCTGCGAAGTAAAGACTTGCATTCAAGCCCTGCTCTTCACAACTCTTTACACATTTTTTCCCCTCAGTCTTTAGAGCAAGGGGCAGTATCCTTAACCTAACGTTTACAGTTCAGACCTGGAGGCTCTGAGGTTTGGTGATATGTTGGCAATCAAATGGGTAAGTGGAGCGGGAGGCAGGGCTTAACCCATGGCCTTCTGAGTGTAGCGTTCTCTCCTACAGTCTGCTCTACGAAGACTTGCTGGTGACCTCTTGTTATTGCCCAGGGAAGTTGGGGTTACTGTGGACCCCATTCTGTGCACTCTTGTCTTTGTGTCCTTTCTGAGCAGTGACGAGTGACAAGATCCCTTTGCACGTGACTGGGGGAGCTTCTGGGGGGCGACGCCAGGGGAGCAGACATTGGAACAGGTTTCACCTTGTTATTGAAGCTGCTGGTCTATTCCTGTACCCTTCAAACCCTCACTCGAACCTGCCAGACCCTGGCTCCATTGGGGGTGCATAGTGAGGGCAGATCTTGGCCTTCAGCAAGCACAGGATGGGGACATGATGAGGGACAGAGGCAGACTTGCTCCTAAACTGAACCTGTGTCAGCAAGGCATTGGTCAACCAGCAGATGACAGCAGACATCTGAGCCCCCCTGGGACTCAGGGTAGATGGTGCTGGCTGCCAAGGAGGCAGTACACCAGGATGGTCTCATTGAGGGGCCCACACCTAGGACAGGAGCAGAGTAGAGTGGGTATCACCCCACGTGGAGATGCCACCTCGGACACGGGGGGTCTCTTTCCCACCTTCATGGCTTCTTGACACTCAGAGGATAACAAGAGGAAATACAACATGACAGTAATTTTACATACATCACTTGTTACGGGTCGAATCGTGTCCTCCAAAAATTCGTATGCTGAAGTCCTAACCCTTAGTACCAAAGAACGTGCCCTTATCTGGAACTAGTCATGGCAGATAGAATTAGTTAAGATGAGGTCATTGGCCGTTCATCCATTACACTGCACTTATATAAAAGGAGAAATTTGGGGACACACATAGGGAGACCCCATGTGAAAAGGAAGGCAGGGAGTAGGGTTATTCTTCTACAAGCCAACAGCATCGAAGATTGACCCCAAACCACCAAAAGCCACAGGACTGGTATGTCACACATTCTTCCTTATG
Source organism: Ursus maritimus (assembly GCF_017311325.1). NCBI lineage: Eukaryota > Metazoa > Chordata > Mammalia > Carnivora > Ursidae > Ursus > Ursus maritimus. Next base: position 40,876,775 of record NW_024426885.1, on the reverse strand, counting down.
GCCTTCGGGAGGAATCCAACCTGCTGACACCTTGATCTTGAACTCCTGGGCTCCTGAGATCAAGCCTCAGGCCTCTATCTGGCTCAGGCCTCCTCTGGTGTAACTGAGACAATGGGTTTCTGTTCCTCAAGCCCCCGGTTTGTGGCACTCTCTTAGGGCAGCCCTGACGAACTAAGAAAAACATGTCATTTAGTAAGTATACCAGCCCTGTGAAAAAGATGGTATCAAGCCCACTTGATAGAAGAGGAAAACAAGGCTCAGAGAAGTGACTTATGCAAAGTTACTCAGAGCTGGGGTTTGAACCCAAACCCATGTCACACCCAAGCCCACTACATCCTATGACTTTGGCGGTTATCTCCTTGGGCTTTGTGTGAGTGTCCTTGGGGAACTTAGGGAAGGGCCAGATCATTTCCTCATGAAAATGCTACTTTCTCTCTACTTTCTCTTAGGAACCTTCTCCAGATTCTTTTGAAAGGCAAGACGCGTCACCCACTGAGAACAGGAGCTGTGGATCCCTTTTCAGGAACCCAGCTTCTGGATAAGCCAGCTCCACTGGTCCCACCGAGCTGGGCAATAGACCAGCAGTGGCCAAAATGTTTATCTCATTCAGGCCTCCCCCAGATGGAGCTGTGCTCCTGCCTCAGGACCCGCCCTGGATGGAAGTCCCCTTCTGACGGCAGAAATGCCCCTGACACGGATGAACGGATGCCCCGATCGCGCGTGGTTCATGAGTTTCATTCACTCGGTCCCATTACAGGCATGCGTGTCTTTTCATCTTCTCTACAAAATGGAATGGAAAGTGAGACTAAATCTCTGAAGAATTTTTATTGGCCCCGCCTGTCATTTACTTTGGCTTCATAAATCAAAGAGACAGTCAGGTTGCAAAATACAGGCAGCCCCCTAGTAATATTCCATCAGGTTGTGCTATGGGCTCTGTATATTGTATTTACCGGGTCAAGCAAACATCTTTTCAGCTGTCCGAGATTCCATTCGTTGCGTGGGGGCTTTCTTTCCAGTTAGTTTCACTCCTCTGATGGCACATTAAGGGACTGGGGAGGTTCTTAGCAAGGTAACTATTACTCTTTTCAGTGTTTTCCCCATTAGCTGGACCTAGACTCAAAAGCAATTTTTCTGAGGCCGTAGGATAAAACCAAGCATCCCCTTTAGCCTCCTCCATCTACCCCTGTGGGAAGACAAAGGACACAGCGGAAGGTCCGACCCTTACTCAGCCGCGTACCCGGCAGGTTCACAAGGACACATGACACTGTTGGAGCACTCCTGGTGATTTATCCCTAAAAGGATATTCCTGTGGACTTCAATTCCTTTCTACTTTTAGTTTTTCTGAAAAATTGCCAGAGTAATACATGCGTATTTTATAATATTACCTGTTACAAAGGCGTACGAGTAAAATACAATCATTGTTTTGATGAGAAATTAAATTATTCCATATAGAATATTTTGTAATTGTTTTTTTCCCCACTGAATAAACCAAGGAAACTTCTAGATCAGTAGAGATTATTAACACATTTGAATTCCTTCTGTGTTTTCCATATTTTGTTTAACCATTCCCCTGTTGGTGATAGGTTGTCTACCATTTTTGACTCTTACAAATAATCCAGCTATTAACATCTGTGTGTTTTGTTCAAGTATTTCTATTGGATAAATACTTAGAATTAACATTTTTGAGTAGAAGAAACTCCCACTTCAAGAACTGGGAGATGCCACTCACTTTCCAATCAAAGTCGTACTTCTTTGTTGTCCCCAATGCACTGTAAGAGAGCGTGCCTTCCCACCCTGTTACACCTTGAATATTATGTGTTGTTTACGTTTTTTGCTAGCCTGAAGGGCAAAAATGATATTGCTGTTTTAATTGGAAATTAGTTGATTATTAGGGAAATCGAGCACCTGACCTTTGTCAGCCTTGCCTCCTCTATGATGTGCCACTTAATAAAGTGTCCCTTTTTCGATGGGATTGTTTCCAATTTTTGTGGTTCTTTTAGTCAGCCCTTTATTTTCAAAATAATATTTCCGGTTTCATGCCTGCTTACAGAAGCCCGTCTTTTACTCAAGGTGAGAAAATGCTTTGTGCCTGTCCATGTTCTCGGGTGCAAGCAGTAGAGACCAACTTGATTTAACTGAGGCAGAAAAGAGATTTATTAGAAGAATACTAGATAGCTTAGTGAAAGGATAGGGTATTTGGAAACAAGTTTTTTTTGGGGAAAAAAGTCAGATTGGAGGGAAGCCAGAGAACCAAGAACGCAGCAAAATGCTACTGTGGGGACAGTGAGATACTGTGGATACTGTGGGGACTCTGGGACCCTCACGCCCTTGCTCCCGGGTGCTTGCTGCCCAGAAGCTATTCTCTTTACTCTGCTGTCATCGTCTACACTTGACCCTGGCTCCCAGATGCTGTCATCCCACCATTACCACCCTCTACCACCTCCATCGCCATCGCCCCCACACCATCACCCCCACTACTACCAGCACCTCCCACCACCACCAGCACCTCCCACCACCGTTGCCATCACTGTCCCCTGATTCTGGGCAGTGCTCCTTCAGATTCAGCCTTCTCAGTGGGAGTCTTAAATTGTCCAGACACACGCTTTAGCTGCCAGGATTCAGGGAGAATAATCTAACATTTGGGTTAATTGGGGGCAGGATTGGTATCCTCATTAAGTCTTCCCATCGAGGAACGTGGTATGTGTTAAAATCTGCCACAACAATTTTTGTTAATGAAATCCCAGTCTGATTTTCATTCATTTATAGGTGTTTCTGTTTTCTCTCTCCACATTCATGATTTTCTCTGTATCCTTCGTGTTTTAAAATGTCATACGGTGGTTTTTTTTTCCTTCATCCTAATGGGATATATGGGTCATTTAAATATGGACTTCCTTCTCCTTTCTGCTCTATGTTCTGCCAGATTTCCTTAACTTTGTCTTTTGGTTCATTTATTGATGTTGATTTGGGGATGGCAGCATGGGGAACACATTTAAAATGTCTAAGAAAGTGTTTTGTTTCCAGAGTATTCTTTTATGAATGTACTATCTTCCTGAATTTTTGAGAGTGCTAATTAGAGTTTCTAGAAGTTTGTTTTGTCCGCTGAATTATCTATATGCCCGCTGAGTCTATTCTACAGTCCGCCCCTGTCGTCCTCATGTTGCACGTGCTAACTTGCTTCATCTGCCTGTTGGAAAACTACCTTGGTTCCTCCGATGTGGGTATAGTGGCCCTTTGTCCAGGAGGCTTCTTTTCTCATTGAACTGGCTGCTTCGGGGATCTGGGCACCTGGGCCAGGCTGGCAGCCTCCCCCGTGAGCGATGGGGGTAGGTGTTCAGACTAAAGCCACGGCTACTATGTGAGTTCAGTAGTGGGTTCAGCAGCAAATGGCCCCTGGGTTCACCTGCCTCCCCTCCAGCCCCTCCGGCTGACCTGGGGTGTGCCTGGCTGCAGAGGGGAGACCCCTTTTCCGGGATCCGTTTGTCCAGAGGAGCTGACAAATGGCTTCCTCTGAGTTCCCACTTTCTGCTGGTGATTTTCCATTCCAGTCTCTGGCCTATGCCAGTAATAACATTTCACACTTGTCTGACACCTTTTCTCCTCTGAGCTCCAAGCACTTTACAAGCAAACAGTTACTATTATTGCCCTCTGAATTCTGATGGAAAAGCTGAGAGTTACGGGATCAAAGCGGCCACAGTTGGGGGTGAAGGTGAGGCTCCCAGACACCCCGAGCAGCCCCAGCTCACGCAGGACCAAACAGAGCACCGGGGCCCCTCGGGAGAGGGGGCCCGGGCCTTTAACGAGGTCCTCAAGGAGAGGAGGCCTGGGGGAAGGCTGTCAGCACGGGCTCCCCGGAGGCCTCCTCAGGGTGCTCTGTTTCCAGGGTGCAGCTGTCTCGTTTGCTCTTTGTGAGTGACGGCAGAAGCCAATGGGGCTTTGGAAACCATTCCCTGAAAGGAAAGGTGGGTCAATGTTTTGTGGGGTTTTCTGGGGATGAGAAGACTCACAGAAGCAGCAGGGTGTCATCAGCATGTGTCGAGGAACGAGGAGCGGATATGTGCTGTGTGGCCCCAGACAGTAGAATAAGATTCAACTGCTCCAGTCTTCATGGGGCAGGGGGGTCACTGCCTGGAAGCCTTGCTGACACAGCGAGCTGCCCAAAGCGGGGTGAGCTCCTGTCCCTGGTGGGACCTGGTGGAAGCTTCTTCAGCTCTCAGTGTGGATGTAGGTCACCACACGGGGCTCGGGCAGGGTGACACGTAAGACCTCTTCCCACCCAGACGTTTGCTTCATAAGATTTGACTCTCATGCTGTCTCCTCCAGGTGTGAGCAGCACCAGGGCTGAGACCCTGGAACTCTGGGACACGTGGCATCTTGCTGGATCTGTGAGACTTCTCGGGACCCCCTCCTTCTTTCATTCAGTAAGCCTTGATTTGGGGTTTGCATTTCCCCTCTTCTGTAGGCGACTTTGCCCCGTGGCAGCTAAAGGGCTAGCTAGAAGGAGCACCTGTAACCATACGATTTTCAGCAGCCAAAGAAGGAGCTTTTGACTCAAGTGTCTGCTGAGCTGGGGCTGAGTTAGCAGTGAGCAGAGAGGGTGGTGTGGGTGCTGAATGCAGCTGCCCCCAGTCAGGTGGCTGGGAAGTGGCCCTCATTGACCTGGGAATACATCAATCTCAGGAAGGATTCATGGAACCGTGAGGTTGGAAGGAACACCTGGCCAGGGGGCAACTGAGAACAAGGTAGGAGGAGGCAGGCAGCTGGGGCACGCACGTGCGGGCATGCGTGGGTTCGTGCGTGTGTGTGTGTGTGTGTGTGTGTGTGTGTGCGTGCACGTGACCACCTTTGCTAAGCAGACACAATGCTGAGCACGTTTGTGTGTGTTATGGCTCAGTTAAACCTTTCACCACTGGGAGATAGGTCTCATAATCCCATTTTACAGGTGGGAGATTGTGGGTTAAGTAACCAGCCCTAAATCGTAGCACCCGGGAGAGCCGAGCTAGGGTTTGAACCAGTTGTCCTTGGCTCTGATGCTCTTTCTCTTCCGTAACCCTGCCTGGCTTGAAGTTAAGTGCCACAAACAGGGTCCCACAGACCTTGTCCGACAGGCCTGGAGTCTTTCCTGGCTAGCAGAGTCCTCCCAAGCCCCAAGTTCTCTTTCCCAAGGGCTGGCTGCCCCACAAGTCCCGGGCAGCTCCTCTTGGGTCCTCCCCCAGCCTCACAGACACTATAGAGAGCTCTAGGCCCAGGCCCAAGCACAGCAGGGCAGCCCTTGTCCAGCCCTGCGGTTTGTGATCTGGCCATTCATAACTGGCTCTGAACAGGCACTTATCATTCTTCCACGACCACCCAGTCAGCCCCACGCTGCCTGGAAGTGAAGCCGAGCTGCCCAGGCCAGCCGCTGCTCAGCCCGGCGCTCTGCGGCTCCCGCCTCTGTCTGCCACCCCCTCTGCAGCTGGCCCGTCCTGCCCAGCCCAGGGGATGCCGGAGCCCGGAAACAGCAGGACCCGAATATCCCCCACGAGCCACAAAGGGAGATTCACAAATCAAAGGGGTCTGGGAGGACAAAGCTGTCACATCAGCCCATCATGGAGCCGGATCTCAAAATAACGCCGGGCCAGAGGCCTGCCAGCTGTGAGTCACCACCCAGCCAGAACAGGCACGGCGGGCCCCGGCCGCGGGGGGAAAGCACCTTGGTGGCCAGCTGGCTGCTCCAGCCAGACCTGGGAGGTGCGGGTGTCTGGGGGGTAGTTCCATGCTTCCCATGGTGGGGGTTCTAGGAGCAGAACTGGGGGGACAGGAAATGACCACAGTGATGGCTCCTCTGTCTCTCCCTGAGGACACAGTCTGGCTCCCTCCACCCCATCCGTGGCTCCCAGCCTCCACGATGAAGAGGAGAAGGCTGGCACAGCCTTCAAGATCACGCTCTAACCCGACTGTGACCGTAAGCTGCTGGCCCTCTTCTTCCTGGGGACGGAGGGGAGTCAAGATGCTGAAATACGTTGAGCAGCTTGTCCCATATGAGCCCCGTGGCAGCTTGCAGACCTAGGGCTCACACTCAAGGGTTCTGATTCCCTCACTGTCCGCTGGCCCCTCTTCCCTCCCCCAATGCCTGGTGACCCATGGCACGGATGGGACGTGCGGGAAATACTTGCGTGTATCATCGTTTCCCTCTCCTCCTAGTTTAAGAATTTCCCTGACATTGTTCTCCTCTATTATCACACCATCCTGAAGCCTCGTTCCTTCCTCCCAGCACCCTTTACTTCTGTTGCCCTTGAAGCAATGACTTGTGTGTCCATAAATATGAAATGGCCTGAATGACAAAACACATGGTTCTAATTGTGTTTTTGTTACTAGCTCCTTTCTCCTTTCTAGACCTCATTTCCTCATTGCTGGGATGACAAGGTGATCTCAGAGACACGTTCTGCTCTAAAGTTTCAGGGGGCCAGAAGATGGTCGTTAGTGGACTGAACATTAATTAGGAGAATATGTTTAATCTTGGGGAAGGAGACAACAGAAGTTTAATCTAAGGAAGGGTAAGAAATCCGTCCTTGCTCTTGCCCCTGTGAATCCTCTTGCGGTTTGTTCTTCAGTGGTTTTCCCTAGCCCCCCACCCCCAACTGGGGCTACACACTGTCAGAGTGACCTTGGGCACCACGGTGATCGGGCGGAGGGGGCCGGGGCACTGATTGGAGGGAGGTTTCACTCACCACCATGCCCCGGACAAGTGACCAGGACCTGCCTTGACCTTCTCACTCAACCAGAGTATACCTGTCCCCAGCCCAGAAGCGAGCAGGTGGGCGATGTGAATTACAATGTCCCTTTCAGACTTGGCTGGCTCTTTCCATCCTCCTGTAGTTCCTCTCCATACGGCTGACAGGTGACATTCGCATAATGTCATACAATTAACAAAGTGTACAATTCAGGGGTGTTTCGTGTATTCACAATGCTGTGTAACCATCTGCTCTCGCTAGCTTCAAAAGTCTTTCATTACCCCATAAAACACCCCATATTCACCAGTAATCACTCTCCATTCCCCCTCCTCCCAGCCCCTGGTAACTTCTAATCTGCTTTTTGTCTCTGTGAATTTGCCTATTCTGGAAAGATCATATAAACGGAAACATACACTATGTATCCTTTTGTGTCTGGTTTTTTTCACTTCGCAAAAGTTTATGAGGTTTATCCCAGTTGTACCACAGATCGGTACTTCATTTCTTTTTTATGGCTGAATACTATTCCAGGATCTATCTAAACCAGAATTTGTTTATTCATTTATAACATTTCGGTTGCTTCTATCATTTGGCTGTTACAAACCTTCACATGCAAGATTTTGTGTGGACAGATGTTTTCATTTCTCTTGAGTATATGCCTGAGAGTGGAATTGCTGGGTCATATGGTAATTCTCTGTTTAACTTCTTGAGAAACTGCCAAAGTGTTTTCCAACGCAGCTGCACAATTTTACATCCCATCAGCCGTGGATGAGAGTTTCAAATTCTCCACATCCTTGCCAACACTCATTATCATCTGCCTTTCTATTACAGTCACCTTAGTGGGTGTGAAGTGGTATCTCATTGCAGCTCGGATTTGCATTTCCCTAATGACTAACGATGTCAAATATCTTTCATGGATTTTTGGCCGTTTGTATATCCGCCTTGGAAAAATGTCTACTCCACTCCTTTGCCCATTTTTAAATTGTTTCTTTTTTAATTATTACATTATAGGAGTTCTTTATATATTCTGGATACTAGACCTTTGTCAGATATATGATTTGTGAATATTTTCTCCCATTCCATAGGTTGTCCTTTCACATTCTTGATAATGTCCCTTGATACACAAAAGTTTTAAAGTTTTAGGAAGCCCAATTAACCCAATTTTTTTGTTTGTGCTTTTGATGTCATTTCTAAGAATCCTTTGCCAAATCTAAGATTATGAAGATTTTCCTCTATGTTTTTTTTAAAGAATGTAATAGCTTTAGTTCTTATATTTAGCCCATTGATTGATTTTGAATTAGTTTTGGTTTAAGGTTGGGTCCAACTTCATTCTTTTGCATGTGGATATCAGGATGTTCCCACTCAAATGGTTGTTTGGATGAGAAAGAGAATTTGTAAATTAATTTCTCTACCAGAGTTCTTATGTATTTTTCTATTTGCGTAAACATAAGTATCCACATAAAAATGCATGTAAGCCGCTTCACTTTTTTTTTTTTTTTTTTTTTGGTGAGAGAGAGAGCGTGCGTGCACACAAGCTTTTGGGGTGGGTGCGGAGGGAGAGGGAGAGGGTGAGAGAGAGAATTTCAAGAAAGCCCCAAGCTCAGTGCAGAGCCCTACTCAGGGCTCTATCTCAAGACCCTGAGATCATGACCTGAGCCAAAAACAAGTGTTGGGTGCTTAACTGACTGAGCCACCCAGGCGACCCCACACTTCACTTTTTTTCAAGTTCCTGGTTGTTATGCAAATTAAATTTGATAATGTATGTAACACTTACACAGCACGGAGTTGAGTGGGATCTAATAGTGGCAGTTTAGGGGACATAAATTGTCAGCCTCTTAAGCAGGAAAAAAAATGGTAAGAATCCATCCCTTCAGGAGAGCTTTGCCTGCTTGTGCTTGTTTCTCTCTGTTTCTCTCTTTTTCTTTCTGAAACAATGACTGCTCCAAAGCCCTGTGTCCTATGTCATCTCACCTTCACCCTGTGTGTGCTGGTGGCATCTCCCCTGTTGTTTGGGTGGACAAGGCCAGCCCTCAGAGATGGTCGTTGCCCTGGGAAGGCAAGATTGCCACCCTGGAACCTCCCCCAGAGACCACAGTGCCTTGCGTCTGACTGCAGGCTCAGCCCCGGGTGTCTCCCCATTAGTGGAGGACTGGTTCTCAGCTGTCACCACCACACACGTGGCTGTTCATCAGCAGGAGAGATGCTGTCCTGAGAATGTGATTTTCCATGGGTCCACATCCCAGGAACAGGATGCTGGATGAGTCTCCACTGAGCTGAGAGATTCCGGAGTCATTATCCCAGGCAGCACGGTTGGGAGTGATGTCCCCCCCCCACCTGGACTCCAGCTTCTCACCCAGCGGTGGTGATGACTGCTCCTGAACTTCCCACTCACCTTGTCACCCAGAACTAAATGCTCTCGCTTTCCCCATAACGCCCTTCCTTATAGCTGTCTCAACTGATTGAGCAGGGATCGCAGCATTGGACGCCCCAGACCACGGTTCCCTCTGCTTTCTCCCTACTCCCAGCCTCCAGTCTGCCCTCATCCATTCCTCTCCCTCTCCAGCCCATGAAGCAACCGCAGCCTTTCCTGGACAGGCATCTTTATGTCTCCCTCTCCAGCTCTTCTCTCCCCAGGCTGAGTGCCCCTGGCCACACCCCAGCCATGGACTGACCCAACTACCCCTTCTCAGAGCCGACATTGGACTGTTCATGCTGCTGGAGAAAATCGGACCACCCGTGTGTGCCCAGCAGAGCCCTTGGAACCCCATTCTCCACCATGGCCACCTCCCATCTTCCTTTTGCTCTCACCTCCTACCTTGCAGCCCTGACAGACAGAAACCGGGGAGCCCTCCACCCACGGCTTCCTCCTATACACCTCCTGGGCCCATGCCTTCTGGGGCTTTGCCTTTGGGGGGCCCATTACTGCTCTTGTCATTTCCTTTATTTACCCCTGCTTGCTGGTCTCTGCTTCACTCTACCTTCTTACAGAGGAAAGAGACCCAACCCCCTCTCCCCCAATTAGTCCTTTTACTCTTTCCTTCCTTTCTGACCAAATTTCTTGTTTCCCAGCCTCGTGCCCACTCCTCTCCTCTGCTCGCTGGCTTCCACCCCATTCCCCCAACAAGCCTGCTCTGCTGGGGTGCCGGCTGCAGCCCTGAGAGCTGAGTGAGCACCTTGCTGAATCCAGCCCAGAGGGCACCTGTGATTCCTAGGCCGCATTGGCCCTTGCGCACCATTTCCTGCCTCGTTTTCACCAGGACACTTTACTTATGCATCTGTCCACGCTCCGGGTGCGCTCCTTCCCCATTTCCTTCGCAGGCTCGTTCCTCGGCTGGTAACTTAGATATTGCGTCTCCTCCAGACCTGTCCTTGTGTGTCCCATCTCCTGTCCCTCTTCGCTCCCGGCACACCTTGTCCACCCTGAGGTCTCCTGCGGTCTGGGGGACATGCAGGTGGGTGTTACCCTCCGAGTGCACTGTGGGTCATGGGCTGCCAATTCTCTCTGCACGGCGGCCCCGCTGGGAGGGTCTGCTGTCTCCACCAAGGGTGCCTTGAAGACTTTCGCCTCCAGAGTCTGAGCAGAGGACCCTCTGGAGAGCAGAGTTCTGGTGAGATCCTCCACCCTGGCTACTGTGTGGTCGGTGGGGCAGAGTGTGGTTGCCACCTGGGACGGTGTACACGCAGGGTCTCAGCCCTGGCCCCGGGGGCCTGACCCAACGTGTGTGTTGACAAGGCTCCTGGCGGAAGTACCCGCACAGCAGGGCGTGAGGGGCTGCTGGGGTCTCCGTGGGGCAAAGCAGAGGAGAGTCCCAAAACTCCATGTCTTCAGATGCTTTGCCTCCAAAAAGAGGCCTGGTTTCCAAGAGAAATTTGACGGAAGGAGCCCTGTATTTTTTTTTTTTTCCCTGATGAAATGGAAGCTTATGCTCAGTAAACAAAAGAGATTCTTGTTGAAAATAACTCTTGCCCCAGCTTTGTGGGCGACCAAGGGGAATCAGATTAAAGGGGAGACAGTAGCAGCGTAGATGTCTGGCTGTGCTCGAGGCGGGCAGATCACAGGCCTGAACTGTTCCCATCCATGGTTTGGGGCCAGGCCTGGGCCTGATAACAATCTGGGGCAAGGAGATGAGGAGGAATTTCTTTGAAGGGCTGGATGCACCCCTCAATTCCAGTAAAGAGCCCTGCAGGGTGCCACTTCTTCCCCAGCCCCCCTCACACTGGCCCTCGGGGCGACACCCATACCTTTCGCTCACCCCCACGAGGCCTGCCGAGCTCCAGCACATGGCTAAACAGGACCAAAATCAACCCTGGCTTTTAAGCCGCCTCCTGAGGCCAAAAACAATGGTCCCTCCAGCTGCACTTTAACAGGGTGGTTTGGGTTTAGCTGGTAACTCGCCCCGTCGCCAGCCCTGCCTCCATGACCAGCACCCCCGAGCCAGGCAGACAAGGCCAAGACTGTTTGCAGGAAACAAGAGCCCCGCTGTGGGGCCAGCGTGCTGTGATTCCACGCTCCAAATAAAGATGATGGGGATGGAGAGGAAGTGAGCTTGGGACAGCCCCAGGCTCTACGGTTTCAGGCCGATTTGAGAAGCCTGAAATAGAAAGCTCCTGCCAGCGTCCCGGAAAGGGCCAGGATCTGGGCTCCAGAACAGTCCTGCGGCCGCAGTCCACGGCCTTCGCCGCAACCAGCTACCATCTTGTGACCTTGTGTGCACTGATCCCAGGTCGGTGGCCTTTGCCCCTTTCCCGCTGGGCGCCCGGCACTCACTGTGAAGCTCAGATCTTAGCTGTCACTCAGACAGCCTCCTCGTCCTCCCAGGGCAGGTGCCTCTGCCATCCCCATAGCACCTCTCCCACCAGCTCCCGGGGATGGGGCTCGGTCATCACTGCATCTCACCTTCAATTACAGGCCCACCCCGGGGCATATGACCGGTCCCCCTTTAAGGGAGGCCTTGCTTCTGCCCAGATGCCAAAGGTGTACTTACTTGGTGGCCTTGGCTGCTTTCTGGCTTCTTTACACTCCTCCTGGGGCAGGCTGTCACCACTGAGCTGGTGGTGGTACCAGGGCATAGCTCTTCCTGCCCAAGGAGGTCTCCTCAATGGCCGCTGTCTGCTCTGGAGCTCACCGGGCCTGGCAGAGACGTGGTCACGTCTGCATCACAGCCCGACCTCTCCCTGCCCAATCCCGTGCCCCTGCTTCCTTCACAGGTGGGACTCCCCAGCCAATCCTATACTCATAAGCCGCTTCCAGAGAACCCAGCTGGGCCAGTCTGGGGCTGGGACTTCAGAGTGCCTCAGAGAAGGCGAGGCGGGAGAATGGATGGATGGATGGATGCATGCTGAGCTGACCCCAGCATGTCGGCCCCAGCTTTCCACAGGCCCAGGGAAAGTTCTGGGCATCAGCCCTCACGTTGGAGAAGACCTGACAGCCTGGAAGACCCTATGAGCTGCTTGCTTTTGAGGGTGCAGCTGCTGAGCCCGGCCAGGAAGGTAACAAAACAGACGCAGGGAGGCCAGCAGCAAAGCTGGCATGTGCAATATGGCCAGGCCAGAGCTACACAGAGCTGTGACCCTCACTGCAGACCAGATTGCCACCTCCTGGAAGGGGAGCGAGGAGCCAGGCTGGCCCAGAGCCCCCTTTCCTGCTTACTGCCTGAGGCACACATTCCCTGACAACACAGTGTTGTTGGAAACCCGGGATACCCAGAGGCGGGGCGTTGTCAGCATTAGGGACGTCTGAGGGAGGAAAGTGTGTGATAGCATGTGTGTGTGTACGTGTGTGTGCGTGCACACGGATGGAGGCGGGGGCAGGCAAGAGGTAGTGGAGGAGCCTGGAACTCCTAACCTGGGCCTCTGAGGCCTGGGGAGCGGGCTTGGAAGGTGGCGGTGTGGATAAGCTCTGGGCCTCAGCCCCAAGCCCGCCCCAACAGAGGCTGTGAGCGTTTGGCGGGAACCTGGCAGGCCCGTCTCTGGGGGCAGAATCAACCTCACACGGCTCTGTGTCCCCACGGGGAGTGGCAGAAGAGAGGTCCTGGCCCACGGCCGTCTCCCTGCCTGTCCTCCAGGACCTGAGACACCACGCTTGTCTTTGTGCCCGCAAGCCTTCCCTGGGGTGCAAAATGCTGGGGACGTGGTGCAGCTGTAGGACATCGACCCGGCCTTGCGAAGGCTGCCTTGGCTATCAGCGCCTGACCCAAACTCCGTGTCCTGGCTGCCAGCTCGTATCACAGCACCACGGTGGTGATGTCCCTTGACCACAAGTCTGCTCACAGTGGAGTCTTGGTCAATCACACGTCTGCCCCCTTCAGCTGAGGGGTCTGTGCTATGCGGACCTACTTGTTGCAAGGAGGCTGGGGCTGGGGCACCGTGACCTGTGTGTGACGGGAGGCCTGGGCCTCGGTATAGAGGCAACACTAGCCCACTCTGCGTGTTCTGGTTGCTCGGGCCCCTTCCTGGAGTTCACGGACACAAGCGTCGGCTTGAGTTCGCGCTTGCACAGGTGAGGTGCCATCACCCCTTTCGCATCTTACTGAGTCCCGTAGCATCTCTGGGATCCCCCTTCTACAGATGAGGCAACAGGCTGTGAGATCAGGTGATTCTCCAAAGGCCTCCTAGAGGGCCAGCAGGACTGCAGCTGGGATCTGGACCCAGCACACAAACAGACGTGTCTATACCATGTGTCTGAGGCTCCGTGGTGAGTTACTCAGGGACCCAAAAGCAATCTAGACCACACTCACCCAGATGAGACACGTCCGTGGCATGCGGAGGAGCAACCAAAGAGTCCTGAATCGCACACGCAGGGGGGCCGTGGCCCAGCTCCCCGTCCTTCATGTTTCACTTGTCCTGGGCCTTTCCCAGGTGCACGTCTGCATGCACGGAAATGGGGGGCAGGGGGAGCCCCATCATTCAGGCTGGAAAGTAGACAAACAGCAAGTGGAAAAGGGATCACGGGCAGAGAGTTTACGGGTCCACGTGGTGCACCGGGTCCTTACGTAGACGACCTTGCAAGAGGTGGCCGCCATCCTGCTGGCCTGGAGTCTTCGCGTGGCCTCCCTGAGCCTCAGCTTTTCCTCTGTAAATGGGGAATCCTCACACCCCCTCACAGGGTGGCGGGGAGGAGGTGAGGCATGGTAGACACTCTGAAGAGCCACAGACCTATGAGCTGTCACTGTGAAGAACAGCTGAGGAAGGCATGGGGGGGCATTCAAGTTTGCGAAGCGAGTGTTGCTCTTTAGAGCAGTGATTCCCACATGTCTGGCCTGGCGCCTCCGTGCCCTGCCTGTGCCCGATGTCAGGAGAACCTTCGATAGTCCTGAGAGACATGGCTTGGCTTCCATGACACACTGGTGAGACGCCATCTGGGCTTTTATAGAGCCAATCAGCAGCCCTAAGCCAGGCTATAAAACCAACACTGGGCCTTACCTGGGACATGGACGAATAGGTAGGCCTGGTCCGGGGGCTCCCTGGGGGCTCCAGAGAGGAGGCTGGTCATGCTGGGCAGAGAGGCCCGTCCTTCATTTTTCATCCCTATTAGTGACAACAGGCTGTTACTGGCTCTGCCCAAGAGGACACAGATGACACAGCCCAGTCCCTGGAGGCCTGTAAGTCAACAGAGGCCTGAGTGTCTTGCCTGCTGTTGGCGAAATTTCCCTGAGTCCTAGGCGGCTCCCCTCGGTTTCCTGTTCCTTCTTTGGGGCCTAGTAGGCCCCTTCTTTCTGTACCTGGGGTAAAGAGACTAGTAGATCTCACTTTCTACTCCTGCTCAGAGCCTCTAGCTTAGGCCTGGGTTGAAGACCTCCCTGTGCCTGCCATTTGCCCCTCCCCTCCAAAATTTTGGCTAGTCCTGAGGCTCACAGGTGGCCTGCCCTCACCAGACAGGCTGCCATGTTGGGTCACGTGGGCTGGGGAGGGCGTGGCAGGTGGCTCCACTGGCATATTGTGGGGCATCAGGAGGCCCAGGCTGTCCTCATGCAGGAGAAGCACCAAAGGGCTAGAGAACCACGTAGAAGGCCACAGGCTCCCCTATGGGTGATGACAGATGGAACTATTGTCCCCCAGTTACAGTGAGGAGAAATAGAGCTCAGCAATCCAGAATGTGGGCTTTGATGAGACAGGACCTGGATTCAAATTCACATTCCGACTTTCTAGCTGCATAACGGGCCCTCGGTGTCTTGGTGTCCCCACGTTCCAGCTGGGGAAAACATTTGTCTCCCAGGGCTCTGTATGAGTATCCTGTGTGGTAAGAGAGAAAAATCCTTTACTAAAATGTCTGAACCTTGCATGTTAAGTCATGGGGAAACCACGGGATTATTACTGGGGTCATGGCTGGCATTGTGTATATGGTTCATCTCAGTCCTTATGATGGAGGGTAAGATATTAGGATACCCATTTGACAGATGGGGTAAGCTAAGGAAAAGAAGACTATAGATATTATAGATGTCATTTGCCCCAAATCTCACTGTTAGTAAGAGGTAGAGCCAGGTTTGGAACCCTAAGGTATTTAACCCAAAGTCTGAGCTACTAGTCACTCTGTTTTACTTTATCTCAAGGGCTTGTGGTTTTATATACTCGCTACTCGGGATGTTAGCAGAATTGGGTTGCTCCAGGTTAGCCGTAGAGGGACAAGCTTGTTTTGGTATGAACCCAGCCTAATTGAGCGTTTCAGAGAGACGAGGATGTATTGCCTTAGTCCAGCCCTCATGCCAACTACTCCCCCATCCCCAAATCGAGGTAGCGTCTAACAAAGATACATATAATAATATTATGATACCACAGAAATAACAAGCCAGGTCTAGGGAAAAATAAGTAAAAATAGAGAAGCAAGACGAGGTAATAACACACATATATCAACTGTGAGGACCAACTTAGGTGCTATAATTGAGCTTCGAGTTTCACTCTGAGCTTTGGCAGCAGAAGAGAACTTCATTGTTTACATCATTCTCATGGTCACAAAGAGAGCCCACCAGTTTCTCAGGAAACCCGAGGTTTCCACAGTAGAGCTTGGCAATGTTCTTCTTGTATGGCACTTACTTAGGGGCTTCTAGAACTTTCCAACCACAAACACAGCAATGGGCCTCCCTTGGCCACCCCAGAGGCATTGCCTCCATGGAAGCTGAGGCCTCCAACCGCATGAGGTTTCTATACTGTTGCAAAGGGACAGGCCTGTTCTCCTGCCGTAGAACACGTCCAGAGAGCTGGTCAATTCTGTCCAAGCTCCGGCACTGGATTGGGGCAGTTATCTAGTGGGGAATATGCATCAGAAAGGCTGTTTGGCTTCTAGACAATGACTGTGAATGTCCCAGAAGATCCCATTTCCAGAGACATTCTCGTTTCTTGGACCCCCATGGCAAGACCCACTTAGAACCAGGCTGGGGATTCTGACGTTGAACTTGGATTCAGTGGGCTGAGAGGTGGGCTTTGGGGCATGTGGGGCCAATGGTTGGGAAGGTGATGTTGTTGATGAACCAATTCATATGTCCCCTTGCTTCACCCTGACACCTCAAAGGGAAGTCCAAACATTTTCTCAGCAACATGTACTTAGCTGTGTGCCAGGGGGTGGTTCCACTTGACCTTTCTTAGGGGTGATGCCACAGAAATATTCCTCTGAAATGCACATCTGTTTATTTCTGACTCCAGAGGATGTTCCAAGTTCAAATGCCCTGATCCTGTCCACTCTCCTGCCCTTCCCTAGAGGGGCCTCCAGTATTCTGAAAGAGAGGGGGGCTGCCTGGGCTCTCTGCTTGAAGAAGTATCCAAATTTCACTCTCAAAATAGAAGTGTGAGCAAGGAGCACGGGAAATAATTCCTGAGCACCCACTGTGTTTCAGTAGAGTGACTAGCTATCCCAGTTTGCCCGAGATAGAGGGGTTTCCTAGGACTCTGAAGCTGGGATCACCCAGGCTCCATCACTCCCCCAGAATTCCTGCCAGGCCAAAAACTGTCACTGCACATTGCAGAGGAGAAAACAGGGGCTCGAAGAGGCCATCTGACCCACCTGGGGTCCCCAAGGTCATGTTCTTTCCACTAGTGCATGTTGTCGCTCTGAGGGGTTGGGGTGACATTCAAATCCTGCCAAGAAGATAAAGTTCTCTAGGAACTCCCAGCTTTCCTGGGTTGTTCCTGTTTGCTGGTGGGGAGGATTTTCTTTTCCTTGATTCCATGTTTCTGTGGAGAGGGAACCCGTCCCCCCAAGTAACACTCTGGGCCTCACTCTTCTCCCCAGGGCTCAGAGTGAGAATTGCCAGTCTGTGCTGAGACTCCCCTCCGTGTCTTGGGATCTGCCTGTCCCCCAGAGAATTGGTCTTCTGTGCTCTCTTGGCTACGTGGGATTGGGGAAGGAGAAATGTCTAGGGGCAGGTCCATTTTCCTGCACAACTAAGGTCATCTTCTTCAATCACCTTTGCCAGTAATAGAGGTGGTGTTTTGACATTCTTTGGTGTGGACTTATGTTTATCTCCCAAAGGATGTGTAAGAGAAGTACTATATTTTGAACCCCCAACACTTAGTTGTGTTTTTTTTTTCTTTTTTCATCTGTCCTGAGACCTCTGGCAAGATGCGTGTGTGCAAACCTTTGCAGCTTGCCCCAGGGGTCCCACGGAGACCATAACCTCCTTCCTTAGAAGAGAAGAACCCAGTGCGGGAGTTGGTGTGGGGCCTGTGGGAAGCCCACGAAAATGGACTCCAAGCCAGCGCACTGGGGCCAAATCCTCCTGCTAGCCCCAGAAATAGGAAGGAATCGAGAGCTGATGGAGTTGCTCAAGAATGCAAGAGCTTTAGAAACTTCCTCCACAGAAATGCCAGGGGCTGCAGGACATCTCTGTATCTTTCCTGCCCCAAGACAGCCTGTCCTTCTTGTCTCTGGCTGGAGCCAGAAGGAATTCTGCCCCCCCTTCCCTCCTCCTCACTTCCCCTAGAGGATCCTGAAATCAAAGGGGACCTCACGCCTGCTTTGCACTTATCCTGATTCGTACCCCCAGGCTGCCCAGCTTTGCATTTTCTATTTTCAGAGGGCTTAGGTTAATCTGAAAGTCCTGCTGGAGACCACCCACCTCCCTTAAACAAACAGCTCACCTTTCAGCCCAGAGCCAACCCCGCTGCCTGGGATGTTTGATAGCCCTGGTGGCTAATTAGCCCTAACATCTGTGCTGCTTTCACACACATCAGAGCCAGAAAGCTGGGTCAGTGGAGTCACTTCTTCTGAAAGCCATTTCTTTGGCCAGGCTCCTTGCTCCTGGAGAGCGAAGGTCAAGGCTGAAGAGGCATGATAGGCACCACAGACTCTTAGTTGGAGGATGGACATGCAGAACCAGGAATGCTCCAGACCACAGAGCCACACAGGGGCATCCTCACTCTTCTCCGCTCCAAGAAGCTCCCGGAGCAGGGGTTTGGAGGTGTAAGTCAGAAGGAGCTCGACGTTTGTTTGCAAGTGTTCAGGGGCTTCTCCTGGTCATCATCTAAAGAGGAAGCACCCCCTCAGGCTAGGGACGGCATGTATGGGGGTTGCTGGATCCTTCTGAAGTCACTTCTGTGTGCTTGTCACTCTGTTATCTTATCTTTGCCCCCGAAAGGGAAGCTGTAGAAAGAGACTTAAACTGAGAAAGCCCCTGGATTTATCTGTGGGGACGGCAGAAAAGTGGGGGGTGATGCCAAGGAACAGAGTGAGAGGAAAAGCCACAATAGGAAAATGATAAAGCGGTTTAGACTCTAGGGCTCAGGCGGGGGAACCAGGGAGCCCAGATGCCTGTAGGTCTAGGAAGAGCTGTTTCGATTAGCTATTCCGCTTTAAAACCTAGTGGCTTACAGCAAGTTTCTTCTCTCTCCTGGTTCTGTTCTGGGTTGACTGGGCTCAGCCGGGTGGTTCTTATTTGGGGTGTCTCAGGCCATGGCAGTCCAATGGTGGCTGTGCTGGAGTCTGAGAGCTCAGCTAGGCTAGATGTCCAGGATGACTCACTGACTGGGCCAGCAGTTGTTGTCGTGGGCTGGGAGCTCAGCTGGGATTGTCACCCCTACACATGGCCTCTTCACGTGCTGTCAAAGTGAGCAACTAGAAGGACATCCCCAAAGCAAGTGTTCCAACAGGCCCACTGGAAGCTGCAACACATCTTTTGGCATAACCTCAGAAGTCCTTGAGTGTCACCTCCACACGCCGCACTGCTCAGGCGAGTCTGAGGTCAGCCTGCTCATCTCTAGACGTGAGGGGGCACGTGTGCCTACAGGGAGGTAAGGACAAGATGGTGGCAGTCTGGAATCCATCTGCTCCTGGACTTGCCAGGTAGGATGCTGAAGGCTGGTGTGAGGGGTTTCTGCAGGTCCTGTCTGATGTTGCTGTTGGCTACAGTGATAACGATGAAGGTACTTCATGTATGTACTTTATGAAGCATTTTTCACATCTACGTGATTTGCCAAAGAGTAGGCAGAGGTTAGTAAGAGGCAGAGTATTCTTGGATCTACCCATGTCGAAGAGGAAGAGATAGGCTCAAAGCAGCTGAGTGACTTTCCTCACATGACATGAGTCTTCTGCTGTTGGCCTAAGCTCAAAGCCCACTCATCCTGGCAGGAGATGCTCTCGCTGGATTCAGGGTTCTCTTGCCCCAGCCTCCCCAACACTGCCAAGCCCTGGTGGCTTCTCTCCATGTCCCCTGGGCAACGGGGTCACTCCTGGGTCGTGACCTGGCTTGCTTGCTCCTTACTGAATGCCCGGCTAGCTGGCTTTACTTCCTTATGGCTCAGTTTTTCCATCCTTAGTGAGGAACTGGCGTTAGGACTGGGAAGCAAGGAAAGGAGAGAGAGAGAGCAAACCCTCCCTGGGTGGCGCAGAGTGAACTCTGGGAATGGCCAAGGGGCAGACGAGGCCGCCATTTCCAGCTGGCCCCACGAATCCCTTCCTGGCTGTCATTGGGTTGCTCCTTTCTATGCTGCTGGTCCAACAGGAGCACAGATCAAGGGCTAGCTGCCGGTCAGATCCCCAGGCCAGGGCAAGCTCTGAAGGTCCAGTTGCGTGTGGAGCCTGCAAACTGCACCAGGTTTTAGGCAGTTGAGATATGAAAAATAATACTGTCCAAATGCACTTAACTCATTGAGGGGCATGTGTGTGTATGCGTGCATGTGTGTGTGTGTTTAATGAGTTGGTCAGTGTTTTAAAACAGATTGCATTCATACACTGTTTGCATTTATCATTGCTGCTCAAGCCCCTACCCTACTCCCTCCAGGTCTAAACCATCTGGGGTTGGCCTTGGCTAGTAGTGGGGTAAACACAGGTGAAGACCATCAATAACACGGGCTGGAGGTCACTGAACGTGGCAGCCTGACCCCTCAATGTCACATACTAGTACTTTCTGGGACCCCTGGTCTTGAAACTCCAGAGAACGCGATGGTCATACCTATAAACCACACCATATCCATACCCATGGTCATCTATGGATTAAGTTAGTGTGTCTCCCAAAAGGGCCAGGCATGGAATAAAAATGGAATTTTCACCCCAAGAAGCAAGCCCTGGCACAGGACAAGGAGGGGAAAACTGACAGCATACAGAGAATAAATCTCTGAAATACGACTTTCCTCCCCCAAAAACACAGCCCAGGAAATGCCGCCACCACCCCCCCGTTGCCAGCATCAGTGCTTAGGTACAGCCTTGGCCCAGCGCCAGCAGTAATAAAATGTAAAATACACGAAGCCCAGATCAACAGGCAGGGAGAGCCAGGGCGTGTGGTGTGCTCCAGTCTGGCCTGGAGGATTCTGTTGGGCACCAATTCCTACAGCCCCTTTCCTTGCCGGATCTGGACCACATTTCCAAAGTACGGTCTCCCCATGCCTGGGACGGACAGCAGCAGGGCATCACCCAGCTCTCGGGTGAAGAGTTGGAGACTCAGCCAGGTGACAGATGACAGGGTCCTAGCTGTTGCCCAAATCATGGTGTGCTGCCAGGGAAGCTAGCAGCCAGAAGCAGGCAAACCCAGTGGGTTCTGTGGACTCTGCAGACTCTTTAAGTCAAGAAAGAAATGTGGAGAGGGCTGGCATCTATGGTGCTCCACATCTGGGGATGCTTTTAAAGCCACTAGGGGGCAGGGGTGACAGCGCCCCTCTTACCCTGATCCCTGGGAATAGTCTGAGTGTCTGCGGAAAGAGTGACCCTCATACGGCTCCTTAGGTTAGTATTCCAGTTATGTATTTCTGCATAATAAACCACCCCAAAACTTAGAGACAAAACATTTTGTCATGCTCTTTCATGATTCTGTGGGTTGACTGTGGGCTCAGCAGGATGATTTCTCTCTCATTCACAGTCAGATATCATCTGGGGCTAGAGCCAAATGAAGACTATTTAGGCTGGACATCCAGAATGGTTTTTCCACCCTTGGGCCTGGTGCTTGGGCTGGGATGGCTAGGACATCTTGGAGCCCCGTGGGGATCTTTCCCTACACATGGCCAATTCATGTGGCTAGCATGGGTGTCCTCATATCATGGTGGCTTCAGGATAGTTGGGCCTCTTACATAATGTCAGGCTCTTCCAGTAGCAAGCACTACAAGAGACCAAGGCAGGAACTTCAAACCTTCTCATCACCTAGTGTGGGATTCACACTGTGTCACCTCCTTTGCATTTCATTGGTTACATTGGGCTAGCCCAGATTGGGCTAATCCATGAGGGAGTGCACCAGATGAAAATGTGAATATGGAGAGACGGGATTTACTGGGGGATGTCTTTGGAGACCAGCTATCACAGGTAGAGAGGGACTAAGATTGAGAAGGTTTGGAAACCTTTATTCCTTCTTATACTCACCACAGAGCCAGAATGGCCAATGAGGGTGTCACCTGGTTCACAAACTCTGACTGACAGTTGGGACTTCTGGAAACCTCAGGGTTCTGGAACCATTGTCTGGGAGGACTCCCTGGTCCCTGGGTTAGCCCACTATCACTATAGCCTGAAATGCTCCTCAGACAACTCTGTTCCTTGTTTCCATGTGTCCTTCTATTACGTTTCCATAAAACTTAGTATTGGTCCTTGGCTCTTTATCTTTTGTGGCATTTTTCTCTTCAGTTGCTTTCATTGTCCTTAGCGTCGTATCTGTCTCCTCAATCTATGAGACACATGGTTACCGAGATAATTATCATCAGATGCTGCTCTTAGCCTCATGTTCATATATATATATATATATATATATATATATATATATATATATATGTATGTATATAAATGAAGTACAACTCACATAACCACAAAATTAACTCCTTTAAAGCTTACAATTTGGTTACACAAAGTTGTGTAACCATCACTCCTATCTAATTCCAAAATATTTTCATCACCCCCCCCAAAAAATCCCATTTCCATTAGTATTTTCTTTCCATTCTCCCCCCCTCCCCCAGCACTGCCCATCACTTATGTACTTTCTGTTTCTGTGGACTTGCTTATTCTGGACATTTCCTAGAAGTGGAATCAACACATGGCGTTTTGTGACTGGCTTCTTTCACTTAGTATGCTTTCAGGGTTCATCCGTGTTGTAACGTGTATCATTACATCATTCCCTTTTTATGGTGGAATCATATTCCATTGTATTGATACACCACATTTCGTTCATCTATTCAGTCATTAATACATACTTGGGTTGTTTCCACTTTTTAGCTGTTATGAATAATGCTGTTATGATCATTCATATACAAGTATTTGGGTGGACATATGTTTTTATTTCTCTTGAGTATATACCTAGAAGTAGAATTGCTGGGTCAGATGGTGATTCTATGTTTAACTTTTTGAGGAACTGCAATTCTGTCTTCCAAAATGGCTGCACCATTGTACATTCCCACCAGCAAAGTATGAGAGTCCAACTTCTCTACGTACTCACTAACACTTGCTGTTTTCTGTATTTTTGATTCTAGACATCCTAGTCGGTATGAAGCAGTATCACATTGTGGGGTTTACGAATGGGAAATGAAAAGGGACAAGTACAATTGGTCCAAATATGAACAGCTTTGGAACTATGAGGGCAGAGTTGCAGTCTAAATGCTCAATGGGAAGCATTCTGGCCAGTATGCATCATCAGGTCTAAAGGGTCCTTGACGGCGCAGAGCTGAGCATGAAAGCTCAGAATCAGGTCTCACAGACTCCTTTTCAATCCTTACAGCAGTGACTTCCTTCAAGAAAGCCAGGTCCCAATCTCTTTTAATAGAACCAACTGACCGCCGTTCTCATCACTGTGGACAGGACCTAGCCCACTGAGAACTTGACATTTTGTAAAGGCAGGGACCTCACCTATGCATTTGATCCCCCCGCCCCCCCCCCAAAAAAAAAACCCAAAAAGAAACAAAAACCAAGGCAAGGTGCTATATGAACAGGGAGATGCGATAGGACCAGCAAAGTAAGCACACTGACCTTGAGGCAAGCATTCCAGGTTCACCTGGGCTCCTCTCTGACACAGCTGACCCATCTCACGGGTAAGCAGATGGGATGGTCAACCTTTAGGCTCCCTTCCAACTTTATTGCATTTGAAAGAAGGAAATCAGTATTCCTTGCCTATGTTAGTTTTCTAGGACAGCCATAACAAAGGACCACACACTGAGGGGCTTAAAACAATGGAAATTGATCCTTTCACACTTCTGGAGACCTGAAGTCCAAAATCAAATCTCCTGCGGGGCTGTGCTCTTTCTCCTGGCTTCTGGTGGTTCCCAGCAGTCCTCAGTGTTTCCTGACTTGTAACTGCCTGCATAACTCCAGCCTCTACCTCTGTTGTCACATGGCGTATGGTTTTCTCCTTTCTGTGTGTGTCTTCACGTGGTATTCACTCTGCGGGTGTCTGTCTCTGTGGGCTTCTCTTCTTACAGGGATACTGGTCATGCTGGATTAAGGGCCCACCTTACTCCACAATAACCTCATTTTAACTTACATCTTAATTACAGTTGCAAAGCCTCTATTTCCAGAAAAGTTCTCGTTCACAGGGTCTGAGAGTTAGGACTTCAATATATCTCTTTAGAGGACACAATTCAATCCACAATACTGCCCATGGCCCAGTTTTTCTTACCATATTTTTTATACTGCATTTTCCCCCCTATTCCTCCCACCCCCAGCATAATTCCATAGTTGGGCTCCTTCGAACTCCCACCATGGTGGTGCCTTTCTCAAAGCCCTATTGGCAAAAGCCATAGATTTGCCCACCGTCTTCCACCGGGTACTGAGTCAGACCTTTCCCTGAAGTTCAGCAACACGGACAGTCTTTGAACAGTCACTTACTATCTTCTATTTCAGAAAGCTTGCAGTCCTTCCTTGTGCTGACCCTGGCTTTTCAGCAGGTGGAGAAATGCAGAGCTGCCTATAGACAGGTGTGCACCTGGTTCTGCGGTTTGCACAGAATGGAGTGTTCCCCAAACCACCAGCAGCATCAGCATGCCCGAGACCTTGTTAATAATGTAGTTTCTCAACCCCACCCCAAACCTACTGGACGAGAAACTCTGAGGGGAGCTCAGCATTCTGTGTCCTAACAAGTCTTCCAGGCAATTTTTTTTCTTGTGATAAGAATTTTTTTTATTATAATAATATTTTTTTATTATATTATGTCCAGGCAATTTGAATGCACACTAAAGTTTGACAGCCATTGGCACAGAGAGGTGCTTTAGATTTCTTGGGAGAAGTTGATGGTTAGGAGACAGGGAATGAAATGCAAAAAAGATAGCCTGCAAGTGATGAATGCTAGCTCTCTCCTGTCTGGAGGGTAGCAGGACCAGTATGAGCCCTCCCGGCAGGAGCTGTTCATGGGGACTTCCAGGCCCTGGGGGCATAGGAAAAGGCAAGCCTTCAAAGAGCTGAGGAATTGGTAGCCTGGCTCCCAGTCGTATTGCCACAATGAAACAGCTCATCATCCCGACTTTGGGGAGATTCTGAATTGTGGGATGGGATGCCTCTATTTTCCTTGCTCTGAATCTCAGGGATATGTGCTGAGGTCTGGCGTGTTGAAATAAGTACAAAGAGTAGGAAACCCCAGACTTTCCCTAAAAAGACAAAAAGGAAGCCCCTTGAAAGGCCCTATTCAGGCCTGTTGTGGTGGTTGTGGTGGTGGCGGTGGTTGTTGTTTACCTGCAACAGCAATGTTATGTTAAGTTCTCTAACAGAATGTATTCTTCTCCTCTTACTCACACCCATCAAAATCCCCCAGTCTAGGGGAATTACTCTTTGATCTCCCCAGGCTCACTTTCCTTCTGTCACCAACTGCTCCCACCCTGGCACCCCAATCAGAATAATGCCACATGCATGTCATGCTGATGGAAGGTTTGTGTGTTTGCGTGTGTGGGAGGAGGAGAGTGTGTCACTGGATCAGCGGGGACAAAGGTAGTGACCACAATAATTGATCATCACTTCTACTTAGCAACTGCAATAGAAATAACTTTTCTTTGAAGAGACAAATAAAAAAGAAAAAAAAAATATTTTATTTCAAATAATACTCATTATAGACAATTTAGAAAATACAGAAAATTAAAAAATAGGTTTTGTTAGTGCCACAGCTAATATGTAAAAAATATTTCTTTCCCTTTTTTTAATGCAACCTCTTATTTTTACATAATTGCTGCTGAAATTAACATAAGTTTCTATCTTGCATGTTTCACTTTTATATCATCAGGATCTTTGATCTCTTCATAGATTTCATTTTAATTGTCTAATAATATTCCATGATGTACGTGCCAATTTGGGGGCATAAGGTCATTTCTGTGGGGTCATAGGAGGAGCATTTGGTTTCTGTTCTCAGCTCTTACAAATAACACCTCCATATACACCCTTGAGCATAAAGCCTTTGTTATGTAGAATGTTTCTTAAATTTCCACAAGTGGAAACAGTGAGTTGAAATATACACCTGAAATTGACACAGAATGCCAAATTGTTTCTGCAAAGGGTCATGCCTGTTTACACGTTGACCCACAGGGCAGGGGAGACCCACTTCATTAAATACCACTCATCCTTTGAGTATTTCTCCAGAGGAGAGAAGTCATTCTTCAAGGGGCTTTGGCTTTTTGTTTCATTGATAGCTAATGAAGCTAAACCCTTCCCATGACGGCAAACCCCGATCCAGTTTTATTCTGGTCGGCTTTTCAGAGGTCAAGTCAGGAGTCAGCTATCCCTTCCTCCCTCTGGGTCAGCTCTCTGAGCATCCTGGGAGACTCCTAGGTTAAAATCTGTTAATGAACTCACTGAACCTCCATCAGGGCAGGAAGGGCTATCTTGTTCTCCAAGTGTCTGTAGTGCCCTCACCTTGTCTGTACTCCCCTCACCTTGTCTGTACTCGGTGTTGAGGCAATGTGTGTCCTCATGCCTGTGGTATCTGATGAGCCTTAATCTATTATTTCCATCTTGGCATCTTGGCCTCTGGGTCTAGAACTCTGGCTGCTTCTAGCTACGGAAGCCCCTCTAACCCTCTCCCATTTTTTCACAAAGTGTTTCTGAGCTTTAGGAATCTCCAATGCCTTCTCTAGAGCATCCCCACCCCCACCTAGGCACGTGGCTGATCAGTTAAGCCACCTGGGAAGTCCTTCTCTCCCAGAGAGTTCGGTAAACCGAGATGATCACATTTATCAGTTAAAGGCTTCATTTAGCCTCTGCCCTGAGGCATGCACGGAGAAACGTTTTCTTGGGCAAACTTAATTATTGCATCAGAAGAAAAAACATGTTCTCATGTTAGTCTTGGGGAGGTAGCAAGAGTCAGCAAGGCTTCCTGTAATTTTCATTACCAGTAATGACATTTTCCACCATCCTGAATTCATCGGGTTATTTTTATTCTTCTTACATTCCTTCTCTAAATGGCAGTGGAATCTATCAAGGGCAGGCTTGATAGCAGTTTATATAAATTCAAGGACTTGTCAGAAATTTTGAAAGGTCACCTAATCCATGCCTCAACCCTCTGGCAGCAGAGCCATGGCTAAGTCTTCATGGCTGGAAACCTCACTGTTGGGTCAAGATTTCCAGAGAAATGACTTCTGCTATCTCCCGTAGAAAGAGCCATTCAATGGTCTAGAAACTCCCAGTCAGGGAGGCCTCCCGAGGTCTGACAGCTGCCCTTTAGGATAGCAGCTGCAATGCAAGGCTGCCTTTCATGTTGTCACAGGGCTCTCAATCTGGGCTGGACACTGGAATCATCTGGGAAGCTTTAGATCCTAACACCCATGTCACCAGATCAATTAAATCCACCTGGGATGGAGCCCGATGTGAAGCCAGAGTTGAGACCCATGGCTCTCTCTCTACTGATTTGTCAGATGCCTTACCCGGAAAGGGCACCAAAAAAAGAAAGGACTTCAAAGGTTCATTGTTCCCACCCTGTCTGATACTAGAATTACCCAGAACGATTAAACAACCTGTCGATGTCCAGCCCATCCTCACAGGTTCTGACTGCATTGGCCTGGGGCTTGGCTACTTTTTGAGAGCAACCAGGGCTCTCTGTCCTGGGTTGAGGGTCACCTGGTTGATCCTTTATGAGCCTTCCTTGGCCCCAGGCCTTCAGAGGAACTGGGGGAAGCTCTAAGAAACATCCACATGTGCATGAGACCCATTTGGCAAAGGAGTTGCAGATGCCTTGAGGCCCATCTAGAGACTCCAGTGGTTTATGGAAACTGATTTACTTCCCCCAGTTCGTTTAAGAAACAGAAAGCAAATACCTAAGAGATCCAGTGACTCACTCAGGACCAGGACTCAGTGATAGCAGCACCTCAGGAAATCCTGAGTTCTGCTGTCAACTAATAGCTCTTCCAGAACCACGCTGTCACTCCCATGTGGGCTACTCAGAAAGATGATGTCTCATGGCCTCGGGTGGTAGCCTGAGATGTGGCCCCCAGAAGATACCCATATCCTAATTCCTGTAACCGATGAATGTTAATTTATATGCAAAAACAAGGTCCTTCTGGATGTGTTTAGGTGAAGGATCTTGAGTTGAAGAGATGGTCCTGGATTATTCCCATGGGCCCCAAATGCAAACAAGTGTCTGCAAGAGGGAGACAAGGAGAGATTTTACACAAAGTGAGGAGAAGGTGATGTGAAGGCTGAGCAGGAAGATACTTAAAGATGCTGGCCTTGAGGAGTGGAGTGGCGTGGCCACAAAGCAAGGAGTGCCAGCAGCCACCTGCTGAGTGAGGTAAGAACAAATATTCCCCTGGACCTTCTAGAAGGAGCAAGGCCTGGTGACACCTTGGTTTTGGACTTCTGGCTTCTAGAACTGTGAAAGAATAAATATCTGTTGTGTTGAGCCACCGGGTTTGTGGTAAATTGTTAACAGCAGTCATAAGGAACTCATACACCTAGATAATGAAACTTCAGAATTATGAAATGCAATTTGGAATATATGTCTATATGACTAGTTCTAACCCACATTTTCCTGGGGTACCAACTCAAGGATGCAAAGTGACAGTCCATATGTGGGGTTCAGATCTTTCCACAAGGTCCCCCAAAGTTGAGTTCTGGCCCTCTTGTTGCTTGCCTCGGCCTTTCAGGGAACATCCCTCACAACCTGGACCACCAGACATCAGCCTCCACCAGGTCTACCTGTATGGAAGTTCTACCTGTATGGAAGGTCTACCTGTATGGAAGGTCTACCTGTATGGGCACCAACAGCCGCTTGACCCTGCAGTGCTGGAGGAATGTGATTTGCCTCTTGTTCTTTCTTATAGCTGAGCCCCGGCCCATTGACACCTTGTCCAGGTATGGCTTGAAGAGGGAGGGCTTCATGAGGTCCTCCTCTGTCCCCCACCCCCTTCACTGTAGCCTCGGGCTCACCAGATCTCCCCTTACTGACCAAACACACGCGTTGAATCTGCCCACTAAGAAAAATTGGAATTTCACCCTCCAGAGCTAGTTCAAACATCCTTTTTTCTGAAAGCTTCCTTGACCTCCCAGTCTAGGTCATTGGGTCAGAGCATTCTGACCCATTGGGTCAGTTGGGTCAGTTTCCCCAGCAGGAAACAGATGGTATATTTAAATTGAGTAATTTGATGAGGGTTCAATGAAGGGACTGACTACAAAGTGTAGGCCAGGGTTAGGGGAAGCCTTCAGGGGTGGGCTGGTCCTCTGAGTCAGTGGGGCTAAAGTATTGGGAGGGGATCCCTATCTCTCTCTACCCACAGGAGCAGAGCAAGAGTGGCTCTCAGAACCCGGTTGCAGTCAGAGGCAGATAGGAGCAGAGCCTTCTGGAGGGGATGTGACCAGCCTGGGCCTGCAACAGGCCCATTTCCCACCTCCGTCTTCCGCCCTTTGGTCTTCCTTGGTGCACCCATGGGTGAACCCAGCTGTAGGCAACAGGTCCTGCAGGGACTCAGATCTGCACACCTCACCTGTGGGCCTTGTGAATCTGTGCGACTCCTGCCTGTCTTACCCACACGAGTATGAATTCCTTGAGGAAGGGAATGTGCACCTGTCTTGCTTGCCATGTGGCACCTGCTTCTCACCAGATGTCTGCTGACCGACGAGGGTGCTGCAGAGACAGTTGGACATTGGAACAACCCAGAAGACATCACTGAGGGACCCAATAGGTGATCACAACCCCTCACTTCCTCTGTCCTCTCTCATCTTTTCATGTACCTCAAGAGGGCCTGGATGAGAAGGCCAAGGGCAAGCTCTGCCTCATCCCCAAGCCCTATCAACATAGCGTGTTCATTCCAATGATACTTCATGCTGACAGGCCATCCACAGGGCTTGAACTTCCCCCAAACATGTGACCACTCTCCTGAGATGTTTCGGTTCTTCCCCTGCTAATTCCCCTACATCCCCCACTATGGACTGAATGTGTCCCCCCAATATCTGTATTTTGAAGTGTTAACCTCAGTGTGATAGTACTTGGAAGTGGAGCCTTTGGAAGATGACTGGGTTTCAATGAGGTCACCGGGGTGCAGTCCCTATGATAGAAGTAGTGTTCATATAAGGGGACAAAGAGACCAGAGCCTCCCTCTACTGCCCCCGAGTCTCTCTTCATCATGTGAGGACCCAGCAAGAAGGAGGGTGTTTGTAAACCAGGATGAGAGATCTTACCAGAACCCAGCCATGACAGCATCCTTGCTTTGGACTTCCCAGTCTCCAGAACTGCGAGAAATAAATGTCTATTGTTTAAGCCACCTGGTCTGTGATATTTTGTTAAAGTAGTCCAAACTTACTAAGAGCCCCTGACAGCCTCCTCCAGGCCCCTGGCTTCCCTGGGCCTAGCCCCTGACTCTACTCAGGAAGTTTCTTTCATTTCTCGTGTGTGCAGCCCCCTGGGAAAGCTTGTCTGTCCCTGCCTGGTGGTGACAGTGTCCCTGCCTGGAAAGAATGCTGAATGATCGGAGGAATGCTCTGACTTCCACAGAGCAAAGGTTAGCCCTGGAGTGAGAAATCTGCAAGGCAGGGAACAGACCCCTCCATCCTCAGGGGAAGCTGCAGGCCCTCAAAGACCTCTCTTCACATGGGGAGGGAGACAAACCCACCAAGTGATAAAGGAGAAGCAACCTTGGCTCCAGCTCTGTGGACTAGCCTGGAGCTGAGTGCTAGGGACAGCAGGGACACAGCCTCAAGGGGCTTACATCTGACCACCAGGCAGAGAGTCAAAGACCACGTTAACGGTGAGCCAGGAGCAATCAGGAGAAAGTGGAAGACTTGAGCTGGACCCCGAGAGGACCAGGCCACTTTCCAGACTCAGAGAAGATTCTGGCAGAAGCCCTGAAGAGAAGCTATGTCTGCTGAGACCAACAGACAGGCTCCCTACAAGGTGGACTCAAAGGCATGATGACCTTCAAGCCCTAACATCAGGTGGGTCTCTGATATTCTTCTGTTGTCTCCAGCCTCCTTGGCTTTGATTCATGAAAATAATAGCTTCAAGGTCTCCTAACCAGGTGTCCTCAGCCCTGGCTACCCACTGAAGTCACCCAGGGACCTCTAGGAAAAGATGATGACCTTGGGACTGAGATATATATTGACTAGGCTGGGGCAGGGCTGGCGGATTTGGCAGTTTTTAAACCTCGTCCAGTGATTAAGATGTGTAGCTGGGGTTGAGAACCACTAGCCTAAGGGATCTCTAGAAGAAGGGAGCTCTTTCTGTGCACGTCCTCATCTATTACGTGGAAACACTCTTCCAGAGTCCGTTCTTCCCACCTTGGAAAACAAGACACCATCCCATTGATCTTATTTTTGTGTTGTTCAAATCAACGGTCTTCTGCAGAATTGAGTGCTCGTAGCTCGGGGAGGAACAAAGGCTGAGTGCCGGCTTTTCCTCTCCTGGAACATCAGCTTGTGGAAGCAGGCGGAATGTCTGCAGGGTCACTCAGCAGGTCTTGGGAGGGAAGCTTTTACTGCACCCACGAGAGATTTAGAAAAAAGTCGCCGTGAGACATTAAATGTCATCACTTTTCAATTGCCATGATTATATACATCTTTAACTTGGAATAATTTTAAAAGCCACTTGAGAGATCATCTGAAGACGTGTGGACAGAGTATTAGGCACAGACATACACATCGGGAAGCACTGGCTTCTGCAGCAATGGAGAAGAAAGTTGGACAAGGGGGGATTATGTCTAATGTCAAGCCAAAGAAATATAAGATCCGTGCATAAAATGGCAAAAATATCATCTCACTGCGTAACATACTAAGAAATAGGCCACAATTTACAAGTATTGACGTCTTTCAAATATCAGTTCATGGTGTTACATACGAATTATTGCTTTCTTTTTCCTGTGCTTTAGTATGTCCTAGATTATAGATCAGGCATGTATTATTTTCATAATCAAAAAAGAAATTCTCCTTGAAGGTAAGATTTCTATATTTAGCAAATGAAAAGGGTATTTGGTTACACTTGAATTTTAGACAAGCGTCAAACTTTCAGTACAAGTACATCCCAAATACTGCATGAGCCACACGTGTACTAAAAAAAAAAAGTTCATTACTTACCTGAAGTTAAATTTAACTAGGCATCTTTTACATTTACCTGGCAACACTGCCTGGAGGAGAAGGTGAGTAGGCCCAGGCTAAGTGGGGGGATTTCCAGCAAGGGCCCCTGAGAGCTCCCAGGGCTCCCAGGACAAGGGCCACGCTGGCCTTCCTGCCCAGGGCGATGGAGGGCACTGTCCATACAACAGTGGCACTTGCTCCCACACTCTCCTCCAAGTCCCGCGGTCGACACTCTCCTTGTTTCCTAGACTAATACCTGCTTCAGCAGGTACGTCCACACCATGCAAATGGTAGAACTCATGCTTATTTGTGATGTATGTTAAAATTCGCAGTGGGCATCATGTTCTTTTGCTTTTTAATTTTTTTTATTATATTATGTTAGTCACCATACAGTACATCCTGGTTTTTGATGTAAAGTTCGATGATTCATTAGTTGCGTACAAAACCCAGTGCACCATGCAATACGTGCCCTCCTTACTACCCATCACCAGCCTATCCCATTCCCCCCTCCCCCTCCCCTCTGAAGCCCTCAGTTTGTTTCTCAGAGTCCATAGTCTCTCATGCTTCATTCCCCCTTCTGATTACCCCCTTTTTTTATCCCTTTCTTCTCCTACCGATCTTCCTAGTTCTTATGTTCCATAGATGAGAGAAACCATATAATTGTCTTTCTCTGTTTGACTTATTTCACTTAGCATTATCTCCTCCAGTGCCGTCCATGTTGCAGCAAATGTTGAGAAATCGTTCTTTTTGATAGCTGAGTAATATTCCATTGTATATATGGACCACAACTTCTTAATCCAGTCATCTGTTGAAGGGCATCTCGGCTCCTTCCACGATTTAGCTATTGTGGACAATGCTGCTATGAACATTGGGGTGCATATGGCCCTTCTCTTCACTACGTCTGTATCTTTGGGGTAAATACCCAGTAGTGCAATTCCTGGGTCATAAGGTAGCTCAATTTTTAACTTTTTAAGGGACCTCCACACTGTTTTCCAGAGTGGCTGTACCAACTTGCATTCCCACCAACAATGTAGGAGGGATCCCCTTTCTCCACATCCTCTCCAGCAAGTGTTGTTTCTTGCCTTGTCAATTTTTGCCATTCTAACTGGCATAAGGTGGTATCTTAGTGTGGTTTTGATTTGAATTTTCCTGATGGCTAATGATTTTGAACATTTTTCATGTGCCTGTTAGCCATTTGTATGTCTTCATTGGAAAAGTGTCTATTCATATCTTGTGCCCATTTTATGATTTGTTTATTTGTTTCTCGCATATTGAGTTTGAGAAGTTCTTTGTAGATCTTGCATACCAGTCTTTTATCTGTAGTATCATTTGCAAATATATTCTCCCATTCCGTGGGCTGCCTCTTAGTTTTTCTGACTGTTTCCTAAAAAGCAGAAGCTTTTTATCTTGATGAAGTCCCACAAGTTCATTTTATCTTTTGTTTCTCTTGCCTTTGGAGATGTGTCATGAAAAAGGTTGCTTTGGCTGATGTCGTAGAGGTTGCTGCCTATGTTCTCCTTTAGCATTTTGATGGATTCCTGTCTCACATCGAGGTCTTTCATCCATTTGGAGTTTATCTTTGTGTATGGTGTAAGAGAGTGGTCAAGTTTCATTCTTTTGCATGTAGCTGTCCAATTTTCCCAGCACCATTTATTGAAGAGACTGTCTTTTTTTCCACTGGATGTTTTTTCCTGCTTTGTCAAAGATTAGTTGCCCAAAGAGCCGAGGGTCCATTTCTGGGTTCTCTCTTCTGTTCCATTGGTCTGTGTGTCTGTTTTTGTGCCAGGACCATGCTGTCTTTGTGATCACAGTGGGCATGATGTTCTTAATCACATTAACAGATCTGTATGTCTGACAGGTCACTCAGCAAGTGTCAGCTTCTCAACATGACTTCTCTAAGGAACGGACTATTCTCAGGCCCATTTTGAGGGTGAGGAAACCAGTGTTCGGAGAGAAGGGCAGAAAGCTGCTCAAGGTCACACAGCAGGAGGAAGGCAGAGCTCGCTGCCCCACCTCATGTCTGGCCCAGGAAGCCCCTCTCTGCACGGTGCTCTGGGCCTTCATCACTTTATCACTTTGGCCTCTGAAGCAACCTTGTAAGGTAACTAGGGGATGGGAAATCTAAGGCCCCTGAGTTCCCTCCCCATCCCTGCAAAATTACATTGCTCTCGCCTTATCTTTTCCCCTCCCCTGCCCTCCCACCCTGTCTCCTCTCCTCTTCTTCCTCCCTTCCTCCTCCCTTCCTCTCCCTTCCTTCCCTCCTCTCTTCTCCTTTCTCCCACCACCCCCTCCTCTCTTTAGCTCTCCCTTTCCTTCCCCCTTTCTCTCTCTCTCCCTGCATCTCCCCTCCAACTCCACAAGCTGCAAGGAAGGCTTCTGGAATCTTCTAGTTCTGCTGGATTCCCTCACTTGCCCCAGGACCTCAGGCCAGTCACCAGAGCTCCCTATACATCAGAGTTCTTGCCTATAAAACAAGAACAATGCAGACTCAGGAGCTTGGCTCTCAGGGGAAAAACCTTCCCCCTCTGGGGTCATGGGAGTCCCAGGTAGCATTCAAGTGGATTACAGTGAATGCTTCTTCAAAAGAATCTTTGCTCCCACTATCCAGGGCTTTAGTTGTTTATTAATGATCCTTATTAAAACACACAAAATTGTGTTCATTATTTCATTGAATTTCTGGCTTGATTTCTTGCCAATCTTACTCGTCTAAAAGGAACCAACATCAGACTTTTAAGGAAACCCCCCACATACATTCAGTTGTACTTATTTCTTGGTGAGATCCTCAGACTGAGTCTTGTTGCAAACAAATTGCTTCTCATTTTTCTTCTTTCTCTCAGCCCCTTCAAGGTCATTCACCAAACCAAATCCTGAAACTTTCTTGGAAATCTAGAAAATTAAGTGAAACAAGAGCACTGTAGAGACCTAAGAATATATTAAATGGTCTGGCACAAAATAATGAAAACCTCTTTGCTTGTAAAAGAAAAATAAAGATTCAGTTCATTCAAACAAGGAAAGCTCTGTGGGGGAAGCATACATTTTCCATTTGAGTTCAACACCTCCAAATGCCACGAGTAGTGAGACTCACATGAATACATGCCGTCCACACGTGCGGGGTAAGGGCCGAACCCTCTCGTGCATGGTGAGAGATGGAATGTCAGTTTCACTTTCGGATCAAGGAAACAGGCCCCGAGTGGTCCAGTGACTTGCCCAGAGTCACTCAGCCAGTGGTCATGATTTCAGACCTGTCCCCAGCCTCTGACCCCACCTTTCCTTCACACAAATTTGCCCCCCCTAGGGAGTCGACGCCTTCCAAACCTAAAGAAGGAAGGCTACTTCAAAGTTTGGAACTGACCCCATGGACCCGTGGTTGGCCATGGACCATCATCATCATCAGGGCCTGCCTTGTGGGCTCCCCCTCACTGCTTTGGGGAAGTCCCTGAAGATTTCTCATCATCCTCATGGTCATCCTTGGGCCCCCTCTCCATGTCATCCAATTATAATAACTTTTCCAGCCTCAGTAAAGGGAAGAGTGCAAAGATTGTGGATCTCCAACCAACAAACAAACTCTTTGAATCCTCTTCATGGACTTGGTGGCTTGGGGCAAGTTATTTGACCTCCAGGACTTAATCTCATCTGTAAAGTGGGTACATTAACTGTCTCTCTCCCAGGGCTGGAGTAAAGTTTAACTAAATGCTCATGATGCTGAGTAACCTCCCCCTGTTCCTCTGCAGATGCTATCCCCAACTCCTCCCAGCCTCAAAATGTTCCAGATCAGCCAGAGTCCTGCATGCATGGGGGCAAAAAGCTGGTGGATGAAAGCCGGCGCGGCATCTCTCTCTCAGCACAAAGTAACGCACATCTAGTCCTGAGAATCAGCCTTGAGTGCAACGATGTCTAGGATCTTTGGTCTCTCCGAGCCAGGGGGTCAGAGGGGAGTCAGGACATGGAGAGGTGCTCTATGTACAATCAGGGATCGGATCCAACAACCAAGCACCTGCTGCCTGGTGTTCAAGTAACTATTGGGAAGCTCTTGGAAAAGCGAGATCCTGGACACACTCACACAGTGGTGTGGCCAGCTCAGGTGACAGACTCCCATGGCCCAGGGAGGAGTAGTAGAGGAGCTTCAAACTGTTTCCTGGCCCCAGCCAGAAGGAAATGCCCATGCCAGGCGTCCTGGCGCTGGCCTGGCTCTGAGGCCCGTCCACCTCCCTCTGCCAAAGACTGAAGTCATGGCCACCTCCTCTTCCAAGACCCACTCTGTGGCTGTGCCAGGAGCTGGGCACTAGCTTCCTTTCACTCATTTGCAGGGGATGAATTATGCTGGGGCCTTGCTAACCAGCATTTAGAGATTATTTTTGGAGACAGAAAACTCTTTAGCAGCAGGCTTTGGAGGTCACACAGTGATTATGAGAGTGACTCTTGGATGGTCCAAGCAGACCTGCCAAGGGGAGGCCGTCATCAGATGTCACCCTGGGGACGGTGTTCACAGACTCACCTTTGCAATACGCAAGCGTGCCTTCACTCCAGCCAGTGTGGGGCCTGCTCTGCTAGGACAGGACTCGCCCTCATTTATGTTGGGGTGGTGCTCAGGGGTGGACTGATGGAAGGAAATGGAGCAGGATCCAGAAACACCTACTACCTCACTCATGTTATCTCATCGCACAAGGGACCCAGTGTCAGGAGACTGAACACCTGACCCTGACGTTTCAGAAGTCTGGTTCTTTTTTAATCCTTTGCTGCAAAGTGCTGTCTGGCCCCGGGACTCCTTTGGCTGGCTCCCACATGCCTTGTGTTTTTCCTTCTTCATAATCACAGCCATAGCTACAGTCCTGTGAAGCTGCTTAGAGGCCCGCTGCACGCCGTGTTTCTACCCTGCGTGTATGGCATTGGGAGACTCTCGGGATGCTGAGGGCATCTGAGGACCCCTACGGAAGCTTCCTTGCAAACTGAAGAGCAGGCCTTTATTCTTTTCAACCTCCAATGAGTTCTAAAATTTGAAGGCTCTTAGAGACAACCTAAGCCAGTGACTGCCTAACCTTTTCGACTGAACCTGCCATGAGAATTACATTATTTGTCTGTATGAGTCTGCTAGGGCTTCCATAACAAAATGCCTGACTGGGAGCTTGACCTACAGAAATTTATTTCTCTCAGTTCTGGAGGCTAGAAGTCCGAAGTGTCAATAGGTCTGGTCTCCCTGAGGCCTCTCTCTCTGGCTTGCGGGTGGCTGCTTTCTCCCCGTGTCCTCACATGGTCTCTCCTCTGTGCACCTGTGCCCCTGCTGCCTTTTTGTGCTTCCAGATTTCCTCTTCTTACAAGACACTAGTCAGATTGGATGAGGGCCCACCCTAATGGCCTCATTCGACTTACTCACCCTTGTCAAGGTCCTATCTCCAAAATACAGTCACATTCTGAAGCACTAGCTGTTTGGGCTTTAATGTATGAATTTTGAGGGGACACAGTTTAGTCCATAACAGTGTCAAAATTCAGTACATCAAGATAAGTTTCAAAATATGTCTTGTAAGAAACCATACCTACTATGTGTGAAGCAATTTGATACTTGCTATCCTATTCTGTTTAAAAATAGGATTCTAGTCTATTAAAAAATGCTGCTTATGACCCACCAAAATGATTTCACAACAAACTAATGGCTGCAACCTACAGTTTTTCAAACTGTGGTCAAGGCCAAACACTGTAAGGATTTATTTCAACACTGATCTAAGGAGATATGCAAACACTGATCAGAGCCAAAGCCCTTATCTTAATGACAAGGGAGCTGAGACCAAGAGTGGTTTTGAGCAGGCCTGGCCCGGGAATGTTTGTTCTGTCTATGGACCAGGGTTGGGAAACCTGGGGATCTGGGCTTCTTCCAGAAAGGAGAGTGACAAGGCAAAGTCAGGATAAAGGGTGATTGAGAATGTGTCTGAGACACAGTACCAAGGGTCAAAGTGGACTAAATCTGCTCCCATTCAAGTGAGAGACTATGGACTCTGGGAAACAAACTGAGGGCTTCAGAGGGGAGGGAGGTGGGGGACTGGGATAGGCCAGTGATGGGTATTAAGGAGGGCACGTATTGCATGGTGCACTGGGTGTTATACGCAAATAATGAATCATGGAACACTACATCAAAAACTAAGGATATACTATATGGTGACTAACATAATAATAAATAAATAAATAAATAAATAAATAAATACCCGAAAAATAAATGAATGGTAGAGAGGACACCTCCCAACACACATCCTAACACATCCTATCCCCAAAGGGGTCAGAGCCTGGACAGATGGAGGGATAAAGACACAAGTCAGGGACAAGTGGCATGAGAGCATCCTGAAGAAAGTCGACACTTATCTGTATTTGGGGATGGCGGGTGTCATGGGGGTCAGTTCCTCTATGCCCTGGTCTTGAACAACTATTGTCCTACAAGACCACCTCATCTCATTAGCCTTTTGCTAAAGGACAAGGAGGAGTTTTGGCTGGGGCCAGCGTGACAGTGCATCTCATAACTGAGCAGGGCCCTAAATTCTTCACAATGAAATAAATGTTCAGAGAAGCGGAGGAAAGAAGGCTTTAACTTCTGGAAAATCACCAAAGTATGTCAAGCTGCATAGAAAGTCATTTCTAAAGTTCCAAAATAATTACCCTAGTATTTTGCCAATTACTTTCCTAAAGCATAGATATAATTCAATCACTTGCTTATATACATTTATTGTTTCTTGATGGAATTTACAGTTATTCCTTTAGAACAGAGTAAAAATTCTTTAGCATGGAATTTGAGATCCAGGGCCCTTTGACATCTCCCTCCAATTAAAATTTTTCCAGCTTTCTCACTTGCCATATACAGCCCCCATCACTACTACCATATAGACATGAGTCTAACATGATCGTAATAAAACCAGATAGAGGGTACCTGGGTGGCTCAGTTGGTTAAGTGACTGCCTTTGGGTCAGGTCATGCCCAGAGTCCTGGGGTCTTCCAGTTTCTTGTCAGTCTTAGTATCAAATATCAGATAACCTTATAAAATAAGTTCATATATACTTTCACTTTTTCAGTTTTTTGGAATGATAGATACGAGGTAGAATTATCTGATCTTTGATGTTCAAAAGACATCTAACTTACGGCCGTTTGGGTCTGTTGTTTCCTTGGCGGAAGAATTCTGGCATCTCGTAAGGTTTCCCATTTTCATCTTGAAGCATTTTCTAATAACTTATCTTTTTGTAAATACGTACCGTCTCCTCATTTTTGCAATGAAATTACTCATAACATTTCTTTGTATTAGTTTAATTTCTGGATTATTTTGCTCCTTCCCAATCCTAATTTTGATGTGCTTTACCTCTTTTCCTTGATTAATCTTGCCCAGAGTTTGTCTACTTAAGATTTTCAAATAATTGATTTAAATTTTGCCTGTCCTCTTTATGTTTACTTTTGTGCCATTAATTTCTGGTCTTGTATTTGTTTTCTTCTGTCTATATTTTTTGCTGTTATGTTTCTAATTTCATATTTTGGATGCTTAATTTTGTGGCTTCTTTTGTGCTGTAAGCATTTCAGGCTATAAATTACCCTCTAACTACCACAAAGATAATACGTAGTATTTTTATTCATGTATAAATATTTTCTCATTTTTATTTTTATTTTCTTCCCATGAATTATTTAGAAATATATTTTAAATAATTTTAAAATATATTTTACCTTATCTATTTTGTTACTTATTTCTAACTTATGTTGTGGCCAGAGTATGTGGTCTATATGATATAAATTTTTCTGAAATTTGTTGAGGATAGCTTTATGATCAATATGTTGTTAGATTTTATAAACGTTTCCTATGTGAGAAAAAATGTATATTTTCCATTTGGATGATGTGATAGCTGTTTCTTGTTTCAAATACTTAGAGATGCTGTGTTAAAATATTCTTTTAATAAGGGAGATCTATCAATTTCTCCTTGTTGTTCTGGCAATTCTTACTTCCTATATATTTGAAGCTGCTATTAGTAGTACTTTAGTTTAGCATTTTCTTCTCAGATTATTCTTTCCCTAATTCATTTTGTTCTATTCCATCTTTTAATTTATTTTGTGTCTTTATGTTTTACAATTATCTCTTATAAACATTATGTAGTTGGATTTGGTTTTTCTTTTTTTACTTGGACAGATGGTTCCCATATTTTAGGGGAGATTTTTGTTCATTTATATTTAATGTAATTTGGATTTAGGCCTATGGTCTTACTATGCAATTTCTATTTGTCTCTCTCTCTCTCTTTTTTTTTTACTTTTCTTTGTTCTCTTTTGTGCTTTAATTTAGATGCAGTGCCTTAAAATCTGATTCCATTGTTTTCCCTCTACTTGTTTTAAAGGTATACACTCTATGTTTGTTCTATCAGTCATTACCTTAGCTTTTTCAATATGCATATTTAAGAACTTCTGAAGTTTATCAATATCTTTATTGTCATCTCAAACTATACACTTAATACACTTTTTCTAGGTTTGTTGCTTTCTAGAAGTAGATTCACCGTGAAGCAAATGAAACATGAGCTTCAAGACTCCTCATTTGTATGGGCTCTTTCCATGATGCTGAACCTCGTTCTGCTTTTTAAATTTAGTGCTCTTTCTCTTAAAGAGGTCCTTCAAAGTTTGTAAGTTTAAGATCTTACAGAAGCAGGATTGGTTTCTGATATTTCTAAATCATTCTGTGGTTATCTAACTTCTGTGATAGCTCAGCACTACATTTGACAAGATGTTTCTTATATCTATTCTTTTATCTGTTTCAGTGAGGAGATTCATTCAAGAGATCTTATTGACCACACTGCTATAGCAGAGACTGAGATTGTGCAATTCCCAAAAAGACCTCTGGACCCCTAAATATCTCCCAGCAGGGATCAGGCTGAGAAAGCTACTCAGCTGCAAACACAGCCATTTCTTCTAGAAAAGGGAGGACGCCAAAGAGAGTGGCTCCAAGAGTTTGGGAGAACAGTGAATTAGGAGTCACTTCCAGGGAAAA
The DNA here is from genome assembly GCF_017311325.1 of Ursus maritimus. Classification (NCBI taxonomy): domain Eukaryota; kingdom Metazoa; phylum Chordata; class Mammalia; order Carnivora; family Ursidae; genus Ursus; species Ursus maritimus. Next base: position 40,836,214 of record NW_024426885.1, on the reverse strand, counting down.
GAACCAGTCCCTAATCAGGGAGTGGTCCTGTAATCCAGACAGTCTGCAGGAGCCCAGCTGGATTTCAGTCTCTGTGATGTGTCTTGCTTCATCCTCTTCTGGTGGAAGGGTCTGTTGAGATATCCTTCCTTGTCTCATTCTTGTGTCTTGGGGTGGGGATGGGAGCAACCAACTTGTTTTTTTAGTTTGCAAGTTCCTGGGCCTGGCTTAGACAATAAGACCCTGGCCTTTGAAGGGCCTGATTCTGTAATGAGACGAGAGTTTAAGGGGTAGGAGTGAGGCTATTTTGCCAGAGGCTCCTACTCTGGAATGTCCCTGACTGCAGACTGGTTGTGCTCCCTGGAGTGGCTCCAGAGTTGTTCTCAGGGACTCCTGGAGCTTCTTCTATTTTGTTTCATATCAAAGGCTGATGATTGCTTGTAAGAGATGTCCATCCTGGGCTTCCTTTTCTTACATTAAATACAATAAACATTCAAAGTATTCAACATAATTCAATATAAGTATTTATCCATGATGTCATATCATTTTTAATAACGGAACATCTTTGAGTGTTAATTAAATTGTCTGTTTAATTTAAAATATCCATGCCCCTCTTCATATAAACCATAATCATCCATGCCCCCTTCACATAAATAAATATCCATGGCCATCTTCACATAAACAATCATTGGAGGTGTTCATGAAAACTAATATGGGTTAGCTACCCTATGATCCAGCAATTGCACTACTGGATATTTATCCCAAAGATACAGATGCAGTGAAAAGAAGGGCCGTATGCACTCCAATGTTCACAGCACCATTGTCCACAATAGCCAAACTGTGGAAGGAGCTGAAATGTCCTTCAACAGATGAATGGATAAAGAAGATGTGGTTCATATATACAATGGAATATTATTCAACCATCAGAAAGGATGAATACCCACCATTTGCACTGACATGGATGAAACTGGAGGGTATTATGCTAAGTGAAATAAGTCAATCAGAGAAAGCCAATTATCATATGGTTTCACTCATATATGGAACATAAGGACTAGTGTGGAGGACATTAGGAGAAGGAAGGGAAAAATGAAGAGGAGGAAAACAGAGGGGGAGAAGAACCATGAGAGACTGTGGACTCTGGGAAACAAACTGAGGATTTTAGAGGGGAGGGGGTGGCGGGATGGGCTAGCCCTGTGATGGGTATTAAGGAGGGCACATATTGCATGGAACACTGGGTGTTATATGCAAACAATGAATCATGGAACATTATACCAAAAATTAATGATGTACTCTATGATGACTAACATAACATAATAATTTTTTTAAAAATTAAAAAAAAGAAAACTAATATGAGCTAAAATGAAAGTCAGTGTGGGTTAAGAGGGTAGAAATAATAAGATGAAGCATGGAATGTCCACTGCAAGGTCCTATACATTTAGGATCTAAAGGTGTTTCTGAGGTTCCAAGCAGCCTACAAGAAGAGGAAAACATGATCACGCCCCGTGATTCACAGTATCCTCAGTACAAACAGACCATGACAGCAACCTGGGAGATACACCTCAGCTTATGCTGCTGAGACTTGGGACTCCTGTCCCTGTGAGCACGCACTGTTCAGGGCAGGGGGCAGGTCCTTTACCAACGTCCTCACAGGGTCAGCAACTGGGAGTTTCCCTGGCTGTCTTTGGGTGTGCTTTGTCTGGTTCCGTGCTCTAACCCCAAACTGAGTGGCTTAAACAACAGTAATGTATTGTTTCACAGTTCTGGAGGTCAACAGTCTGAGACCAAGGTGCTGGCAGGATTGCTTCCAGGCCTCTTTCCTTGGCTTGCAGATGGCCGTCTTCATGTTCGTGTTTGCATGGCATTTCCCCCATATGCACGTCTGTCTCCAAATTTCCCCTCTTTATAAGGACACAAGTCACATTGGACTAGGACCCATTTTAAGGACTTTATCTTAACTTGATGGCCTCTGTAAAGTCCCTAACCAAGTAACATATATTTAATAATATAAAAAATGATAATATAAATAAATAAATACATATATAACAACATATACATTTGGGGGGAATACAATTCAACCCATAACGCCATTGTATCTCCAGTTCCTAACAGTGTCAGGCACAAAAGCAACCTAAAATTATATTTGGAGAGTGAATGAATGAAGACATAAATGGAGATTTACTTTATCAATAGACAGAGTGTGTTCAAGGCCCAAGATTTTTATGTTATAGCAGTAATTCTAGTCTGGAAAATCTAAAATAGGTGTTACTAAACGCTCATGTTAGTCATAAAAGCCTTAGCAAAGCTTAGCAAAGGATGTCTCACTTTAAGTTATGTGACTTCCTGTTGAACACTCCAAGATAAACCAGTTATAAAAAGTACCTCTAAGTAAATGAATGAGTTGAACCTACACAGGGTCATTATCCAAACACAGCTAAACGTGAGAGGAAACCTTCCAAAAGTGATGACTTGGGCTTCAAATGGCTGGTCTTGATCTGACACTAATGATATGTCTGGTTAGCTATCTGGCCTCCTGGCTTCCAAGGAGCATGTCTCCTCCAACATATTCAGTTCTCTGCTCTCTAGACTATTAAGTCTGGGAGGCTGGTGATGGGGAGACATTCTTCATTTCCTCCCACCTCCCCCAAAATGGCTGTTTTCTTTCTTTTTTTTTCCTGATTAAAATGGTAAAGTATTGTGAAGCAGATGTCTAACAATTCCGAAAGTTAAAAAGAAAAAAATACTACAATTAAGGTATATGTAATGCCAAACACCATCAACATACATATTTACCTTTTGTGTATAATATTTATATTCACCCAAATGAGATCAGGTAAGACACAGTTTTATCACTTGAATTTTGAACTGAATAAAGCATGGCCATGAACCCGCCCAGAGCCACTGTAGCAAGCTGAAGCCTACCGGTACCAGTGTAGGATGTAACTCTCCCCAGTGCCCCAGCTCTTTGCCCAAAGACATGTCTCATTTCTAGTTTTTTTGCTACTGTAAATATCATTTAATAATATTCCCCAGATGTACATATTTGTATAACTGCTGGATTGTATCTTGATGTGAAACACCTAGAAGTAGAATTGCCTTGTCAAAATGAGTGCATTTTATCCTTAAGATTTTTAAAAAATATCCTTTGGAAAGGATATTATAAGTAGTACTAGAGAGAGCAGTTTGTGTATGTAAATTTTCTTGCTTGGGAATTATGTCTTTCAGACACAGTTCTACCCATGGAATTTCTGGGTTAAAGGTAATGGCTTTTTCTGGTGGTTCTTAATGTCAAATTATTTTCAAACAAATTAAATAAGTTTGTTTTAGACTGTTATGAGAATGTCAACTTTATTACCACCTCTTTGGATTTAAATATGAAGGTAAAAAAAAAATCCCACAACTGTTTATCTCTGTTCTTACTCATTTTTTTCCTTACAAAATACATACTTTTGTATTCTCCATTGAGCAATTTTGAAATTTTAATTCTTCCAATTTGGGATGTGTATATTTTTTCCTTTTGTTTTATGCTCTGAGAGATCTCTCCCCCTTTATTTTCAAGAATGCCTAATGAATTTGTTGTGTTTACAAATATATCTGTAATCTCTAAGAAGTCTTTACTGTTTATTGTTCTCTTTTCATGATACCCTCTTCTTGCTTTAGGCTTATGTTATTTTTTCAATTTTTGTTGCTTCTTAACTAGTTTTTTCATCTCTGTCTATTTATTTGTACTTCAATCTTTTAATTATTTTGGTTTCAGAAGGAACAGGTTGATATATCAGTGCTATTACTTGATGTTAGGTTGTCCATGCCTTGCATTTCTGGCAGGTTCTGTACTATTTGCAGCTTCCATACTCTGCAGATAGTTTTTGAAAGCAGGGTGCAAAAGAGAATGGTGGATCAGTGCCTGCTTTATAGTTCCCATGATCCTGTTTCTTCTTTCTTTTGCTATTGAAACATCTGTTTTCAGAGAAGCCAAGATTTCTGTATTAGTTAGGTTTTGCATTTTGCCACAAATAACAAAACCCCCTCAAGAGTAGCATAAACATATTACAGTTTTGTTTTTCCCCTCATGTGCCAGATCCTGATTCAGTGGCTTGGGACTGATGGGACCATGGTGTCTGAAAACTTGTGGCCTTCCCTAATTGGAAACAGATAACGTTGTGTCTGAGAGGGAGGGGGAAGACGAGACAAGGAAGAAGGTGCAGCATGGAGCAGAAAGCAAAACTTGCCAGAAAGCCCCTGCAGACATCTGCTTTCATCTCACTGGCCTTTGAAAACATTCTTTTCCCAGCATCCCTAGAGCTTGAGGTGATCATGTGACACCATGGCTATCACAGATGCTGTCAGCTTCTTGTCCATTGCCCATTCTTAACTTCTTTCTTACTAATAATCCTTGGATTGTTGCTTAGTCTAGTTTTATGGGTTTTTTTTTTTTTCAGATGGACTTCTGGGGCATTTAGGGAAGGCCCATGTATTACCTTATTTTAAACCCCCTAGACTTGAGCACGCAGACTGTTCACAGTTCTTGGAATTTGGTTGCCTGCCAGTCAAGAACTTAGTAAAACATAAATACTACTTCTTCAATACTTACCATATGCCAAGCATTTTTCCAAACGCTTTACATATATTAACACATTTTATCCCACAACTGCCTTGTGAGATAGATACTATTATGATACCCACTTAACTGATGAGAATTAGAGCATATGGTGGTTAAGTAACTTGCCCAAAGCCACACAGCCAGAAAGAGAAGGGAACTGGGATTTGAAGGCAGGCAGGCTGCTTCCTGAGCTCCTACTCTACTGAACTGTATCCCTAAGCCATAAGTGACTTTCACCGTTGAATCTTCATTATGCGATGAGAAGGGATAACAAGCAAAAAAACCCAAAAAACACAACTATTTGAAGCCTATACTTTAAAAAGGAAAGATGACAGATGTTTGAGGCAAGGGAGTTAAGGAAATCTTTGTACTGAAGACTGAATATGCCTCATTTCTCATCAGTGTAGTTGAGGTTAAACATGTAGCCATCTTCTTCCTCATTCATTCTGTGTTTGTGGAAACTTCATAGTGATCAAAGCTGTCTTGGGACAAAGCGTGAGCCCTGCTGTAAACGGAGCTTCTGCGAGGAGAGCTGCCTTTCCTCACCAGCCCAGGGCTGTCGACATGGTGCCTGGGGAGTGTTGTTTGATTCTCCTTTGAAGAGATATGTTCATTGTGCAACTGCCATAGCATGGCCTGCTGAGAAGACAGACGCTCAAAGGACCCAGTTTTGAGCTCACTGGAACCTGCGAGATCTCAGTTTCTACATCTATGAAATAAGGGTAGTTTGGATTCTTTGAAAAGAACTAGTTTATAAAATCAGCAGATTCTGTGTTGACCCAGACGCGCTTTGTTTGCAGCCACAGTGACGTTGGCTTTTGCTCACAGAGGAGACATCCTTGGACTTTGCACAGAACCAAGGTGGCAACTCCAGAAGACTAGTTTCACTTCATTTCAGATCTGGGGGACTCTCCTGGGCAGCTGTCCTCCATATTTAGCAATTCAGATGATTTCCTTCTTTTGGCCTCTCTCTATCTCGACACCCATCTGTTGCAGATGATGAAAGAGTCAGAAGGTCAAGCATCTGTAGTCAATTGCTTGGGGCCAGAGTGACACATCGTTTCCATTCACATTTCTTTGGTAAGAACTGGTGATATGGTCAACATCACTTCAAGGAACGGGACTTATACTCCTCTGCGGAAGTGAAAGTAGAGAACTAGATATTGATGAATGTTAGCTGTATTGACCATAAAGACTAAAGCTCTCTTCATTAAATTCAGAGTTCGTTTGGCTAATCTCCGAGCGTCTATCTTTGGCTTAGCCAGATTCAAGGTTATGGAGTGTTGGCAATGAATAAACTTGACGGTCACTAGTTCAATTCATCCTAAATTAAGATCCTTGGGATCTAACAAACTATCATCAAACCTCTCTTTGGCCCCTTTAATGTTGGAGTCTCACCACCTCACGAACTGGAAAAAATCCATGCTGAGACAGCCCAATGGAAAATTCTTCCTTGCTCTGCACCTATCTTTTTTTTCCTGGCATAGCCAGTTCCCAGGATTAGTGCTCTACCCTTGCAAGGAGTTGGGTCTGTCCACACTGCTTCCCCCATGACCCTTCAAATGCCTGAGCTCATCAACACGTCTCCATCCAATCTAGGTTACATAGCTTCATTTTCCTCCACCACCCCTACATGACCCTAACTTTTCACTGTCTTGATCACCACTCTGTGTATCACTTCCTTTTAGTGTGGAGCTCAGAAGCAAGCACCGTTTCCCTCAGATCTTACCACTGCCAAATTAAATGTTATCACTGCTGCTTTCTGGGCTCTACACAATTCTAGCAACGCCACCTAAGATAACACTAGTTTTCCCAGCAGCCATGTCAAACTCTGGGTTTATATTCCATTAGGACCTATTGGGAATTGAGGCCTAAGACAACCCTCTTCCCTTCCAGGGTTCTGTCCAATGGCGTATAGACAAAAACAGAGGAAAATAAAAGTGAAAAATCTTTATTAGTGGTTGGGCATGCATCCCAAGATTGACAAAGGGCAGGCTTCTTTGATCAAAACTGGAATAGAGAATTTGTTTTAGTTCACCAAGGCTGAAGGTGACCTCAGTTCTTTCCATCCTGAATTGAAGATAACTGGGTAATAGTGTAAGTCTGACTTAACTCATTCATGTGTGAATGAGTGAAGAAGCTAGAACACACATGGCCATGTTCTTCATGAGTGAAGGAGCTAGAACACATGGGTGTGTGTACACACACACACACACACACACACACACACACAGAGCAAGATGCCCAAGTATGGCTGCAGAAGACAAGTCCTGGGTCCTAACCATCTATGCTTAGACGGGAGAGAAGGAAGAGGAGAAAATTTTGGATCCATTTCTGGCCATGAAGCAGGTTGTTCAAAAAATGGGTAAAATAGACAAAGTGGCCCTGTCTAATAGTCAGAGGCTCTCAGTGAATACATTTGATTTCATCTCGACTTCAGACCATTCCCCTATTTAATAGGATCATGTTGGATCATGATTTGATAATCCACCAGAGTAACTACCCCCCTGGGTTTTGCATTATTTGCTTCTGTGTTATCCAAGGTACTTAGCAGGAAAGGAACAGTTACAGAGAAATAAGACACACACCTTAATATTTCTGACTAGGTTGGTACTCCTCGAGTGTCATTTTAGCTATGGATTCCATGTCATATAATGCAAGGGGAAAATAGTCTTTGTATATGTTCTGATAAAACTTAATCAATTAAAAAAAAATCCACCCTAAGAGGAAATCAAGTCGGTTTGCCATGGCTTGTTCTTTTTTTTTCTTCTTCAAGATTTTACTTATTTATTTGAATGAGACAGAGAGAACACAAACAGGGGGAGTGGCAGGCAGAGGGAGAAGGAGAAGCAGGCTCTCTGGAGCCCGATCTGGGAGCCCAATACTAGGACCCTGGGATCGTGACCTGAGCCAAAAGCAGATGCTTAACCAACTGAGCCATCCAGGTGCCCCAAGTCATGACTTGGTCTTAGTGAGCCCATGTTGGCTCACCTTCTTTCCCAGGTATATCACCTTCTTTCATTTAATGGTTTCACTTAGAAACTTCCTAAGAAGCAGTGTCTTATCTTTCAGAACCTGTTATTTTCTTTATCATGAGCACTGGGACAATATTTGTCCACATACTTCTTCACTACGCTTAATAGACTCTCAACTTTAAGGGGGTTCTTATGCAATGAGAAGTGTACTTACACTTGTAGATCTTGGATTTAGTAAAAAGATTATTAATCTTAGGATCTTAACAATAATATGTTATTTTAACAAATAGTATTTTATATATATTAACAATCAACTATTTCTGTAACTATGCATTCCTAAAATAATCTTTCATAATTATGAGTATGATTAAAATATGAATGAAAAATTTCCTAATATGTATACATTATTAAAAGCCTCTTTAATCAAGCTTTCTAATATTTAATTAAAAGTACAGGTCAAATGTATATAAGATTCTTTTTAATGTCTTAAATGCTTTGAAGTGGACGCTTATAGTAGTTGTCTATATCTGAGTCCTCTCTTTTCCTGTGTGCAAGGAAAGACTCCCTGGCACTTGCAGTTTGGCATGAAACTTTGGCCAATTCTGGCTAATGAGAGGGGAACAGAAATTAAATGTGCCTCCTTTGGGCCAAAACACTAACTTGCCGGAAGAAGACCCTTTAATGCCCTTTTGCCCTATCTCAATGTATTAGTTATCTATTACTACATAACAAATTACCCCTACCACTTAGTGGCTTAATACAGCAAACATTTATTATCTTGCAGTTTCTGTAGGTCAGGAATACAGAAACAGCTTAGCTGGGTAGTTCTGGCTCCGGGCTTCTCCTGGGGTGATAGTCAAGATGGCGGCCAGGGCTACAGTCACCTGAAGGCTGAACTTAGGCTGAAGGATCTGCTCATATGATGGTGCACTTACATGATTGTTGGCATGAGTCCTCAGTTTCATGCTGAGTGTTGGAAGAAGGCCTTAGTTTCTAGCCTTTTTGGCCTTCCCATAGAACCACTTCAAGGTCCTCAAAACATGGCAACTGGCTTTCTCCAGAATGAGTGATACAAGACTGAATAAGGAGGAAGTTACAATGCCTCTTGTGATCTGGACTCGGAAACCACATGTCATTACCACTGCAACGTTGTCTTCATTAAAAGCAAGTCCCCCAGTACATCTCACACTTAAAGGGAGGGAAATTAGTCTTTACCTTTTAGAGGGAAAGCATAAAAGAATTTGTGGTCCCATTTCAAAACCGCCACACTCAGTGATGGAAGAGGCTGCATGTTCCAGATGATGGAACTACAAGGCTGTGGAGCCTCTATTAGCCTGGGTCCCTGAGTGACTTGGTGGAGCAGAGAGCCCTTTGCTGAACTAAGATGGATATGAAGCATGAGAAGGAGTAAATCATTGGGATTTTGAGATTCTTTGCAATCACAGCATAACCTGAGCTATCCTAACTAGTAGTCATTTTAAGACATATGGGTTAACAAAGACACAGTAATTCATCGTAAAAGTGGCGGCACAATTACAAATTCACTACAGTGACATGATTTTTATCTTTACTTGTAATATTCCAAAGGTTTCATCTTTCACGTCCACACGGGACTTCAGTAATTCTATCAGATACTAATAAGTTTAGCAGACCCCAAAGTAAGTGCACGCATACGATTTCAGAGGAGAAGAGGTCGCAGATTCTGATCGAGGACAAGTTTGTGTAGTCCAGAGTGATCCAAACAACACTACTGGGTGAGTTTCTCTGGATAATGAAGTTCTATTTGTTATATCCGGACTTTATAGACACTGCTTTTCAAAATCTAAATTCAAAGGTTTAGTTTTTTTGAAACTTGGTGTCTTTCCCAGAAATGATGTATTTCTAAAAGTTTCTTATGGTTAGCAATACCTGAACTATCGTCCTGTCATTATGATAAGTTGGCCTACTCTATAAATAGTAACTGGAAACTTCTGTATGCCTTATCGATATTGCATTATAATTAGTAAGGTCATCTTGAGGTCCATCTACTAGGAGTTGAGAGATGGAGTATGTGCAGTGTTCAGCTAATTAATCATCTTAGAACACTCTGTGGGATTCTGTTTCATTAATTTCTGTGTAGGACCACAAGAGCAATTTCTTGATTTTTCTTCCACCTGCTTGTTACATGACACAGTACCCTTGGTTGAAGGATTATTTCAGTTTATTTATAGCTCCCTGTTTATTCTTTCTTATTAACGGAGATGGTGAGAAATAGAACTCTCTACTTTGAAAATAGATCTATGCTTCATAGAAAAAATAAACACAACGCACTCTCCTACTTACTAAAATCAATACAATTACACGTATCTCCATACATACATTCTTCTTTCACACACATTATATTAACTGTCTTCTTTTGAATACTATTATGATCTCATGATCTTCCCCAAAATCAACTTGTTTCAGGCAAACTTCATGATTATTTTCTTCTTCCCGATCAGCTTGGTTGATAGGATCTCTTCAAACTGGTTGTTTTGTCCATTCTATTACAAACGTACTGTCACTTTTTGAAAGCAACCTTACTTATTGGCATTAAAAAACTTCCCTACTCATTAATACTTTTCCTGCTCCCAGGTTTGAGAATAAGAGTCCTGATTCCTTTTGGTGGTACACAGTACTGAGACCCAAGTCTGAACCCGGGGGCACACGGGAGCTATGGCAGGCTCTGTAGCTGTCTCACCTGGATTCCTTTTCACCTTCCTACTTGTGAGAACTCTGATCCTCAAGTGGCAATGTACCCTGTAGACATATAGACCATCATGGATACTTACAGCTGATGATGGCCTGGCCTGGCCTGCTCTGGGCCACCATCATCTCTTGCTTGGATGGTTATAGTAGACTTCTGTTTCCTCCTTGCTCCCCAACTTCAATTTTTCTCACAACATGCAGATTAATTCTCACAATGTAATCTGGGTACACTCTTCTGCCAAGACTCTCGAATGGCCTCCATCCACCAAAGTAAAAGCAACACCCGTACCGTGGCCTCCAAAGCCCCCCACCGTCTCTCCTGCCTTCTTGCCCATCATTTTCCTTCTTACTCAGTCGTGTCCAGAACAACTGGGTTTTTTTGACAGCGAAGCACATTGGGGCCACAGGATTTTTGTATTTGACATCCGTCTGAAGGGAAATGCTGAAATGTTCCTCTCCCAGTGTTTCCGTAGCTGACCGCCCTCTCTACAAAGGTCCTCTCCCTTCTTCGTCTTCTGCTTCCCCTCAGCCTGCTCTGTTTTCCTTTACAGAACACATCCCTGTTTGCTCATTGCTGCTCCCCCCACGTAGATGCTGAGCCTCGAGATGATAAGGACATTCCCCACCTTATCCCCGACTCTGAGGACAAATGCTAACCCACTGCAGTGTACGTCTTCCATAAATCCTTGTGGAGTGAATGAGTACAATAAATGGATGAATAAAGATGTGTCTCTCAGGGTTGTGAGGTTTCAGGCATGCGTTGAATATTCAGTAGCATACAGAGCAATGCTCTCACACTGGCATCCAGTCGTCCTGCTCGGTCGCCAAGGCTCTGCAATGGCCTCCATTTCTACAAAGTAAGTGCAACATCCGAATGGAGGCCTCCAAAGCCATGTGTGATCTGAATAGTAAAAGCATGCCTTAAACACCAAAACACAGAAATTGAATTCTACTTCTCATTTCCCCCAAGTATCCACTTCACTGTTCTTCCACAAAACAGCAGCGTAGAGGGGAAAGCTTTCCAAGTCCCATGGGATTCACACTCTTGAGGCCTGGCTGTCGCTCCAGGCCTCACATCTGTCCTCATGGCACCCTGTGCCTTGTGCATCTCTTGGGGTAGACCCCCTGTGGGATGGTCTTGTGAGCTCTGGCGCCTCCGAGGAGAACCACCGTTGGGGAGAAAGACCCACAGGCAGTGCTCGGTCTTCTGTGTTACGGCCTTGGACTCCTTCTATCGAAGTCCAGGGAGCACAGCATGACCAGTGGGGACAAGTAAGAATGATGTCAGCTTGGTATTTCTGTCTTTCTATTTGTCCCGCAATGAACGGGTGAGGCTGTTATTCTAGCTTAGTATTAGAAAGAGCTGCCCAACAAAAAGTCCTAAAGGAATAGGAGATTTTAGGAAAGGGTAAGTTACCCATCTCATCAGGTATTCAAGCACAAGCTGAGGGACCAGCTGAAGCCCCTGCCGGAGCTGCTGGAAGGGGGACCAAGAGCAGGGCGTATGGATACCTGTCAGCTTCCCATCCACAACGCCAGTCCCATCTCTGAACTCCCTCCTTCTGCACTCCGTTGGCTAAGTTAAATGGCAGTACTGTCCCTGGGGGAAACCCAGAAGAACCAAGGACCCGGCTAATTACCATGAGCCCTCTCACGAGCGAGAGACACTCCCAGGTCTCCTGCGGGCACGTCTGCAGACAGCAGCGGTACGGCGCAGTGGGCGTGAGCGCCGGGTGCCTTCTGATCACATTACATCAGCAGCGCAGGGTGCACGAGGGGCTAGGCTGGTCTCCAAACCAATAAAATGAGTTTGATCTTTCCATCGTTTCTCAAGAATGCCTCCCTCCCCGTGGCTTATTCTAGAGGATTGATATTTGAAAGTTATTTTTGGCATTTGTCGACATACATTCCTTCCAGATGTTACCCGAAGGTCCCAGGCCAGTTTAAATGACATGGGAGGCTCAAGTAAGTCCTACGGCTTTGAATAGAGTCTAAATTGGCGGCAAAGCTACACTGTGTCTTGAACAAGGTTTTATTTGCTGAAAGCAGCAAAGGCAATTTTAGCTTGTCCTCAACTCTCTCTTGGCCAAAAATATTATTTACATTTAAAGAAAAAATAATCAACTGCTTTTTTTTGGGGGGGGGGGGCGGTGCACACACTAATGTTCCCTCTGTTTAGACAGGTCAGTATGGCTCTGTTTTCAGCTAACCTTAACATCACCAGCCTCTGGCCTCCTCTCTAATTAAAGAGATAGGACCTATAGCATTTTCAATTTCTTTAAAAGTGTCCAATACACAAGCAACCATTTCAACATGCAGCATTCTCTTTATTCTGAGATATTCTCTGCTCCTCCCTTCATATTATATGCCTTTAAGGAAATTATCTCCAACCCCCTCCACCGGCTTTCCAATCTGACATTCATTCCAATTGGATGGGGTGGAGATCTGAGTTGAAAAACAGTGTCTCTTTTAGCTTGTCCAAATTCCTACAGAAACGAACAGAGTGGAACCTGGGAGTTCTTGGCTGGAAGGAATTTGTTGATGGAGATTAGGACCTAATGTTCTTCTTTCAGTGTTCAAACTTAGATCAAGAAACAGTCTGATTCTGGAAACTACCCTGCAGAAAAGATGGAAGAAATAATTTCTTTGTCACAGGGTCTGGGATGTCATATTTTAAATGGATATGTGCTTGCAAGGAATTTTGTTTTAACACATTTTTGGAGCCATAAATGAGCTCAGCTCCATAAGTTGACTGGCCTTTGCCTTCTTTCGTGTGCTGAATACCTGATTTTGGAGTTTGGGGGCACATTCTACAGGGGGAAAGAGAAGAAAACTTCAGTTGAGTACATACATTTTCATTTCTCTGTTACCCATTTTGTGGCAGATTGGATTTTTGAAGACAGGTGCAACAATGTCATCTGTCATACAAGCTCTTCTATTCTGTGACTTCTATACTGTGACCCTCACGGGGGCAGACAGGGTCCATGTCTCCTTCTTTTGAATCTGATGGACTTAGGAGAAAAGTAGAAAGGAAAACAAAAAGGCAAACCAGTTTCCAATCCTTTTCCACTGGGACGCTAATCCTGGAGATGGGAGTTGCTCTGTAGAGTCGGACCAGCCTGCAGCTGCCATCTTGTGGGGAAGCCGGGCGGACACGGAGAAACCACATGTAGGAGTTGAGTAAAGGGTCATCAGGTGATTCCAGCCTCCTGCCGTCAAGCCACCCCCACGTGTCCAAGGCTTCCCAGTAGAGGTCACAGACCTCTCAGAGAAGAGACAAGCCATCCAACTGCATTGTGACTGGCTTCCAGACCTGCAGCACCCATGGGCACCGTAAAATGATTGCTTCCTGCTACCTGATTTGTGATGGTTCGTTACCCAGCAAAGATGACCGGAACACCTGGCTTAACTCAGACCACCCAGTGGCAGAGCCCATGCAGGACCCTGTGGCCATGGACACTGTGGCCCAAAGCCTGTCAGTCTAGAGCAGGGACCAGATGTGTGGACAGATGTGGAAGGGCAACCCTAGAGGTAGAACCTGGTAGAACCCAGTGAGAGCAAGGGCTTGGGGTGCACAGTGGGGTTGGGGGAGCAGGTAGGAAACCATCTGACGGGGAGAATCCCAGAAGGCATCTGAAGAAGATGACATTGAATTGGTTTTGAGTAGAATTTGGTCAGCAGAAGAAAATGAAACACTTCTGGGGGAGGGCACAGCCTGCTCATGGTGCTAAATCATGGAAGACTTGGGATGGAACGAGAACTGACCTTTCCCTCAGCTCAAGCTCCATGTACATGGGGGGAGGGGAGTACAGCAGGATGCAACAGGATTGGATGTGGTTGGGTCACCAAAGGCCAAGGTACTAGGCCAAGGCATGACGTTCGGCAGTGGGGCGGGCATTATGGCAGAAGATGAGGGAGTGGAGAAGAGGCTGTCCTGCGTTTCTCCATGGGAGCCTGCGTGTGGGGACTCACAGGCCATGCCCCAGCCCATTTTCTGACTTGTTATGACCATGACATGCCAGGAACTTCTGGGCACGCTCCTGGGAAGAAGCCTGTTTCCTGGATTCACCAAATGACCCCCCGGCTCCAGCCGCTCAGGCTAGGGGTCCTCCGGCAAGGAGCGTCATGTCCTCCTCAGCAAGGATGCCGTGGACACATCCTTCTCTCACGTGGGCCTTCCCAACTGTGTTACTTCCCCAGTGTCTGGGACTGCTCGACAAAGGCCCCCGTGACGTTCCTGTCCCCAGGAGCCTGCGGGGGCGGGCGTGAGGGGGCTCTGTTGCCTCCCACATCCTAAACAGAAGCATGGACTGGCCTCACTCAGGCAAAGGCCCCTGAGCAGCCTCTGCGACGGGCTGTCTGCCCCCAGGCCCTCCCTGCCTTTCACCAGAAGCCGGGGCCCCCTGCAGAGACCCGGACTGCGCTGCGCCGATCTGTCTGAAGGCCACTTCGCTTTGAACTCTAGGGCGACTCCAGGAGTTAAAAGTACCGTTTACCCGAATGACCGATCCTTGCATTCATGTGAGAAATTTGGCATCACGGTTGGTTTACATTTACGGCGGGGTTGTGAGTAAACCCACATTTATGAGCACCCCCTCTGTGTCGGGTAAGACTCTCTCAGCTGCAGATCCTGGACTAGAAGCCCTGACCCTCAGGGAACCTCGGTTTCCCAGAGTCACTCACTCTGGAGGGCCTGAGGCTCAGCTGAGACAGGTGCGGGAAGCCGCAGGTCGGGACCTGGCACCGGACAGGGAACGGTGAGCCCTGCCTATTACCAAAGGCGACTCCACAAACCCCTGTCATCTCTGTTCCAGAGGTAGCCTGCGGAGGAGGACTGGCCTGGGCCGCAGCGCTCGCAGTGCGTGGGCCGGACTTCAAGGCCAGGTCTGCCCTCCAGGCTCGGCATCTGCCGGCGGCCCTGAGGTCTCAAGGCAAGCAGCCTGGTCTTTTGCGGAGACTCCTGTGGAAGCCACTGGTGAGATCTTTCTCCAGCCTGCTTCTTCTCCTGCAGCCACAGCGGTGGGCTCCACCAGCCCCCCGCCATGTCACATTTCCCAGGGGGAGACCGGGGCCTCTTACTGGAGGGTCCTATCCAGAAGCAGAAAGGAGGAGGGGTGCGGACGGCTGTTGTTTAATGGGCGTGGGGCTTCAGTTTGGGATGCTAGGAGAGTTCTGGAGATGGATGGTGGGGATGGCTGCCCAGTGATGTGAACGCGCTCAATGCCATTGAATGAGACAGTTAAAAATGGTGAGAACGGTGAATTGTAGGTTATGTCTATTTTACCACACACACAAAAGACGCATCCCCTACCAGAGGAGGCCCAACCTCCTGAACTTGGCACTTGTAACCTTTACGAAAGGTCATTTGGTCAGGCTTCTGCTGCCCCTACCAGCTTCATCTGTCTGTCTGTCGGTCGGTCTCCTCATTACGCCCGGGAACTCCATTTTCTTGGGCTTCCTTACACACACACACACACACACAAACAGCCCACACTATTTCTCATTCTTTTTACTGTCCGGGTTGTTCCTCGGCCGGGGATTCTCCCGAATCCCCCCTTTCCTAACTTCTGGAAGACTCTGCCCCAGGCAGGACCTTAGCAAGGGAGACTTTCCTCACCAGACCTCAGGGTCCTTCCTACCCACACCCTGGGCTCTGACGTGCTCGGACCCACCCGAATGATCGCGTCTTTCTCTCCCCACTAAAGGGGAACTACCTGGATGTCCTCCCTGTGACTCCAGCTCCTCATCCCAGGGGCTGGTCCCACGTCCAACAGGCTGGGCCAGGAGGTGCCCCGAGCGGCAGCCGGCAGACTGGTGAGCCTTGGGCAGGGACCTGGAGTCCTTCCATGGAAGCAGGGGTCTCCGAGGGGACCGGCCCACTCTGGCGATGATGGCCGCTCCCTTTGGGCAGATGGCGGCCGGTGGACAGAGCTCCCGGGAGGGCCACAGGCAGGGGCTGGAGGTGCCCCTTCCCTGCGGTGTGATGTGGCACCCTGCCCAGGCCGGTCCAAGCCCACCATGCCACTGTCTACCGGGGGCAGGGGATCCATAGCTGAGTGGTGACTGCCTCCCCGAGTAGCTAGCACAGAACCCTTCCCCCAGCATCCTCCACGACGGATCTCTTTGGGGATGGGATAGAAGTGCCCAAGAGCAGGAATTATGGAGCCAGCCCTCACAGGCTGGAACTCAGGGCCTACCACGATCTGTGAGACCTCGAGCAAGTTGCTTAACCTCTCTGTGCCGCAGTCTCAGCAGTGAAGTTGAGAGAATAGTCCTAACAGCTGCCTCCTAGGACAGTCCCAGCCGCGCCAGACCCAGAGGAAATGCCATGCAGACCTTCCCCCGTGTCCTTATGACTGTGCTCCTGGCATGCCCCTGACAGGCTGGCCGAGAATTTCGAATTACCATTCTGTAGATGAGGGAGCCCAAGAAGCCGGGTGATTGACCACCATGTCTCCGCTGCCTTAGGGTCACTCACCTGGCCCTGCTCAGATGGAGATCGCCCGGCGGGCAGAGCGGCGGGCCCTGGAGCGGGGCGCGGGTGGGCAGCTTTCCTGCGCTGTGCACAGGGCCCCGGGGCCAGGCCCGGGCCAGGGGGCTGCGGAGTGGGCGGGGGCGGGGGGCGCAGCCGGCGCCCTCCCCTCTCTGTGCCGGCGGCCCGCGCAGCTCTGGGGGCAGCGGCCCGCTGAGAGCCAGAAGATAAACATATTAACTGAACTTTCCATCTGTCATTTCAGAGAGTCATTTACTGCCTAGCTGTGGTTGGAAAAATTAAGTCCTTGTAATTTAGAGTCAACATTTCTCGCGGAATCATGTTAGACGAGCTGGCGGAGTTCGCAGCCTCTCGGCAGAGCCGCCTGCAATCCAAACAAGCTTGCTGCGGCGCGCCGTGCGCTTCCCTGCCTGACGCCCGGCCGTCCTGGGCTGGACGCCGGGGCTGCTGCGGGCCGCAGGGCGGGCCTGGGCTCCCAGGGGCCCGGGGGCCACGCGGGCTGGGACAGGAGCACCGGCTCAAGAGGCGAGGCCAGGGTGGAACTCCAGCCCCCTCTACCCGCCCCCTCCTGCCCCGTGCAAAACAAGTCTGGCCCGGGGTCTGGTGACCTGGGGCTATCATAACAAAATGCTGTAGACTGGGGGCTCGAACAACACATATTTATTGTCTCACAGTTCCGGAAGCTAGAAGTTCAAGACCAAGGTATGAACACGGTTTCTTCCTAGGCTTCTCCCTTTAGCTGGTAGATGACCATGTTCTCCCTGGGTCTTTGCCTGGTCGCGCCTCTGTGTGCATCTGCGTCCTAATCTCCTCTTATAGGAACACCAGGCAGATTGGATTAGGCCCACCCTAAGGACCTCATTTAACCTAATCACCTCTTTAAAGGCCCTATCTCAAATGTAGCCTCATGCTGAGGATCTAGGGGTTAGGGCTTTAACATAGGGATTGAGGGGGAGGCATAATTGTGACCATAACATCCTATAAACTGTCCGTTCGAGACTGGTTCATTTTCACCCTACCCAGGAGAAACTGGGTTTGTTGGTTCCA
Source organism: Ursus maritimus (assembly GCF_017311325.1). NCBI lineage: Eukaryota > Metazoa > Chordata > Mammalia > Carnivora > Ursidae > Ursus > Ursus maritimus. The sequence goes on along the minus strand of NW_024426885.1, from coordinate 40,818,396 downwards.
TTTTGCAGAGGGTCTGGGAAGGCAGGGGCTTGCCCCAGCTCCCATGGCCAGCCACGGCGCATGGTGGGCCCAGGGCTGGGATTTCAGGTCCATGAGTTTTGCATCACAGCGTGTGAGAACAAAGAGCTCTCCTAGCAAATGTGGGAGCTCCCCCCACCCCGCCCCGTCCAGGACAGCTGAAGGTGTCCTGCTTGGAGTCTCCCTCCAGCGCTGCCCCGAATCTGATCCTCATGGAAGTACAGACCCTGCTGTGGGAATGTGAAGATGGCCTCGAGATTCCTGTCCCCACTCTTCACGCCTTTTGTCATTCATTTTATAATTTCATTGAATGTGGGCAGGACCCATGAGCATGACGCCATGTTGCTCCTGCGGGTAGGTTACATTATACGGCACGAGGGACTGTGCTGAGATGGTTAAGGTCCCTAATAGGCTGACTTCGATTTGATAAAAAGGGAGATTATCCTGGGCGGGCCTGACCATATCAGGTGAGCCTTTCGGAAGACAGGCAGCAGCAGCCCTCCCACTGGCCTGGGAGAAAGCACTCAGCCATGCCCATGGAAGGGACTATAGTGAGGAACCACGCGATCTGGAGGAGCTGTGAGTGGCCTCTCGATCACAGCCCCCAGGGAAATGGGAACCTCAGTGCCACAACCACAGGGTCCTGAATTCTGCCAACAGCTTGAACAAGCCCCAGACAAGAATGCAGATGGCTGACACCACAATGTCAACCTGCTGAGACCCTAGGCAGAGGACCGCCCCCAACCTGTGCCCAGACTCTTGACCCCAGGAAACTGAGATATCTGAGTTGTTTTAAGCCACTAAGCTTATGGTAATTAGTTACCTAGCAATCCAAACCAGTGTACCCTCTTGCAGGCTTCTACTGATAAATCCTTCAGCACCTAGGAAGTAAGGTTTGAGCTAACCTGGCACCTCAGTGCTGCCTCAGTTTATCTCAGCTTAAGCATGTTTGACAGGAAACAACGGTGACGTCTACAGCATATAGTTGAAACACGGTTATGGGATGGAGGTGGGAATAATGAGAGAGGGGCAGGAGGGAGGGAGGCTCCTGTCTTCTTCCCAGGGCAGAGAAGACTGACCTTCCCGGTGGGAGGAAGGGCCACCTGACCAGTTCTGTGCCGCAGGCCGTGAGTGGAAGTGCTTGCTGTGTGTGTTGCTTCTGGGATGGAATCGTGGGGGAGCCGCTGACAGTCCCCACCCCTCTCCGTCGGCAGTCCAGCTGGTAGAGAACATCAGTCTGGCTTCTGGGTGAGGACGGTGAGGAGCAGAGGCCCCCGTCGTCCTGCCGTGGCCTTGTGACCTGAATGAGGAATCGAGCTGTGTTGTTTGAAGCCATGAGGTTGGCTGGCACTGGAGCAATGCTTCACTCATACTGACTAGGGGAGCGGGTCAGGGCCACTTGGGGCAGGCGTTCATCCCTGGGGCCGAGTGTCTGGATGACAGGGCATAATGACCCGAACCAGGCAGCAGTGCTACCTTAGAGAGGATTATCGGGGGTGATCCAGGACACCTAGATTTTTGGTAGAAGAATATCGAAATGTATTAGAATTCTGAAGGCGTGGGATTTCATTTTTTCTTACTTGTACACAGATGTAAACATTAAATAGGAATTCTGTTTCCCACATTTCCACTCATTTTAAACATTTCTTTGTGTTGTTATAGATTTGTAAGCATCGTTTTTAATGACTGAATAAATATTTCACAGTGGATTATGAAAGAGCTTACTTAATCATCACCCCTGTGCTGGGACGTTTAGGTTGTTTGCAATTTTACACCAGCGTAAGTACCACCGCAATAAACATCTTTGTGCATAAAGCTTGTTTTCTGTTTAATATTATTTACTTTGGCTAAGTTCCCAGAAGTGAAATACCTGGGCATAAATGTCATGAAACCTTACCTTCTTCAAACATCCATTTTAAAAGTAAAGCATTCATGCACCCTGATGCCACAAGCTGGCCAGACCTGTGAAAGTAACACGCTCTTTCATTAAGGAAGAAAATGGAGTCAGGCCTTGGCCATCATCCTGTCTGTTGGTTATCACTCTCCAGGACCACAGTGATGTGAGCCAAGCCCCACAAGGCCAAGCCAGCCTGGGGGGTCTGACCAAGGAATGAGGCCCCAGCAACTTCAGCTCAGTACTCTCTGCTCTAGCCTGAGTCGTGACATTCCTGAGGGCCCACCACCATCCCTTCCAAACACTTCCATTCTGTCCATGGGCCCCTAGGGTCCACCATAGCCCTCGTCTTCCACCCTGTGGACCCCATGCCCTCTGCATCCCCAGAGCCAATATCCCCTTTCCAGACTCACGCAAATGGGTCCCAGTCAGTGCTTGTCTTTCCCGGGGCAATGCCCGCCTCTCACTGGGGTCTTACAGGCTGGAGAATGGGAGGGATACTCTCCTTCATGCAAAACACCTTGATTGGGCTATAAGCCAGGATCCCTGGGGCCCAGCTTGCTCCTGCCACCTCTTCTAGACCCTTCCTTTAACCCATGGACCTAGCTTATATCCTTGGGAGCCTGAGAGACATGTGAGTGGCTTCTCCAGGTGCAGAACTCAAAAGTGTTCTTTCCTTCTATCCCCAAGCCTAACCCATGGCCCAGGCAAGCCTTTCTCTTCTTAGGGGTGACAAAGACACCATCCTTAGCAGAGCTGTAGGCAGACTCCTCTGAGCCTTCATCTGGACTTGGTCTCATCCTTGGGCTGCCAGGCCCAGTTAGAGCAAAGAATCCTGCTCAACCAGTTTATCAAGAATTCCTCCCCACCCCCCGCCCTGAGTTCTTCTTCGTAGCTTTTTTTTTAATAATAATTTTTTATTACGTTATGTTAGTCACCATACAGTACATCATTAGTTTTTGATGTAGTGTTCCATGATTCATTGTTTGCGTATAACGCCCAGTGCTCCATGCGATACGTGCCCTCCTTAATACCCATCACCGGCCTATCCCATTCCCCCACCCCCCTCCCCTCTGAAGCCCTCAGTTTGTTTCTCAGAGTCCATAGTCTCTCATGCTTCATTCCCCCTTCCGTTTACCCCCCCTTCATTCTTCCCTTCCTTCTCCTACCGATCTCCCTGCTATTTCTTATGTTCCATAAATGAGTGCAACCGTATGATAATTGCCTTTCTCTGCTTGACTTATTCTTAGGAGCTTTCTATCCTGTTCCTCACCCTGCCTGCTGGCTATAAATTCCCACTTATCCCTGTTCGCATTTGGAGTTGAGCTCATGTCTCCCCCTTATTGCGGTAATCTTGAAGTGAGGTCTTCCTGCCCTATTTAACAAGCGTCAGAGTAATTTCTCTGTGAGGAGGGACATTCCTTGCCACCCAGAACACCCTCAGGAGAAGTTAACTGGTGTAGGGGAGTTCTTCGGCCCTGTGGGATGGCTGCCAGCCTCAACCACCAGGTGTGTCCTTCCCACAAAGGACACCATCATTGGTGCAAAGCCAGCACTGGTCAGAGTGCCATGCCCGCCATGTACCTTGGCCGTGCCACCTGGCTGTTACATACACGCACGCACGGGTGAGTCAGGGGACGGCTGGAGCTGACTCTGGCCCATGGAACTTTCGGTATCTCTCTAGACATCTCTGCTGTGGAATTTCTGTGCCATGTACCTCCAACCTTTGGAGAGGTGGAAACCCTGGTAAAGGGATGTTCTGAGTGTCTTCCCCGGAGAACCAAGAAACCCATACCACACTTCACCATCCCAGCTTCACCTCCACCTCACAGCACTTCCTTCAAGGTCAATTCATTCATTCACTTGACACACATTTATGGAACTGCTCCTCTCTCACCTTGTCTTAAATTGTCCATGGGGATTCGATATCTTCAGAGGACGTTTTCCCCCTTTGCCTTTAGTTTAATTGCATTTATTCATCAAGGATTTTGAGTAGCTGAGTGTTCTTGAGGTTCCGGGGGCACCGCTATGAGGCTGCCGTCTTGCAGCTCCCAGGCTCAGAGGGAAGTCTGCAAGGAGCCGAGGCCTCATGCCGAGAGGGGTGGTGTCCAGCCTCATTGCCAAAGATCGCTCTGGTCCCCAGGCAGAAAGTGAAGCCACTAGACAGGTGTTCCTCTGTGTCTATATGATACCAAACATTTAGAGTAGATCAATTGAGATGATTTGTTAAGTGTGACTAACAATAAATGCTGAATGTATTTTCCACTTCCTTCTTCACTCCCCACCTCCTTTTTTCTCCTTTCCCTTCTTTTCTTCCTTCCCAGAAGGTTCTTGATGTCCTTCGACTCTGGCCAGGTGCAAACTTCCTCTTCATTGTAACCTGAAAGGAAGGTGGGATTCCAGATGCCCCAGGAGAAATTAAAATGACACAGCCGTGATCCAGAGTCTCCTAGGGGAAAAGCCTCACACTGGGGGCTGCCCCCCGCCATGAATCCCCTTGCTGGTCCTGTGATGAGGAGACACCCACCTCACTTCCTCTCCTTGTGGCCCTATAGCCCAGGGATGCTGTGACTCAGGCTGTCGGCACAAGTCTGTCCTTTGCCAGCGAGCACCAATGTCCAATCTTCTATTATTTACTCAATATTTTCTTTAAATTGATTCATTTATATTGCCTAAATAAATAAAAGGTGAAAGGAAACTTTATATCATAAGTACAAATATTAATATCAATACTTGCCATAAAAAGAAAACTATATGAAAAAGACAATGAAAATAGAATAAGTTTATTAAATTCTGGCAAGATATTCTTTTGCCAAGTTTTTCAGACAGAAACTGTTCTGTCTTTATTATGAAGGGAAATTATCATGTGTTGGAGCCGTGTTACAGACATGCTTTTATGGATCCAAAGAGAACTGGAAAGAGAGTAACATTCACATTACAAAACTCCGTGTTACTTTATTCATTCATTTATTAAATATTTATTGGGTGCCTGAGTGGATGGTCCTTGGGACTAAAAACACAGCATTAAATATAAGATAAATAAAGTTTCTTCTCTGTAGGGCTCATAACCTAGCAGGGAAGACAGACAAGGAACAAGTACACAGATGAAAAAATCTAACTGCAGGAAGAAAGCAGAGCGAGGAAAGAGAATCGAGACTGTAGCGTAGATCGGAAGTGGAGGTATGTGTTGCAGCAGGGGAGGTGTGATGGAGCAAAGTTACGTTCTGGGCATATTGAGGTTTGGAACGTATTGCTTCCAAGTAGGTGCTCAAGGGATGATTTGAACTAGGCAGCGTCCAGAGCTGGGGGCTGACAGGATCCACGGCGGGGATGTTAATTGCATCAATGGCCCCACATGGGATTTCCCAGGGGTGAGTGTCAGTAGATGCTGGAACCCTTGATGCCCCCCCCCATATTAATGGGCCAGGGTGATGAAGGGAGGCAGCCCCCCCGTGGCCTTCGGGTTCAACAGAAGCACAATGAGCGGAAGGTATTCACAAAGGATGAGGTGATCACTGACAAGTGTTGCTGAAAGGTCAAGCCAGATGAAGACAAAGAACCTACCAGTGGGCTTTGACAAGATGGCCGTCATTGGAGCCATGTTGGTGGAAGAGTTGCGGGGGGCGGTGAACACCTGATCCGAGTGTCTTCAGGACTGGTCGGGGGTCGAGGGAGAGGAGGCTTGGAATGGAGAGGAAATGTGCTGCTCCTCCAGGACTCATGTATGTAGCCGTACCTGGAACATCTCATGAGCCACCAAAAATCCAGCTGTGCAGCACTTGGCCTAAAAATTCATCCTGGAAACCCCAGACTCACGGAGCCCCTTTCTTCCCCTCCCCGAGACTGGCAACGCTCCTGGACAGGTGCCCCCGAGATGTGTTCTTCCCCGGTACGCACCTTCCCTCCCTGGGGAGGTCCTTCCTTCCCGGCTGCTAGCAGCCTGGTGAACCCCCACGCAACACAGAGGTGCTGCTGGAGAGCCGGCTGGTCTGGGCCGCAGGGCTGCACGCAACCAGGGCCCTCATTCCAGAACACAGAGAGGCGCCGCGGCCAGTCATGCTCCCGCTCAGACATTTATTGATCTTGATTTGCATGAGCCAAGAAAAGCTTGGCCACAGAGCTTTCTGGTCCAATCGCAAGGATGTGGGGGCTGGGCAACAGGGAAGGAAATGGGATTTTAAAAAATCTGTCCTTAAGAAAATAACTCTTTGTAAACCTGCTCTCTATGAGCCTGGTGCCCGCAAGAGTGAAATGCTCTGTTACTCGCAGAGGTGGCCGTGAATAGGGGCTCTGTGAGCGGCTGGTGGGGCCTCCAGAGACAAACCACTCTGGGCAGATCGGAGAACAGCCTTCCTGGAGTCTGTTGTGAGCAGAGCCCCTGAGGAAGCCGGCCTTCCTCCTGCAAGCCCTCTGCCTGAGTGAGACAGAAGGCCCTCCTGTTCCTGTGCATTTCTATTTTGTCCTAATAGAGCAATTAAACTGCCCCAGGACCAGGCCTTCATTTTCTCCCTGGGCTGATTCGGGAGGCTGCCCTCACCCTGGCCTCTTCTGCACCTGCCTATGCTTTTCGATCTGTGGCCACCAATATTAAGAAAAGACTGCCTTAGCTTTCAGAGAAAATTTGGGGCAGTTTGACTTTTCACTTCGCAGGAAGAAAAAGACAGAAAGAGTTCCTGAGGGCTTACCGGCAGGTGTCTGGAAACTGCACCTCTTTCCGTGTTCGCTGACACCCTGTTGGGCAGACGGCAAAGTACGGCTTAAGGAGGCAAATGACTTGCCCAAGACCATGGTGACCAAGAGGCGTGCGCCCTCTCATAAATCGATTCTTCTGATGTTTTCTAACCCGTCTGACTTATTGGCAGCCAGCGGAGATTTCTGTGCTTGACTGCGAGACTTTGCAGAACGATGTAGAATGTGGGGTTGCAGGCACCGAGTGTCCAAAGGTTAGATCCTAGCCGCCGCCGTTCCGCCTGCTCTGTCTGGCTCACGCAGTGAGTGCGGTTCCTGCTGGTGGTGGGCGGTGACTTTTGTAGCAGGGAAGGCGAATGCCCTCGGTCCGGCATGCAGGCCCCAGCCCCCTTTCCCACCACTGTTTCCTTCCTCAGGCTGCCCCTCACTTCTGGTCCCATGGGCTCTGGCTTTGTGGCCCCTGGGTAGAGTTCTACCCACTCTCATATGATTCTTAGGACAGTTCTGGGTCTTCAGTACCATAAGGCCCCTTTCTCTAGATAAAGAAGCTAAGACCCAGGGGTGCCTGGGTGGCTCAGTCGTTGGGCGTCTGCCTTCGGCCCAGGGCGTGATCCCAGGGTCCTGGGATCGAGCCCAGCATTGGGCTCCCTGCTCCACTAGGAAACCTGCTTCTTCCTCTCCCACTCCCCCTGCTTGTGGTCCTCTCTCGCTGGCTGTCTCTCTCTGTCAAATAAATAAATAAAAACTTTAAAAACCAAAACAAAAAACAAACAAAAAAAAGAAGCTAAGACCCAGAGAGTTTCAGCCACTCGTCCCAGGACGTAGAGCCAAGACTCAAGCCTGGGTCTCAAGGCCTTAGATGGCTCCGCATGGCCCCACTCTGTGAGCTGGGAAGACCTCTGCTTTTACTCCTTTCAAACACACTAAGGCAGAGAGAGGAGCCCTTGAGACCTCAGCTCACAGGGCCACAGAACCCCACTCACCTACTGATGGCAGCCCCATCATCATCTCCACATATTATTGTTTGTTAAGCCCTTTGTGTTGCTTATTAAGCCATTTGTCTATTCTCCCAATTACCCCAAGGGGTTAATATTGCTATACCCATTTAATAGAGGAAGAAACTGAGGTGAAAGGATTTGCCCAAGGTCACATAGCTAATAGATGGTAGATTCAGGATGCACACCCAGATTTGGCTCTAAGACCACTGGCTTTGTACTCTAGCCTGCCCTACAAGCCCCACGGCCTGGGCGGAAGCACGACGGTTCCCAGCACCGTGCATTCAGCTTGCTGCTGCACCTGTTTCCCTCTGTATGTAAACACTGCATGTTCCTGGCACAAGCAAGGGGAATGTGGACAGAGCCCAAGCAGCACCGTTCATGCTATTCCTGAAATGTTCTACTGGAAGGACGTGCCCTTGCTCTATCTCCTGCTTCCCTTCCCTAGTGCGTGGTTCTCCAGAAAGACCCTGTTTCCTTCCAGTCTTCTTCCTGGCTACTAATACTAATTTGGAAGGACATGAATTCAGATCCCGAGGCGTGTCCCTCTGCCCTGAGCCAAAACAGCAATGGATACAACGTGTTGACAGTGTGGGGACTGATTCCACCTGTCGGCTTTGGAGACCATTGTGCCTTTCTTCCCAATGCCTCAAAACCAAAAGGCAGAGTCACCAATTCGCTGCCCAAGCTTCCTGTCCACCACCCCCGAAGATCACCCAAGACTGATGAGAGCCTTTTGGCAGTGTTAGATTTTATCTTAACGTTATGGTGAAGGCCCGAAGGGAGCTGTAGTGAGTGAGCAAGAAACGTGCAGAGGCTTCAACCCCTCCGCCGAGAGCATCCTCTCCGTGGCTCTGGATCTGGGATCTGGGATCTGGGGGGAGATGCTAGCACTTTCTCCGAGCTAAGCTTCCACTCCAGCCTTATGGCTTCAGTGCTACAGACCCAGCATGAACCTTCTGAGACGCCAACTCGTTTACTCTTGGCAAAGCTCAGCTTCCTCTCTCCACAGAACTGAAAGCGTGGAAGGCTTGTAAAGCGGACTCCAAAAGCATCATGCATATCTACAAACTCTTAAAATCCAACATTTGGATGAGCTGTGTGGGGATGGATCAGAAACACATGGAGTGGCTTTTCTTTACACTGCACCGTGGGCCTCCGAGATTAAGGGGAAAGAGCTTGGCATGGTCCACTGGGGAGTCACAGATCTCTGAGCACTTGAAGCATCAGGGAATGTTCCCCAGGCAGAAGATCCTTTGGCCGACTTCCCCTGGCTCTCGTTTTCCTCCCAGTGGGACCTGTGAAGGAGGAAAGGAAATGGGGAATAGGAGAAGTCACGAGCGGGTAGGGAGAAGGTCCTCAGGAAGGCAGACTGGGAGCATGGGCTTCTAAAGCCGTGTGGCTGATCTGAGGGGTTTGGGATGAAGCTCGAGTGTTTCCGAAAATCCATGTTTGTGAACAGCTTCCATTGTCTTCTTCGTCGGTGATTCAGGCAGCGTTCCTTCTGAGCTGGCCGTGGATCTTGCAAATGAGTGTGCACATCATTTAGAAACTATTCACATCCTGGAGTGGCCAGAGCACGTAGGGTGATTGGAACCATGAGGACCGTTTCCATGAAGCCTGGTAACACATAGGTCGTGCTGTCAGGGGCTATTACTCGGCTGATGTTTGAAAGCATGATCTGTTATTTTCCACCTGTTTACTTTTAAAACAGAGCCCTATTGACTAAGTGAATTCTATTTTGAAGACCTCAAATGAGACTCAGAGATCAAGTCAGCTTTTGACATCCAGCCAAGACCAGACCCCATATGTTCAAGGTGAGTGGCCATCTGGGCTAGAAAAGGCCAGAAGGATCACAAGATGTGTGGAAAACACATTGAAGACAAGCTCTGACTCTCTGAAGCACTTGCCGACCCACCCAGAGCTGACGGGCCCCTCACCAAGGAGGCCACCCCTGCACGAGTCAGGCTGATTTGCAATGGTCTGTCTACATGTCAGAGTCGGGCACCAGGCGCCGGGTCCCATCAGGATAGCCGGATGCTTGTTGATTGCTGGGTGGGGGCAGTGTGCAGCCGTGGGCAGCCGTGGGCGGAGCAGGAGCTGAGGCACCAGACTGGCCTGGGGGTCAAGCTCAGTTGAGTCTTGCAGCTTTGGGAGAACTGATGGCTCACCGTGTTCCTGTTCTGCTCTCTGTGGCACGCAGCTCAAAAGGAGCAGCTCAGCCCCGCAGCCCTTGATCCTGGGGCAGAGGTCTAGGCTGACACACCTCCCCCGAGTCTGTGGGCTTGAACCTCAGAGTTCTCTGTCTCTCCTAGCTAAACATTTGCGGCAAGAAGTCTGCATGGGCTCCGTGTGGTGACATCACCCCCCTGACGTCCTTCTCCAGGGGCTTATGGTGGGAGGGCAGGGCTGTAGGAAAGACACCCCAGCATCTGGGACTGAGGATCCGAAAGTTATAGGTTTTTGACGTGACCCGAGAGTGAGTGGAGCCCTCATATCTACTCTTTCCAGCTCTGCCCCGGTGACGGCCACCGGGCAGGGCTCCAGAGGGTGTGGGGTGACACGGTGCCTCCAGGAGCACCCCGCGTGGGGAGGCAGAGATGTAAACATGGGGATCACCGAAATCCACACCGTTCCGTAGCTGAGTGACAGGGCGTGGCCCTCTTAACTTGTGGGTTCCCGTCCTTTCTATTTTATAGTAAACACGGAGCCCCTCAGTAATTATAAAGAAAGGATTAAAGGTTTTAAAAAGGACAACGGAATACACAAAATGACAAGACAGGGGAAGGAACAGATGTGAGATGTCCATCACAGTGGAGTGAGGGGTTTAGCTGTTGGGGTCAGGAGAGGCTTAGGGAAAGAGGATGAGTGGGGCTCGTCAGGCCATCTGCAGACACATGGACACCAGGAGCGTGGGTCCCCACCCCGCAGACTGGGTGGCAGGACCTGGAGCTAGCTAGCATCAGCTCAGAGCTGCCGAAATGCCCAGAGTGGTGCGGCTGGAAATGAGGAGGACGAGATCAGGGCCGGGTGGGAGCAGCCCAGGGTGCCAGCCACACTTTTATCCTGAAGGAAGTAGTCAAAGGTATCTAAGTGGAGGCTGGACCCAGGGGCCACATTTGCATTTTGGAGTCTGTTTAGGGTGTGTGGAAAGCGGGCTGGGGTCAGGAGACAGCTTCATTGGGGTTTATTGTTAACCCGCTTATAAAGGCCAGCGGTGAGACAGCCCATTTTGCCAGCGGTCTGTGTCTGTGCGAGGAGTCAGTGTGGTGGTCCCATCGCACCTGCTTCCCCCAGGCTTCTGCAGTCTCCCCCAGTGGACTTCAACGGTCCATCAATCTTCATTAAGTTGGGCATTGTCTTCAAGAGGGTGGCAGTGCTTGGAAAGGCTGTTTGATGGAAGCGATGTGACCCCAGGGTATTTAGAAATAAAGGCTAATTGACCATAGGAAAATCAAACAGATACCGTCACTGGTGCTGTGGCTGTCTCCCTGTCTCGCTCCCACCTCAGCCTCGACAATGCAAATGCCTGCGTGAGCCCCGAAGCCCCTGCCGGCCTGTGGAACTACCCAAGGTCGGACGGAGGCCTCTTCACTGGGCATCGTCCAGGGGCAGCGACATGGGATGGTGGGATGGACAGCACGCTGTTGACGTGGGGCAGAGGCTCTGCACAAGGGCACGAGGCCCTTCCCTGCCAGTCCGGCCCAGGGGGACACTCTGCCCCATCATTTGGGAGATTCTGTCATCAGAATAAAAAGCCCACTGCTAGAGGGAATTTGAAGACAGGGTCATGCTAGGTGTTCTGTTGTTCTCGGCTGGATATTTGCTAGCATTCAACCTGTATAGAAATTGACCAGTGGAGGCGCCTGGGTGGCTCAGTAGGTTAAGCGTCTGACTCTTGGTTTCGGCTCAGGTCATGATCTCAGGGTCGTGGACTCGAGCCCTGCATCCAGCTCTGTGCTCAGTGCAGAGTCTGCTTGTCCCCCTCTCTCTCTCCTCCTCCCCCCACTTGCGCTCGCTTGCTCGCTCTCTCTCCCTCTAAACGAAAATCTTAAAAAAAAGAAAGAAATTGACCATTGACAACGTGCCTTCTCCTACAACGTGCAGTGACTTTTAACTGGGCTGGGACTAGTGATTGAGAGGTAAAGACCCTGCTCCGGAATACTCCAGCTCACTGTCGGGGTGTGTGTGCACGTATGTGTGTAGGGGACATTAAACAGCAAGTGTCACCAGAGAAACCCGGGTTTTCTGAAGGAAGCTCAGGGACAGATTGAGAGCACAGATAGGGTCAGCTAACTAGGCCAGAACCCATTTTACAATCAGGGAAACTGAGGCACAGGCTGCCTAAGACCACACAGTTAAAGCAGAGATCCAAATCCAGGCAACTGACGTAGGGCCCTGCGAGCTCCGTCACTAGAATATGTCATATCTTGAAGGACATGAGCACCCCAGCCTCGTAGAGTTGTCACCAGCTATTGCTGGAGCCGCTGGGCAGAATCCGGCGGGGGTCTGCGCTCAGGCGTCACTACGGCTCTTACCCCCGGGGGCAACGACGGGATCATTCCTAACTTCCAAGGCTGCTGCTTTACCTGACAGTGTGTTTTAGGGAGGGGTATGTGTGATCTCTGATGAACCCCTGACTTCACATGTTCCGCCCATCTCCTAATCCATAATAAAGCCTAGCTTTCCAACATGCTTTTTCCTCGATGTGTGTCGCATAGCGTGATTTTCATGGGGCATATCCAACAAGGTCGCAGCGCATCTGCAACCCACAGATCCGCCTGATGAAGGTGAGTTGTCGCGGGGTCTTACTTGGCTTTCATTCCGTTGCTATCTAGTCAGCACGAGCTCTTGGACAGGGGCCGTTCTCGGCACTAGGGATGGAGCAGTGAATAAAACAAAATCAACCTTAGAGTGTTTGGGCTCAGAGCTGACTCCAAGAGAAGCACGGAAAAGACACCGCAGTAACTGGTCCCTGTACGCATGGTTTGCCAGGTGCTGTACTGAGAACTTCCCGTTCTCTCTGGGGGCAGATCCTACCTGCGTACCCACCACTGGCTGAGATAGCAGTTCTCGAGTGTGCACCGGCTTCTCAGGAAGGGCTTCAGACAGCACTGATCTGATTGCGGGGCCCCGGATTCCTGATGCAGTGGGTAGAGGCTGGGCCCCAAGACTGCCCTTTTTTTCTTTAGCAGGTTCCCTAGAATGGCAATGCGGGTTGGGGGTACACGTGCAGAAGCACTGCTCTGGAGCACGCTCTCAGGAGAGTAGTGTCAGAGGAGTCTGGGAGCCTCAGGCAGAGCGGCCTTGGAAGAAGGAGAAAGAGGAAACACGGAGAGCCCCACAGCCTGCTGCTACACAGGGAGACCGGGGAGGGGGGTGCAGGTGTGCTTTCCATCCTGGGAAATGCAGCCCTGCTGCGGTCCAGCTGTGTCTGCGTATTCCCAGGGAAAGGGTCCCTGAACAACAATGAGTGGAATTTACATTTTGCAGGATCTCAGATGAGAAGCGGATCACAGAGCATCCTTCGTCGTGTGAAGGGCAAGGAAGGAGCAAGGAGCGAGTATCTGTGGGCTGCACATTTTTCTACATATAGCACTGCGCGCCTGACACACGGTGTCTCCTTAGTGCTCTGCACAGCCCTGGGATCGGTGCTATGCTCCCCATGTTCCAGATGAGGGAAGGCAGGCTCAGAGAAGCCAGATAACTTGCCCCTGCTCACAAAGTCGTGAATGGGAGAGCCCGGCTCCGAGCTGACAGCCGCAGCCTCATGGCCACACAAGGCTAGTCCGGCACGAGAGAACTAGATAGACACCAGGAGCAGCCACTGTTCCATTTCGAATGGACAGAAGTTGGGTTCCCTAAAGACTTTTTGTGGAGGAGGCGTGGAAATAGGCTCTTACAGTCGGAAATGGGCTGGTTGTATGCCCAGCGAGGTGAGAGAGTGCCAGGTCACTGTGGACCTTGCGAGATATTTTTCTGCTCTCTTCCACAAATAATGGCCACTGGTCCCTGTTCACGTGGCTCCTAAGGCATTGCTAGAGACAGAACTGTGTCCCCCCAAATTCTTATGTTGGAGCCCGAACACTTCATGTGACTGTATTTAGACATAGGGCCTTTAAGGAGGTGGTAGAGGTTAAATGAGATCAGAAGGGGGGAGCCCTGATCAGACAGAATTGAGGTCTGTATAAAAGAGGAAGAGATAGCAGCTCTCTCTCTCTCTCTCTCTCTGTCTTTCTGCTATGTGAGCACACAGTGAGAAGGCAGCCATCTGTGAGCCAGGAGGGGTCCTCGCCAGAACCCAGCCATGCTGGTGGCCTCATCTTGGACTCACCAGCCTCTAGAACTGTGAGAAAATGAATTTCTATGGCTCCCATCACTAGGCTGTGGTTTTTGTTGCGGTAGCCCAAGCAGACTGGCACAGGAGCATTTCAGCTGGGCCCTGGTCCTTCTGTTTGCAGAGCTGACTAAAATGGAGGCCATTCAAGGGTTTCGGAATAGGGGGATGGGCTTTGCTCCTGAAACCTCACTCACCTGTGTTATTAGCTCCACAGACACGGTCCCATGTGGTTGGAGAAAGGGAATCCCGTCTTTAGAAAGACTTTTCTCTTCTCCCTGAAAATTTAATTAACAGACACTTTATCCAAATGTTGTTCTGTTTCTTAGTTGACACGCTGTGGGTCAGTGTTTTCCAAGCCAATGTTTTCCAGATGTAACCAGGGGACTTTACACACAGCCTAATCTGCAACTGTTTGTTATTCAGAGAACAGCATAATTAGGATGCCTTATTGGTGGATTTCATTAACCTTTAATGACCTTTAATTTATTGATGTAACTTGGTTATAGACAAAGTCACATGAGGTCAACAAAGAATTTTGCTTTCGAATCATGGCCAAGCTTGCAAGACTTGCACCATGAATAAGGAGGAATCATCTTTTGGCAGAAACTTAATTTTTCCAGCAGTTATTCTAGTTCAGAATAGTTGACTATCTACTGATCGATCGATCGATCGATCGATCTATCTATCTACCTACCTACCTATGATATTCCCCAAATTGCTAATGAAAAGATGATAAAGAACACAGAGGGAAAATGTCCACAACAGCAGTGAGAACAGGAAGAGTAGGCCCCCACCGACTAAAACGGGTTGTGACTGGCTCTATAATCATAATCCTAATTCGGTCGTAAATAAGAACGAACAACAGAAGGTCATCCGATTCTTGAGAGAAATCATTAACAAACGTTAACGATGCTGCCTGCAAGACTCCTGTGTCCAGCCTCTCCTTACCCTCACTTCCAGAGGCAGCTGGGGCCACACGTTTCCAGCCTGCGGAAGGATTGGAGCGTTCAGCCGTTGACCACTGGAGGCTTAGGGTTCTGCTCAGCCACTGAGTTCGACTTTTTAGCTTACGGTATTTGTTGATATGAGCTACTCTCCTGTCTCTTCGAAGTGTACTTTAAGAAGTCACTTTATGGTCATTTCGGCGGGGTTTGATAAGGAGCAGAGGTGAGTGAACACGCGTAATTGGAAACACACTTTCTCCTTACTCTTCTGCAAAACAATACAGGAGGACGTGCTGCAAAAGCTACAAAAGGAGGGAAGGGGATCTAGTGAAGAGGAGCACATGTGTTGCTTGCAGGAAAATGAAGCCATAAACCAGTGCTCAGTGCTGGGCAGTCGAAGGATGGCAGCTATGTGGCAGGGCGAGAAACAAATTGGTCAAACCAAAGGGTCCCAAGAAGAATATTTTTTATGATAAAAGTGGATTTCACCACATAGAATATGATCTGGGGGCCAGGCCATGTTAGTGCTAAAGTGAAGGCAAAGTATTCTTTTTTTTTTTAATAACAAGAAAAATATACGTAATAGACATTCCAGGAAAGGTATATTAGAAAACCATATGAAGAGCAATAAAACGTTGCATGGTTTGGGGCAAATTATGGACTATAGGAAAAGAGAATCTGACATGGAGCAATTCCATTCGAGAAGCACTGGTTTAGAGACAGATGCTTGTATTCTTTCCCTACGGTCCTAATCACTTACTGGAATGTTACACCGTAATAATATCATAAAAGTGGTTTATTTAGAATTAACCTATAAGGCAAAGCACCGGGGACTAATTTCCATCTTTCATAGATTCTAAGACATATTTTAGCCTTCCTGAAGTTGGGATGTACTTTATTTTTTTTTAAAGATTTTATTTATTTATTTGACAGAGACAGCCAGCGAGAGAGGGAACACAAGCAGGGGGAGTGGGAGAGGAAGAAGCAGGCTCCCAGCGGAGGAGCCCGATGTGGGACTCGATCCCAGAACGCCGGGATCACGCCCTGAGCCGAAGGCAGACGCCTAACGACTGAGCCACCCAGGCGCCCCCTGGGGTGTACTTTATAATGGGGTATCATTGGCAACATTTATGTACTTACTTTTACTTCCTGAGACATAAAACAATGGTGTGTCCTAGAATTCATGACATGTTTGAGTCGATACAATATATTGACAGAGGAGAAAGAAGATATTCTAAACCTTAACAGTTTGAAGTAAGAATAGAAATGACAGTGGATATGATGGAGAAGGGAGGTGAAGAACAGGGAAACCGAAGGCTTTAATTCCTTTAACTTACAAGGTGGAGTAGGAAAAGGTGCTCTGTAGCTTGAGATCAACAAATAGCTTTGAGCGTATTTTCAAATTGTAAGGTAAGCGTGGAGAACCGAAGACCTAACTTACTTGTATACAGAGATGAAGTGTAGACAGAGTAGAATCTGGTGTAAGCAATCTAAATTTTCTATATATATATATTTAAAACAGGGAGAGCCAAGAGGTGCTGTTGAGAGACAGCAGGTCAAGAAAAAGAGCTCCAGACATAGTATTCAGAACTATGGGGGTCACCACCAGGAAAAGCAGACTCAGACATTTTGAAAAGTGATCACCCTAGAGAAAGGATTGGGAGGCAAGAAGGGGGAGAGATTTATTCTATACTTTCAGCATCATTGGCTCTTTTACTACGAAGCATCTCACTGGCATAAAATTAAAGCATTAGAAAAATACATTCTATCACTGAAAAATATACCACCAAACTTGTTTGTTAATTATCTTATACTACCCCCAGCTGAGGTGGACATGTAATTGCCTGGCATGGGGAATGCAGGTAGTGTAGACACATGCATCTCTTCCTAAGTGTTTGAATGATGTGGTGTCTGAGTCTACCTGTGGCCCAGACCGCTGTGCATTGTAGCCACGCACTGCTTAACGGTGGAAACTACTACTCACAATTTCCAGGTATCGTGTATGTAGTCAATCCTCTACCTAGGCGGCTTATAAACAAATACCTCTTTAAATACATCCTTCATCTCACTAAAAATCTGCTGACCATCCCTGGGAAGTAGCTTGTTCAAACCCACGTTTGGAGCGCTAGAATTTATGGAGATGATTTGATTGGGGTGGTTCACTGAGTTCGCTGGCTCTGAACATTCTTAAGATGAAAACTATTGTGACGGTTTGATAAGGGGTGGATGTTAGGGCCTCGATCCCTCATGAAAGTCTGTATTTTCTAGTGGATTCAAAATAATTTTCTTTTTTTTTTAATTAAAAATTCATTCTGCAGAAGACCTTGTGAAGAGGATAAGACAAGGTATAGATAGAAAAAAATGTTTGTAAACCACATAGCTGACAAAGGACTCATACATAGGATACACAGAGAATTCTCAAAACAATGGTAAAAAAGTAAAATAATCCAATTTAAAAAAATAAGCCATGGGGCACCTGGGTGGCACAGCGGTTAAGCGTCTGCCTTCGGCTCGGGGCGTGATGCCGGCGTTATGGGATCGAGCCCCACATCAGGCTCCTCCGCTATGAGCCTGCTTCTTCCTCTCCCACTCCCCCTGCTTGTGTTCCCTCTCTCGCTGGCTGTCTCTATCTCTGTCAAATAAATAAATAAAATCTTTAAGAAAAAATAAGCCAAAGACAGGAAAAGACATTAATGTTTATTTTCTTGAAGTACAGATTAAAATCACAATGAGATACCACCACTCTCTTTGCAGAATGGCTAAAATAACACCAAATGCTAGTGAAGATGAAGAGAGACTGGATCATTTATTCATTGATGGTCAGAAGCTACATGGTACTGCCACTCTGGAAAGAGTCTGGCAATTATTTACAATATTAAACATGCACTTACATTACCACCCCACGATTACATTCTTTTTTTTTAATGTTTTTTTATTATATTATGTTAGTCACTATACAGTACATCCCTGGTTTTTGATGTAAAGTTCGATGACTCATTAGTTGCGTATAACACCCAGTGCACCATGCAATACGTGCCCTCCTTACTACCCATCACCAGTCTATCCCCTTCCCCCAGCCCCCTCCCCTCTGAAGCCCTCAGTTTGTTTCTCAGAGTCCATAGTCTCTCATGCTTCATTCCCCCTTCTGATTACCCCCCCCCTTCTTTATCCCTTTCTTCCCTACCAAGTCTTCTAGGTCTTATGATTTCCATAGATGAAGAGAAAATCATATGATAATTGTCTTCTCTGCTTGACTTATTTCACTTAGCATTATCTCCTCCGAAGATGCCGTCCATGTTGCAGCAAATGTTATGAGAACTCTTTCTTTCTGATAGCTGAGTAATATTCCATTGTATATAGGACAACTTCTAATCCAGTCATCTGTTGAAGGGCATCTCAGTTCCTTCCATGATTTAGCTATATTTAAAAGCTGCTATGAACATTGGAGTGCATATGGCCCTTCTCTTCATTACATCTGTATCTTTGGGGTAAACACCCGTGCAGTGCAATGGCTGGATCATAGGGTAGCTCAATTTTTAACTTTTTAAGGGACCTCCACACTGTTTTCCAAGTGGCTGTACCAACTTGCATTTCCACCCAATGTGGAGGGATCCCCTTTCTCCCATCCTCTCCAGCAATTGTTGTTTCTTGCCTTGTCAATTTTTGCCATTCTAACTGGTGTAAGGTGGTATCTCAGTGTGGTTTTGATTTGAATTTCCCTGATGGCTAATGATTCTGAACATTTTTTCATGTGTCTGTTAGCCATTTGTATGTCATCATTGGAAAAGTGTCTGTTCATATCTTCTGCCCACTTTATGATTTGTTTATTTGTTTCTCACATATTGAGTTTGAGAAGTTCTTTGTAGATCTTGGATACCAGTCTTTTATCTGTAGCATCATTTGCAAATATCTTCTCCCATTCCATGGGCTGCCTCTTAGTTTTTTTGACTGTTTCCTTGGCTGTGCAGAAGCTTTTTATCTTGATGTAATCCCACAAGTTCATTTTATCTTTTGTTTCTCTTGCCTTTGGAGATGTGTCATGAAAAAGGTTGCTTTGGCCGATGTCGTAGAGGTTGCTGCCTATGTTCTCCTCTAGGATTTTGATGGATTTCTGTCTCACATCGAGGTCTTTCATCCATTTGGAGTTTATTTTTGTGTATGGTGTGAGAGAGTGGTCAAGTTTCATTCTTTTGCATGTAGCTGTCCAATTTTCCCAGCACCATTTATTGAAGAGACTGTCTTTTTTCCACCGGATGTTTTTTCCTGCTTTATCAAAGATTAGTTGCTCAAAAGAGCTGAGGGTCCATTTCTGGGCTCTCTATTCTGTTCCATTGGTCTATGTGTCTGTTTTTGTGCCAGTACCATGCTGTCTTTGTGATCACAGCTTTGTAGTACAGCTCGAAATCCGGCATTGTGATGCCCCCAGCTTTGTTTTTCCTTTTCAACAATTCCTTGGAGATTTGGGGCCTTTTCTGGTTCCATACAAATTTAAGGACTGTTTGTTCCAGTTCTTTGAAAAATGTCATCAGTATTTTGATCGGGATAGCATTGAAAGTGTGGATTGCTCTGGGTAGCATGGACATTTTAACTATGTTAATTCTTCCGATCCATGAGCATGGAATATTTTTCCATCTTTTTGTGTCTTCTTCAATGTCTTTCAAGAGCGATTTATAGTTTCTAGAATATAGATCCTTTACGTCTCTGGTTAAGTTAATTCCAAGGTAACGTATGGTTTTTGGTGCTATTGTAAATGGGATGGATTCCCTAATTTCTCTTTCTTCAGTCTCATTATTCGTGTATAGAAATGCAACTGATTTCTGAGCATTGATTTTGTATCCCGCCACGTTACTGAATTGCTCTATTACTTCTAATAGTTTGGGAGTGGATTATTTTGGGTTTTCCATATAGAGTATCATAATTTTCTATAGAGGATTACGGAAGACACATACTCCTAAGCAAGAACCCAGACCTCAGTCATGGCGGGGCATCACTGTTTTCCCGGGAGGAGGCCAACACTTCCTGTGCTCAACTTCTTGCCCTAACTTATGGGGTCTGCATTTAATCAGCAACCGAGAGCGGCTGCCCATCCCGTAGCTGTTGGAGAGGACGGTCTTCAATTTGTCGACATGTGAGAGGGATCATTTTTTGAAAGATCATTCTTCCCAGCCCTCTGAAATCTGTATCTCTAGCAAGTCAGCCTAGCAACGCGTGGGCACAATCACTTTCACTGGGTTGTTTTGCTCTGTGATGCTAGTTATCCAGGCCGAGAGGTTGCCCTATGTAAGAACTGATGAAATTTTCCAGGACATCAGTCACCATTCCACACTACATTCTCTTTAAGACTAACAGGCTCCATTCTTACCTCATTTTGCTACTAGGAACTGTTGAGATTCTGGTGGGGACTTGTTCTGCTCTGTTGTGTGACCCCTGTGAACTGTGGGACACACCGGGTCCCATACTCACATTGGGAGCAAGAAGCAAGGTCAAACTGTTCTTCACCCTTAGCAAGTGAAATATCAAGGTGTGTGGTTTTTAGTCTCGTTATCAGATCTATTGTTCTCTCCTTTACTTCTCTTCCCTCTTTCATTTTTATACCATTTGAATCTATCTTCTGTATCCTTATAAGTCACTTTAAACTTTTTGTAACTAAAAGGAATACCTGAATAATTAAAATAACCCCCACACCAAATCCATAAGGTACATAACCTTGTGTCCATTTCACAGGCCAGAATACTGAGGACTGAAGACTGAGTTAGCCAAGAAGCTCTAATTTTCAAGTCCATTGGTCTTGGCACCCTTTTCTATCATGTGAGAAAGGGCCTCAGAGATGTTGTTTCCCAGAGTCTGCCAGGAAATTATTAATGAAGTGAGCACCCTAGGGGGTATTTGTTTATGAACCACTAAAGCAAAGTGACAAACCTAGTAACCGCTCTGTGTGACCTACGTCCAGGCCACGATTGCTAGGGAGGCCAGCTGTCTGGGCCAGGGCCTGAGTGCACCACCTTGCTCTTCCCGGTGAGGGCCTGCACGGGGGATGGGGGCACGGACCTCCCACAGGCAGCATAACACTGCTGGCCCCCCCAGGCTCTCAGGATGTCCTTCCTCCAGCTCCTGACCACCCTTCTCTGTGCTGCCCTGGGCATCTGTGTTCTCGCATGGAGCTCCCTGCCGCTGCACCTGCACCGTTGGGGGACAAAGAGAGAGGACTCAAGACACCGCACCTTGGCTTGCACAAATTCATCTGCCCGATCCTCAGGGTGATGTGAGGACAGAGCACCCACTCAGCTTCACGTGCCCACACGAACGTTTGCTCGTGGTCAGGATTCCCTGTGCCTTTCCTCTCTGTGCCTTGTAACTAGAGTTCGGAAGCCTTCTCAGCAGGAGTCAGGACAGGTGCTCCGCGTACTTCTCTCTCCGGCCCCTGGCTTAGCCCAGCACCTGGCACGTAGTAGGTGCTCGGTAAATACTGGTTCCTTCCTGTTGTTCAGTCCTGATATGGCCCGAGTCGCGCTTGCTCTTCAGTCTTCCCCGCGTCCATTTTCGGGGCTATGTTGGCTCCTCCTTGCTCTCCTGGCTTTTGCTCTCGCACACTGGACCTGATAAAAGCTCCAACATGATTTATCAAACACCTCTTTCCTCCAAGCTTGAGACTCTTGGGGATTTTGGAAGGAAACAGGCTCCATGTGCTTCCAATCGGGCTCATCACGTTGTTCTGTCGGAGCTGGGGGATGTGCAGAATACCCTGGAACTAGTTCATGGCTCTGCTTAAAGATGTTTTTCTTAGAAGCAGGAAGTTACGTCCTGCCAAGAAGAAATGAAAATAAAGCCCCCAAGAGTTCACTCGGGGTTCGCAGGGAGCTGTGCCGAGCTGCTGCAGCGAGCCGGGCCCTGCCTGCGAGGAAGTTGAGATGGGGGTGCAGGCAAAGTGGACCCTGGCAGGGCCCCGTCTGGGGCAGAGTGGAGACACATGTCCTCCCCCTGGCGCAGGGGCTCCGTGGTGGCCCCTTTCCTTCTCATGGGTCACCTGCACGTTCGGCATTGTTGGCTGCTCCATCTGTCCCTCTGAATTTCTGGAGAGGCCCAAGGCCATGTGGGAAGGGCCCAGGCAAACCCGGAGTCCAGATCCTGGCTCTTATCTGATGAACGTGAATCCTCGGACAAATTGCTTCACCTTTTGGGTGGCAGACTTGCACTAGGAGCTCAGAGGCTGCTCTTTCCTGCCCCCTCCTTACCTGCTTAGCACCAGTCCAGCCCCCCAGCTACGTTCAGATGAGGCTATATGTTCAAAGTCATTTGCTAGGTGAGTGGAATTAGCAAACAAACATCCCAGGAGTGTGAAGAGGAACCCTGCAGGCCTTCCTGGGGAGGGCAGGGGGGGCTTCCTCCCTAGGCTGCCCACAGGTGGCCCTGGCTAGGTGCTGCTGGAACCAGCAATGCAGACCCCGGGGCAGGAGCCCAAGCAGCCTCTGCCAGAAAGGGCCCGGGGAACGATTGCTCTTTCTCTTCTCGGCAGAGGCATAGAATTTATTTCTACCTTTCTACATTCATTCAGTAAATGCTGAGAGACTTCCATTTGCTCAATGAAAAAAAAGCTAGGGGTTTGGCATACAACCCAAACCAGTTCTGTCATTTACTGACTTTGCAATCTTGGAACAACTACATCAACGTCTCAACTTTCTCAACTGTAGAATGGGGGTAAACATCTCTACCTTTCAGGGCCCTCACGTAGATTAAGCACTACCCGACATCCCTCGGCCACTGGCTCCATGGAGCTCTCTGCATGGATGCCCATCACTGCCCCAATGATTCATGAGTGCCTATTTGTCTCCTATGAGTGCTTCTGAGCTCCTGGAGGACAGGGGTGCGTTTTACTCCTCTATTTGCCTCCAGATTCCAGAAGAATCTCTGCTCCCTCAAGGGTGGGTGAAATGAACAGAAAACTATTCTTATTTAAATATGCTTAATGTGATTTATTTGATTTCCCTCTCCTGTCCTGAGAGAGTAGCTGGGCTGCAAATATGGACATGCCAGGCCTGTGTGACAATGGTGGGACAGAGGGGCGGTGGAAACACTGGCCCTGGGAGGGGACTCCAGGACTTGGAGCTGGGGTGGGAGAGAACTCTAGACTTCAGCTCTGCCAAAGAAAGAGTTTTCAACAATCGGAACTATGTGACTCTAGAATTAGCTATCTCAGGAGATGGTGAGGTTCCCAACCCTGAGCGTATTTACATAAAGCCCTGATGGCTACGTTTTAGAAATGTCTTCTTGGTGAGCTGTGAATCATTGAAGATTGCATGGCATTCCAAAGTATGGCGCACACATGATCAGTGGTAGAAGAGCTGATTTTACAAAGTACACAGACCAACTATTAAAAACAAATTATGTGTTTTGTTTCAGTTACATTGTATGTATTTTTGTGGTTATTCTCTGCATACCTGTTTTTCATTTATGGAATAACGTTTCATTTTACAGTAAATATACTAAATATAGTACCACTTATGAATAATTAAAAAAGATTAGTGCAGATCTAGGAAAATATGTACGGGGCTTGTATGTTGAAAACTAGAAAACATTGATGTAAGAAGTAAAAGAATAAATAAAGGGAGAGACATACCATAGATTAGAGACTCAACATAGTAAAGATGTCAGTTATCCCCAAGTGGAAATACAGTTTAGTACCATTTTGTCAAAACCTTGGCAAGATTTTTTTTTTGTAGATATAAGCAAAATTATTCTAGAATGTATTTGGAAAGACAAAGGAACTTGAAAAACTTAAACAGTGTTTAAAAGGAATAATAAAGTGGGAAGACTCAGTCTACCTAATTTTAAGACTTATTACATACCCACAGTAGTCAAGGCTGTGTGGTGTCAGTAGAGAGACAGACACAAACACAGATCAGTGGAATGGGATAAAGAACTAAGAAACAGATCCGCACACATGCCTATGGGATTTTTTGACAAAAGGCAAAAGCTATTCAACAAAGGAAAGATGGCCTTTCAAAAAAAATGGTGCTGGAGGAATGAGGCAGGCAGGGAATAGGTCTAAGAACTCCTTGTCTAGCCCTAGCTCCTGGAGATTTTCTTACAGGCAGCAGACCCTCCCCTGCACAGGAAGACTCTCTCCAGGATGCTTCTCCTGCTGTCCTCCCTGTACGTCAGGCCTCCAAGACAGTCCACAGCCAGGGACACCGATATGAAAGGGCACACACGGTTATCATTTTTAGAAGGATTGGGCACCATTTGAAAAGCTCTCTTCCTGCCTTCCTACTCCTCCAGTCATGGAGGAAGTGTGTTCCTGGTCTTCAATCAGCCTTTTGAAGGCTGCAGAGACCGAGGTTAGTGCTTAGTGAGGGCCCAGGGATACAGGCTCACCATTCCACCATTCGCCCTGCCCACCCCGTCCTCCATGCTCATGGCCCCGCTGGAAACACTGCGGACCCCAAGCCTGGTGGCCCCCGGGGTCCCCAAGGCCTCTGCCGGATCGAGCTGCAGCTTCCTGTCAGGAGCCCCAACTTAAAACTTGTGTTTGTGGCCACAGTCCGTGTTAAAGACCACCCCCCACGCCCCATCTGGCTGGGCCTATTTTCTGCCTTGTGGCTCTGACAGGGGAACATATTCAATCACAGGAAACTCACTCCTGCCTGCATTGAGGGTCTGGATGCTGGGATTCAGCAGAAGATATTTCTATCACACACAAATGACATGGATGGCTGTATTCTCGCACGTTCTGCCAGGGGCCTGAGCTCCCCTCCCTGCCTCATCAGAGCAAGGACGGTCACCAGCCATCCTACACATTCCTGTACCGATGCCCCCGCTTCTTGGAAAGCCCCTTGGGGCATACTAACTCCACAACAGAAGGATGGTGTCAGAACGTCTCCTTTTCCAACACATCCTAATGCTTTTGAGATCCTGGCTTCAAACAACACCAACTCACCAGCAACGCCCTCAGCCAGGGGCGTGAAGCCTCCTGGGTTCTGTCACTTGATTGCTGACGTGTGTGATGGCACAGAAAGCTGCTTTTTCTGTAACTTATTTGGAGAGATGAGGAACAGGTTTAGCCAAAGTCTTCTGACAGCAACTTAAGAAACCGTGGGATGAGGGATCCCGGATGCTCCTTGATGCTGTTAGCGGTATCCCTTGTGGGTACCAAAATGTGACCTGTAGACAAACAGAGCCTCGTTATAACCCAGACCACGGCCAGAGAGCATCCTGCAGCCAGCTGGGGCCCGGGGAGTGCTCGGCTGATACGGACCAGATTGCTCTGGGAATCTGAACCTTGGTGTGGGGCTTGCCAGCACTGGGATGGCACCCCCAGACCTAGACAAATATCGATCTACTGGAGTGCCCACTCAAGGAGCTTTGCCCTTCAAGCCTCCTTCACAAAGGTGAGCCTCCTGACCCAGCAGCAAGTGGCGGCGATTGTGAAAATGCTTTGTGAGCAAGCGGGGGTGTGCCTGGGAGAGAACGATGAAAAGCAGATGAAGGCAGGAGTCGGTGATGGGGCTCGTCCTGGAGAGCATTCCATTCTGGGCAGAGGGGCCGCCAGGCTGGGGAGGTCTCTGTGGCTCCAGGACCAGCCCCGGTTTGGCCCGATCCATGGGAAATGTTCCCGCGTGGGGGGAACATATCGAGTGCAGGACGGAGCGTTCGATGCCGGAGCTTGCTGCACGCTCAACGCCCTTGACTGCAAATCACACATCAGTCAGTGTGGGTGACCGCCAGCTCCTCCCTGGAAGCATCTGTGGTCACGGACCGGCTCAGCCCCACCCACCAGAGGTTGGGGGTCTCTTACTTTCAACGAAGTACAATAAAGACACCTGGCTCCTGCTGTACCAGAGGGGGCCTTTTCTGCTGCTCTCATCACCTGCTTCTGGCAAGCTCCTATTCACTCCTCAGGGCCCTTCCCAGGGAACACCTCCTCCGGGAAGCCCCCCTTCCTGACTCTCCAGGCTTCATCGCGCTGCACACATCACATGGCACTGGCACAGGCGGTGGAGGGGCACCCCTTCAGGCAGGCATGTGCTGATGCTCTCTGATAAACGGGTGCTAAATAAGCCTGTGTTCAATCCATAAATACACATTTTTTTGCTTTGGTTTCCTTAACTTCAAAATTGTAGAGGGCAATTCATGAGCTTGGTCTACAAAGTGAAGTCTTGTTGCTTCTAATATTTAGCTTTTAAAATAGCACGTGTGTACCCACCTCTCACACTCCCCAAGGAGTAGCCTGCCCCTTGAGACCAGATCATCAGCCCTTAAAGACCCAGGGAGGCTGGCCTAGCCTCAGGTCAGGCTGATTTCCTCCCCCCCTCTGCCCCAGTGCTGCTTTCTCCTGAGCGCCCTTCTTGCTGCTTCAGCCCATTTCTGCAGTCCTTAAGTAGAGAGTGCTGGGCTGGGGATATGGGTGCATGGTGGGCACAAGGGCAGGACAGGAGGCAGGGGAGGGCTTCCTTGGCCTTCTTACAAGCTCGGCAGTGCTGGACCTGTGTTTGCTGGGTCTGACTCCCTGTGTTCAATGACTCAGGCAGGGGGCTGCTGCTATTACCTACACACACGTGCACACAGACACACTTCACACCCACACCCACACATGTGCCCAGCACCTGCCCAAGGAGATCGGACAGGAGGGATGTCCAGGCTCAGCCATGTCTTCTCACGCCATCTGGGGCCTGTGCGGGACCAGGATGATCAATCCCTCCTTCTCTGCCTCACAATGAATTTCCCACTGGGGAGTCTTGTGCCCTCTCCTGTCAGCCCTTCAGTAGGGTCCCCACAGTCCACTCCCTAACATTAAATCTCAAAAAGAGAGGGCTCGGCACCTCGACTCCTTCCCCTGAGTAATATTGGGAAGAATGACCTTCTCAACGCAGCGTGGTGGGCATGCGCTGTAGGCACTTACCTGCTAACATCAAGCTATGAAAGGGGCCCTTGAGGGTCTTTCGAACAAAACCGAACAAAGACAGTCTGCTCCAAGGTAATCTGATGGCTCTGCTGGTAACCCACCGTTGTCTCACTAGTGTACCATAACTTAAAGTTCCCCCTCAATGGACCCTCCATGTACTCTCACATGTGATAGAGATGTGTGAGGACGACAGGATAGGCTTACAAGCAACATTATGTGTGACCTTTGAATCACGAAAGCTGTCACTTTATTCTTGTGGATGACCACTGATTCAAAGAAGAGAAGCGCCGAATGCACGAGTCTCCATTTCCCACAATGTTTCTGTTTGGTTCTCATACAGGCTCTCGTAGGAATGCTATGGACTGAATTGTGTCCCCCTCCCCCGCCCAATTTCATATGTTGAAGCCCTAAACCCCAAGGTGACGCATGGGGACATAGGGCCTTTCAGAAGGTAATAAAGTTAAATAGGGTCATAAGGATGGGGCCCTGATCCAATAGGACAGGTGTCCTTACAAGAAGAGACGCTAGAGTGTGCTCTTTCTCTCCGTGCTCTCACCGAGGGAGGCCACGTGAGGACAGAGCCAGAAGGCAGCCTCCTGCAAGCCAAGGAGAGAGGTCTCAGGAGAAACCAACCTGGCCAGTACCTTTATCTTGGACTTCCAGGCCCCAGAACTGTGAGAGAATCGTTTCTCTTGTTTGAGGCGCCCACCCAGTCTGTGGCATCGTGTTGTGACCTCCCAGCAGGCTAAGGTAAAAATCTGACCTGAGTGTCCCAAGGAGAAGATGTCCAAGATGCCCAGTGAGAAACTAGGAGGAAAAGAGACCGCACGCAAGGGTATTTGTAGGGGATGATATTCTCAGATGCTTAGAGAAGTCATCACCTTTCGTTTCAGTCTTTATGGGCTCAGACAATGGCCATGAACCTAAAATGCAGGAAAAAAAGGAAGAATCGGTCCTTGGCTTTTGAATTACAAAAATAGACTCGTGAAATCCATGGGAGTGACAATAGGGGAATAAAGAAGTATTTTTAGAAATATTTTTAAAATATTGAGAAGATGGAGCCACACTCACAACAAGGTAAGTATCAGACCAGAAACAAACCCTGTCTGTAGGGAGACAGACAAAGCGATTTATATAGTAGGTTAGCGGATGAGTGCTACAGAAAAACAAACGAGCAAACAAGAATGGAACACAGTGTGGTGGGCCAGGCATGTGGGGCTGAGGGCCAGGAGGTTCCAACTTAAATTTGACCTGAAAAAAAGTATTTAATATTTTCTAAGAGATAATGAAAAAAATACTATCAATCAAAGCAACAGGTATTTACAAAATAAAAGCAGGTGATTATGAATCAAAAACAAATGAACATATAAAACAAAAGCAATTAGACATCCATGAAATGAAAAACATAATCCTTAAAATAAAACCAACCTTAAATCTCAATAGAGGGGATAAAAACCGGGCACAGTAAAAAACAAACTTTTAATAAAACGGAAGATAGTGTTCTAAAATCTAAGCAGAAAGCCATACAGAAATATACAGCAATCAAAAGGGCTAATCAGAACCGAACAGTTGAGTAAAGCCGAATGTCGGTAGGGACAAGGGGTCCAGGCACCTCGTACACGGCTCATGGGAGCGTGTGCTATATTGCAGCTCTTAGGAGAGGCGGTCTCGCACTAATTAAATTAGGCGTGTTCCTGGAGAGAGGTAGAGGACATAGAGGGACAGATAAAGTAAATTGGGAACACATGTTCTAGGCACATGCAACGTCATTCTGCGCAGTTAGGAGTAATGAACTTCATGGACACACAGCACGGCTGGCTCTTACAAAATACAGTGCTCGGCGAAAAACTAAGAAACAAAAGGATCGATATAACACAATATTTACCCACTCATTAAAAATTCCCGTTCAGGAAACAATATATGTTTTTAAGATCTCATGTGAACAGACATGACATAGACTGGAGTGGTCCCCCTTGTAGGACGGCGGGGGGAGGGGGTCTTGTGACGCAGAATAACTACATGAACAAAACCAGAGAGCGACTTGCGTGGTCCAGGCAGCATGAAGGGAGGTGTGTGAGTACCTCGACCCTCTGTGTCTGAGCTCCACACACAGAGAAAAATTAAAAAAGGAAAAAGGAAGCATGGATATTTGGAAGGGGAGTCAAGATACAGGGAGGGGCCTTGAGAATCTCAACATCCTCTAATGCAAGGTCCAGAAGTAGAAGGGAAAGAGGAGGGGCAGTGTTTGAAGGGGTAACAGGTGAGACTTCTCAAGAGTTAACAAAGGACAGGACGTCAGATGGAAAGCACACGTGGAGATCAAAACAGACCTATATCGGAATCCGCAGTGTAATCAATAAACGCGATGTCAGAGATAGAACTGAAATGTTGACGTTCACCTGGGAGACTGCCCAGGAAGGAATCACGCTCAGCACCTTCCAACCAGCCACAACAGGGGCAAGAGGACATGGAGGATTATCTTTAAAGGAACTGTCAGCCTAGAATTCTGCACCCACTTAACTCCTATTCCAGAGTATTCGAAATAAAGGCATTTTCTGACATATAGGCCTAAGGGGTAGTTTACCACTTACTTACCTTCACTGAAAAACTACTAAGTGATGAGTTTCAGCAGAAAGGAAAACAAATCCCAAGAAGAGTGGGATACAAGAAGAAATGGTGAGCAAGATAGTGGATAAACTATGTTGGTAAATACAATTAACTCTTGATAGAAAGATCCATT
This sequence comes from Ursus maritimus, assembly GCF_017311325.1. Taxonomy (NCBI): domain Eukaryota; kingdom Metazoa; phylum Chordata; class Mammalia; order Carnivora; family Ursidae; genus Ursus; species Ursus maritimus. Next base: position 40,788,877 of record NW_024426885.1, on the reverse strand, counting down.
GATCTAAAACATGGATCTAAACTTCTGGAAGGTGAGGGGGCCAGGGTGTTTGTGGGCACTGGAAACATGCTGAAGCAATGTGTCTGGGATGCAGATAGAGATACTGAATAATTTCAGACATTGGGGGAAAAATATAAATGTGATTTTGTAAGGTGACAATTCTAGAGGAACATATGACTTCCAAAGCAACCAGGTGAGAAAAAGGAAGAAAGAAAGCATTTATTAATCCAACAGAAAACTGGAAAAGAGAAAAAAAAGTAGCAAAAAAAAAAAAAGTAGAACACAACATTACATGACAGAAATAAGAAAAAAAAAAGGAATAATAATGCATATGAATAGAACTCTCCCACTAGAAAATACAGATAATGAAATTGGGTTTTTCAAATTATACCATAAGCCTCTTACAAAAGATTTACCTTAAACTAAACAAGCCAGAAAGGTTGCAGATAAAAGTGCGAGTGGGGCAGGAAGGGGATTGAGGGTAAAATGAGAAAATCCAGGCTAATGCTCACTCCATCAAGGAATTAAGGTCACCATGAACTTATAGATACCTAAAATGTGGCTTCAATATATATCAATTGGATATATATTTATAAATACAGAAATATGTGATATAGAGATACATACACAATGACTTAAAATGAGTAATTGAAAAACTAATGGCTACGGTGTGGGATTTTAAGAAACTTTTCTCAGAAACTGGTCAAGGTCAAGTGAAGACCTTCTTCCAAGGTCAAGAGGACGAACCCTCAACCTGGTGGTATGGTGTGATCGTAATACTTCAAAAGCTTTGTGGCTGGCCTCCAAATGTGACGCTTTACTGATCAGGGTAACACCGCTTGTCTACCCATATGTGCCAGTGCTGTGGCAGGTACTGGAGGCCCAGGGGTGGTCAGGGATCCGTCATCTGCCCCCAGGAGCTCACAGACCCTCCAACAGACAAACTTTTAGGGTCAAGGATGGCATTCTGGCTGGCAGAGAACAGGAGGCTTGGGTGATCCAGGAAAGATTCCTGCAGGAAGAGTCACCTTATCTAAGCCGTGGAAACAGGTAAGGATCAGCCAGGTAAGGAAGGCAGGTGGGGCCGGAGGGCAGGGGGATGGACTCGGAGGTATGAGACAGCACGGTATGCCAGGCAGCTTGGCTGTGTTTCCTGGAACATAGCAGGCAGAGGGGAAGGGAGCAGAGGAGTGAACGGAGGGAGCAGCTCGGTCATAAAGAGATGGGTTGTCTTGATGAGATGTCTGGACTGCCCCTCGAAGGTGATGGGCCAAGAGCATGAGATGTGACAAGCCCTGGGTTTCCCCACCCCTCTGGCAGCATTGTGGCGGGAGAGAGATTGGGGTCAGCAGACAGACTTCCATATGGGCTGCTGCCACTAGGGGATCCTGTCAATGAAGCAATTCGTGTACCCTTGTTTTTCCTTCCCCTCCACATTTTCCTAGCACCTACATTGTGCTAATCCGTGCTTGCCACTAGGGGAATGGAGAAAAATAAGATCGGGCCTGTTCTCCGAGGGTTAATGGTTTAGGTGGGGAGATTGGCACCTAAGTGGTTCCTGTATAATGCAATGAAAGCTATCATGAACTGGTGGCAAGGTTTCTGGGATGACTGAAAATGAGCTGATAACTCTCCCTGGGAGAAGCAGGGAGGGCTTCCTTGGGGAAGCAGTATCATATATGCTGAGTCTGGAAGATGGCCAGGCTCTGGCAGTGCGACCTTCATGCAAAGGTACAAAGGTGTGGACACGTGCAGTGGTGGAGGTGGCTTCATCGTCCACAGTTTTCTTGGATATGGAAACAAAGAGCCAGACCGGTTAGGTTGCTTGTCAAAGGCTTTGCAACTTGTGAAGGCAGCCACGATCAGAACCAAGGTCTCCCGACCGAAGCCTTTGCTCCTTTCACTACTCCAGCTATATCCCCTTCTCCACCGCTGTCTTAATTTTATTCAAAGAAATGACAATGAAAACGTATTTTTCTGGAGCGACGCATTTGGGATGTGCGCATGTGGGTGTGGGTGTGGGTGTAAATTTGCTGCAAATGAGTGTGGTTCTGGGTGCTGTGTAAGCCAGATATCCATCAGCCGACCTCTGAAACCATGCCTTTGTGGGTGACAGATGTTTGGATTCAATTATGATGATGGGAAAGTTGCTTTTCCTTCCAAGCAAAGAAAGCATTATTTGAGGGTGAAAGGCAGCCATATATAACACTGGTGATGAATATTGTTCATTGTGGAAACACTCTTTAAAAGTGCCCTGTTTAAAAGAGGGTAATGCATTCAGAAGCTTTTAACCCGCTGGATTTAATTGCAACCGAGTGCCAAGATAAACCCCCTGTTAACAAACCTCCAGCTTTCCGCTGATTGCTCGCACTTGCTCCCAGCTGTGAGTGGAGAATGGAAGTCAGATGCTTGGGTTGGTTGCAGTGCACAGAAAGATTTCACATGTAAGCCTCCAGCTGCTGTACAAACAGGAAAGTGTCCTCTCCTGGAAAGGATGTCCAGGCTGGGGGAGGAGGGGAAACCTAGCAGAGCACTGCAGGGTCATCTGTGGACTAGCTCCATGGTCTTGCCTACAATCAAGCCTCAGCCAAAGAGCCACCAGTGACTGAACGAGATGGGACTGATTTGCAGCTCGCCGAAAGTAAATATTTTTCCTTAAACATCCAGCATATTTTCATTCACGCTCCAAAGTTGTCCCAAAGGGCTTGACTTGCGTTCAACTCTTATTGAAGTGCATTTTGTTCGTTTTAACAGATAGTCATCGACACCTACTATGTGCCAGACACTCTGAGTTGCCCAGCGTTCTTCATCAGAGAGAACTGTAGGGGCTGGAACAGAAAAGTCTAGCGTAAACTCTTTTACTGCCCATCTTGATTAGTTCATCAACCGACATTTTAAGAATTAAGAGCAGATTGAAAAAGTTGAGAGGGAAGGAAGTGGGTCCATTGTCTCTGTCCAGCTTATGGTCCTCCACGCTCTGGGCAGCTACAGACACGTGCTGGTATCTTTGCGGGGCAGCGGCGGGGGGGGGGGGGGGCAACACCCTCTGTCGTCCACCTCTGGCCCTTGTCCTACTTCATCTCCATTGTCACCTGCATCTTCTTCCAACCTCCAATTCTACACAGTATCTGCTCATGCCGTTCCCCCTTGCTAGATGCATTTGTCTTCTTAGATGAGGCATCCTTCAAGACAATGCAACAAGATGACCTTTGCCTGGGTAATCCACCTTTGCCTTCCCAGTACTCAATAGAGATAGGAATGAATGTTCATATTTTATATTCTGGAAGCTCTAGGGCCATTATGATATCCAAAGAGTAAATATCCACCATCAAGACTTTAGATTCAGAGTTTATATGTTTATAACCAAGGAAGTGCGTAAGAAGAGGGTAGGAGCATGCCTTTCTCATCTACGATATGCCCTTGGCCCACATTCTCTCATTTAACTGCCCCAACAACTGTGTGGAGTGGGTGGTTTGTCCTCCACCCAATAGAGATGAAACTTGAGGAAGTTTGCTTGACCAGAATTACACCACAAAAAATGGTGAGGCAGAGAGTTGATCCTAGGTCCATCTGCCTGCCTCAACTCTACCATTCTACGTCGGCCAGAGGGGGCTGAGACGCGAGCTAATGCTCCCTCTCGGGGTCTGTCTGCCGTCTGGGAGTAGAAGAGACCCTCTGTCTTCCTAGCCTGGAGTCACTGCATTGCTAGTGCGTGGCCATACCATTCGTGCGCAGCATTCCGCGTACTCGCTGTTGTGGTTGAGACAACATACGCCACAAGGACATGGCAAGTGTTTGGCCAAGCATGTGTTCAGCTCTCCTCCAGTTCGGCAGTCAGGAAGGAACAGTCATTTCCAGAGGCTCAGCTGGCTCTCCTGCTCTTCGGCGGTCAGCTTGAGACATCACCAGATGCAAACAGTGCTGCTGATGCCATCCTTGGAAATGGCACTCTGCCACGATGGCCTGCTCTGTACTGCTTCCGGAGGGACCGGAAGAGAGTGCGGAGTGGTCGTCAGTGAGTCTGGCTCGTCTGAGCTGCGGGCCGATCTCAAAGGGACCCTGCCATTAGTTTAAGAGCATCCTGACAGCAAAACTGTCCCTGGGCAGCTCAGAAAAGCAGTTATGGGAGGGCAGCCCAGAGCGACCACCCCACCTGAGCGCCCCAGAGCCACCCTTGAATGTGGGGAGCAACCTCGTGGTTGACCAGGTTATATTCTGGGAGCTCAAGACACGACCCTGACTGAGGGAGGACCCTGCTCTGGAAGGTGAATTCATTCCCATGGCAAATCTTTTCAAAGGTTAGATGGTTATAAATTGAACTCGAAATTTGGTATACACTGACCGGTCAGCTTACTAAACCCAGTGTGGATGAGATGGTGTCATACACCCAGAGGGAAGGCCCTCCTTCAGGACATCACTCCCACCCATTCGATGAGGAAACAGAGACTTTGTCACTTGCCCAGGTCACATGGGAGGGGTGGCAGCGCTGGACTCTGAACTTGGGTCCCTCAACTCCTTGGTGACACTTTTCTGGGAAACCTGTGTCGTTTCCCAGAAAAGGAGCAGAGCTGCGTGGCTCAGGGGGCCTGGAGGGGTGGGGGTGGCGGTGGCGGGTTTATGGGCGTCTCCAACCTATGTGTGTGCACATACGTGTGTGCTTGAGTGACTCTGTGCCCCCAGATCCCAGAACCTGTCCGCATTTCAAAAACCCCATCACACAATTGGCACATTCAAAGAGTCTTGGGCTCCAGTGGGGACTTCAAAGGGCTTTACAAAAGTTCTCTTATTTGGTTTATAGGTCTCTAAGGCTTCATGTGTTTTTATTTTTTTGCACCAAGTGGTGGGGAATGTAATTAAACGTGAACATTAAAATGTCAGGTAGTAATTAGCAAAGAAAAAGGGCCTGTGCTGCCTACCAGGGGTCCTCGTCCTTCAGGCGGGCTAGACGGAGCCGGGCATGGCCCCCAGGAGTTTAGGCGGGGCCCAGACCTCCCAAAGTCCACCACACTAGCCCACAGCAGAGGTCGTCAGGACCAAAAGATCATCTATTCATGTGTGGCTGGTCATTACTGAGCACCTGCTCCATGCCAGGACTGGGCTGGACTCGGGGACAAGAGAGGCCACAGACCTAGCCCCACTCAGTGAGGCCTTACCAGGACCTCACCGGGACCTCGCCAGAACCTCACTAGGCCTCATCAGGCCTTACCAAGCCTTACCAGGCTTCAACAAAACCTCACTAGGCTTCACCAGGCCTCAAAAGGACCTCCCCAGGACCTCATGAGACCTCACCAAGGCCTTACCATGCCTCCCCAGGGCCTCCCCAGGACCTGCCCAGAACCTCCCCAGGCTTCACCAGGACCTCCTCAAGGCCTCCCCAGGACTACCCAGGACCTTATTAGGCTTCACCAGGACCTACTTCACTAGGCCTCCACATGCCTCCCCAGGCCTCTCCAAGGCCATCAGGGCCTTGCTGCCTCTTCAGCGTTCGCTCCTACTGTCCCTCAGGCGCTGTGCTGCAGCCCCGGTTCACTCCCCACTCCTCCAGGCACGTGTGCTTCACCTCCTCAGGGGCTTGGTCTATGTTGTTCCCTCTGCTGGAAGCCTTTCCCTCACTCTACCTACCAACGCCTATGGGTCTCTCAGGATTTGGCTTAAAAGCCACCTCCTTAGAGAGCCCTTTTCTGACTCATAATCCTATGACACATTCCCCCCACCTCATCTTTTTCTCTCAAGGCACCGCCGTATCTTCCGTTCCTTCCCTACACTCACCTCAGCTTGTGAATCTATTTTTCCATATGTGTTTATTCTTCAACACCCCCCCCCTGCCTGCTGCTTCCCATTGGGTGGGGCCAGTGGGTGAAACCAGAGCCTGGGGACCCATGGCCATTTGGGACAGTTGTAGGCTCTGCTATGAGGTTAGCTCAGTCCTGAGCAGGCAATGGGCTCCGTCACCCCTGTCGCTGATGGCAGTGGGGTGCTGGGTTCTGTCTTGTCCTTCTGTCCTTGCTGCCTTCCTTCAGCCAGGCCTCCCCTGTCCCTGCTAGAGCGTGGCCACAGCCTCCTCCCGTCTCCCCGCCCCAGGCCTCCCCTACACCTGCTGGGAGAGCTCCCCATGGCTGCCAAGTCACAGTTCGTTCCTACAGCAGGGTTTGTTTTAAATCCTTCGGTGGCTCATTCTGTGCTGCTACCACACAGCTGAGCCCCCTCTCCCAGCACATCCCTTGAAGGCCACCAACAAGGAGTCCAGAATATGCCATGTGTGTCCTCTACTCTTCCCCACCTTTACCTGAACCCCATCCCAAATGGTCCCCTGGGTCTTCCCAGAGGCTGTTTTTCCTGCTGGAGGACAAGCTCCAACATCATCCGGGACCTGCCTGAGCTTCCCCTGCTCTCCCAACGGACTCATGGTGCTAATCACTAGTGCATCTTCCCTACAAGCAGGGCTGAAAGGGGTCGAAGGCCCTGAAGGCACGCTGGGCCCATCACACCGTGGTTTTGAAATCTGAGCTCCAGGTTATGGTTCAGCCCATACTTCAGGCATAACTCAGTGGTTGTATTCACACCATCACAAAGGTGTGACCGCAGCCACAGCCCGAGTGTGTGCTCTCGGGAACCCTGACAAGAAAGGCCTCCTTCAGCAGCTTTCTGCTCCTGTTTCTGTTCCTGACACAAACCAGGAGGACTGTCTCCTCATCAGGGAGACCACGTATCTGCAGAACGAGATAGAAAGCCACGTGAAGAGGAGAAGGAAGAACTGAGTGATGCCAACAGCATATGTAAAGGCCCTGTGGCAGGAGGGAGCGTGGTGATGATTCAGGAGAGAAAAGGCTTGGGAGGCTCGAGAGGAGGGCAGGACAGTCCACAAACAGACCCTGGCCAGAGGCAGGGATTTGTCTCCATACCAGAAGCAATAAGAAACCCAGAAGGGGTTGAGGAAGGAGCAGTCCACTTAGAGGGAGGTGTGGCTTCTGCATGGGAAGCCAGTGTGGGCCTAAGACGAGGGGAAGGATTTGGGCTAGAATGGAGGGTGTGGGCATGGAGGGAAGTGGGCCACACATTAGCCCTGGGATGGGTTGGACATGGGACTTGGGAGAGCAAGGTGCCGAGGATCACGGGGTCTCTGACACATCTGTTCATGGATGGTGGTGCCCTCTACTGACCTTGGAGAAGCCAGTTCTCCAGCTGGGGCCACTTCCCCCTGGGCAACGAAGACTCCTTCCCTCTGATGGCCGCCGCTCTTTCTCCCATCTCTCAGCTCCCCTCCTGTTCTCTGCCTCCTTCCCCTGGAGGACACTGACCACCTGGGTTCCCACTTCCTCTTCTGCCCCCAGAGCAGCCTCTTAGCAATCCTACAGGGAGGCAGCTAGCCTTGCTTGGCAAACAAAGAAACGGAGGCCCAGCAAGGCTGTGGCCCGACCTCAGCTCGACCATTCAGCCAGGCAACAGCTGTTCTAGAACGCCTGCCCCCACAGCGTGCCACCCTGAGGAGGTGAGCCAGACCCCAGTGAGAACAGGGTTTTCTTACTCTGGACACTGAGGACCCAGCACAGACCCTCAGGTCTGCTAAGCAGTGGACGGGGCACTCACCTACCAGACTTGGGCAGCTGGCCGTGGCCTGTTGGCCCCTGACATGCCCTAGCCTCAGGGAAGAGGGCTGAGTCGCTGGCGTCCTGGGCACAGAGGACCAGGCCAGCATGGGTATACTTGTTGGTTGAGAAGTAAAAAGGGGACATTGTTTGTTGGACATTGTTTTAAAAACACACCATCTGACAGGCATAACCAGAGGGCTGTATGGTATATGGCTGTCTTGTCCCGCGGGGGCCTCTGCCTCCTTGGCCTGCCCCTGTCTTTCGTGTCTCAGAACCATGAAGATAAGATCATCTGACAAGTGCATAGGGACGGCAGCAACCCTCAGAAGGACCTCCCCAAACTGCTGGGGAAGGACATCTCGTGGCCCTTGCACAGCAGGTAAGCGTCCCCCACACTTAACCTGCGTTTCCTTCGGCTTCACTGTCAGACTATTCACCCGGGATGGCTTGTGAGTAATGTGCACTCCAACCACTTCCTGCATCTGGAGAGCGTCAGGGGGGGAATTTCAAAATGAAATATGTCAGGGTTAAAATGCACCACATCCTCTCACCCCCAGACCCTCCCGCAGTTGGTGGCATTCTGCCCTGAGAGGTCTTTCCTCTGCTCTGCCAGGCCGTGCCTCCTCCACTCTGCTTCCAGGCTCCAAAGGAGGGAGAGAGCGAGCCGTGGAACCGGCCTGTCGGAGCGCAAACCCTGGGTTCAAGTCCTGGTCGGTTCCCTGGATCCTTGGACAAGCCCACCGCTCTGAGTGTCTTCTGCGTCCTCCGTAACCTGAGATGATCCCCTTGCCCGCCTCCCAGAAATGTGGTGAGGGTAAATGGGTTCGTACCTGTGGAACAGGGCCTGCGCGGGATAAGCAGAACGTATGCATTAGCGGCTAATTTCTCAAACACATTCTAGGTGTCGGGCACGGTGTAATTTCTGTCCCATACCTATCCTGGCGAGTCCTCACCCCAGCTGGGGGGGGGCGGGCATTGCTGCTGCGATTCGCTGGTTAGCTTCTCCTAGTTGCATGGTGCCTGGGCGAAGTCAGTGCTGTCCCTTTGCAGGGCTGGGATGGCCCATCCGTCAGCTTTGCAGAGAGGCACAGCTGGGTTGGCTCACATGTCAGGTGACCTTGGACTGTCGCTGAACTTCCCTGGGGCTCCGTTCCCCATCTGTATAACGGATTAAATCATGGAATAAGGAGTTGGTGCCACTAGCTTTGGAGATCACTGTGCGGATTTCTGCTGGAGATTTGGAGAAAACAGGGTCTGGTGGCTGCGGAGTCCTGAACAAAGGGGCCCTCAGGACTCAGGCCGTTCTCCTCCACCAGCCTCCGGCTCCAGGGAGGGAGAGTGCCCAGGCGGTCTGCAGCCAGGATCACACACTGCACTATCCCCAGGACCCCTGTTGGGGTGGGCTTGCTGCCGCCTCCCCAGTAAGCAGCTCAGGAAGTGGGGAGGGCCCTCCGGGTCCACTGGCTGGATGCCTTGGGCATGTGACCAAGATTCTCCGGACCCGATTTTCCACACTGGCTTCGCAGGGCTGTCGTGAGGATGAAGTGTGTGCCTGGCACATGGCACGAACTTGGTAAACAGTGGCCCTTTGTGCTCTTCGTTTCTGAGGGAGGCCTCTCCCTACTAGCTCACTGCCCTCGGCAGATCCTGCAAGCTTTCTGGGCTGACCCCTGCGGCTCTTGGTGCCGGGGAGGGCTGGCCCCCATCCTCCCTCGTGGGACCAAAGAGAGAGAGACCAGATATCTGCTCCCAGATTTCGTAAGGACTGTAGAGACCCCTTTCACAGAGAGGAAGACAGAGGGTGGGAGAGGGCCTGTCACGTGGCCCGGGCCACATTTGTGCCAGTTGCTGGGCTCAGCAGGTTGCAGGCCTCATTCCTAGCACTGGGCCCTACCAGCTGGAGACGCTGTTCCGGAATCCCGTGTCTGCATTCATCCGTGCCTTTTCTTGGTCCTCACTGTACTTTTCTCATTGAAGTCAAGGGTACTGGAAAGTGCTTGGCCAGCCCTGCCGAGGCCCTGTCCTCAGACCACAAACATCACGACCCAGAAATCCTGCTGATCAGAGGAGAAACACAGTCTCGGGCTTTCTCCCGAGCTGGGGTAAAAATTGCATTTGTATTTTCTCTTTCTCTTCTTTCTTTTTTTGGCCAGGAATAGAAATATGTCAACACAAAAAATTTTTTTTTAAAGAAATCACTGAGTTATTATCCTAAGCTTCAGCAGTGTGGGGTCGGAAAGGCTGTTGTGTTACTGAAACTCTGATTACAGAGTAAACTTTGCTCTGCAATGTGGTAAGTTGTTTCTGGAACTATAGCACCTCATGGGAGAATTGTTTTAGGAGTCATGTTCTCTGCGTGGACGGCCTCCTGAGAGGGACCTTCAGTGTGGCCAAGCGTCCTGGACACACCCAGGAGTCCATAAGCCTGCAGCTTAAGGTCACTGGGCCTCAGGCTTCCCTGCCTGGAGGAGAGCAGTGTCCTTGGTCAGGGGCATCAGGGCACATTTCCTGAGAGATTGTGGTTGAAGTAGCAAGGCAAGAACAGGAGAGGGGTCCGGTACGGACAAGACACCTACAGTGTGCTGGCCTCCCCCGGGTACCTTCCTGAATCCCCCTCTCGGAGTCCGTCATCCTCAAATCAGCCTCAGCCATCTTCTCCATTTAATGGAAGCGTGAAGGCGTCATTCACTTGCCACAGACATTCAGTTAACAGATGGAAGAGCCCCCCAAACTGTGACTTCATGAAGAAAGTTCCACTGGTTTGTGTAGGAGAGAAAAGCAAGTTGACAAAATCTGTTTGTTTGTTTGTTTGTTTGTTTGTTTGTTTGTTTGTGGACAAATGAGGGGGGCAAAGCAAGGATGGCAAGGGGCTTAGGAACACTCCAAGCTTAGGCCAAGCCTTTCTCTCCCTTACAGAAGGGCCCGGCATGGGAGAGCCACTGTTCTGCAGGGCCCAGCTGAGACGTGGCATCAGATTATAGGAGCAGCTGGGGAAGATTCTAGGGGGAGCTGGGATGAATGTGGGGGATAATGACTTGGCAGCTTCCCAGACCTCAGGTCCCCAGGCCTCCAGGAGGATGGCCATCCCAGCTGAAGGGCCAGGAGGAACTGATTTCTTGGCCTTTCACCTCACCTCTTGAAGAATCTCTACACCAATCTGGAAGCACAGGCGGGGGCAGGGCAGTTCCCACAGTGCCCACAAGAACTCCCAGAAGCTGCCTGGAGTGGCACTTCCCATGACTCAGTGGGCTCCTGTGCTCACTCCCGCGCTGCTCCACGGACATCAGAGAAACGCTAGCTCCCTTCTGAGGTCCCGTCTTTCAGATGCATTCAGGTCTTAGAAACTCACAGACGTTTATAAGCAAATCCTTTACACCTGCCTGTATCTAATCCCACAGAGATCGTCTGGGGACAGACACACGTCATCACTGATGCCACTGTCAGCAAAGATGATGCTCCCAGCAGAGCCGGAGCCGGAGCTGGTGCCAGGGCAATGCGAAACGGGCATGAGTCAGCCTCTCCATGGCCTCAACCGGGGCCCGAATCTTTCTCTTCTGGGATCCCCAAAATATCTTTTGAGTTTCCTTGGAACTGGTTGTCTGGGAAGAGACCTGTGTTCCGAGGCTATGAGAGTCATGAAAATCACAGGAAGAAGGGGCAGAGAGCTTACCGAGTGCAGACAGTGTGCGCTTATGGCCAGAAATTAAGGAGTCTGGGCGGATAGAGGGTAGGGTAGGGTCTGGCTTCTGCCTAGATTTGGGGGATTGGCTGGTTCTTTTGGAGAATCCAGAGGTAAGGTTGTTAGGCAATTTGTCTCATTGTCTCCCTTTTAATGAAAAAGCCTGAACTGAGGGTTGAACATTTCCTCTGGGCAGATAAGTAAGGGCCACAGGATAGAACTCCAGGCCCTGGACAAGCGTAGTCAAGAAACACATCAAACAGATGGGTCCATTTCTAGTCCTTTCTTTACATCTGGCAGAGCCCTGAGCCATGGGGCAAGGTGAGACTCAGGTCTGGAGTGTTCGGTGACTTCAGAAGCCAGTTAACTATAGGGAACCAGGTACAAAGACTTAGCCAGCTGGTGGCTCCTCTCCACGTCACCCTGGGCGCGAGGGGCAGGGTGACAGGCACTGCTAGGGGAAGGGGTGTCGCTGCCAGGCCTTCACGGCCCCCTTGCAGCCAAAACCCACAGAAGCCGCAGCGTCGAGCTAGCCGACAGCCCGCCAAGCCCAAGAGGCCTGATGAGTGATAATGAGACAGAGGTAGCCCAGCCTGGCCTGGCATTCAGGCCCTAGGCAGAAAACCAAACAAAGCCAGAGTGGGTTAGGTTTCTCCCAGGGTCACTCTCTCCCGCAGTCAGGAGAAAGAACGCGTTCTTGTGAATTCAGGCAGGAACTGGGGGTCACTGATACTTGTTTTATCTGAGCTCTATGTGAAGGGGCTGCAATAAGGATTTAAGATAGCAAAGGCCTCACCTGGACAATCAGGCCCCATCTGGGTCTTCCTAGGAGGGCAGCAGGCCTGGGCACAAGAGCGCCAGCTCTGAGAGGGCTCAGACATTCCTCAGCAGGTCCTCAGAAGGTCCTGAGGGGCTCTAGGCTGGAGAAGAGCAAATGCAATGGGAAGTCTGAGGCGGAGGAGAGAACAGACCTGTTTCTTAGGACACCCAGAGGTCAAGTTAGGGCATACAAGGGCAAGTTACAGGGAGCCTGATTCCCGTGGGATCGAAGTGCATCTTTGAGGCTCGCCCAGAGAAGCAGAACCAGTGAGAGATACGTGCTTTGTTTGGTGTAGGGGGCTGACCTAGCCCTGTCACGGAAGGTGGTTTGGCTATCTGGTCTCTGCCAGGCTGCCGTCCCCACAGCTGCTGCGAGAGCTGTCAGGAGGGGAAGGGCGCAACAAGCAGGCCGGAGCCTACCAGCAGGAGTTTGGGCTGAAACCATGCCCCGAACCTGGTGACAAGGTTGTCCCGGGCCCTCCATCGTGGGCTTGGGCACGCACACCTGCCCATAGCAGACGGGGCTGTGGCTTCATGCCCTCGGGATGAATCAGCCGTCAGAAACGACGGATGTCTGCGCTGCTGCCCAGCAGACCTTCCCAACCTCCCAAGAATCTTCCCGGGAGCCACCCTATCCAGAAGCATAGCTGAAAGTGAGTTCCGGGAAATGCGGCTCCGTCCAGCCAAGCTGACATGTTCGGGAGCCGTCGCAGTAAGGAAGACCCTTCTTACTGTCGGAGCCGCCCTGAGGTGGAGGGGGCGGCTTCCGGAGCACCTGCTCGGAACTCCCTGCTTAGGACTGGCCCCAGGGACACGAACCTGCTCTCCAAAGCAATCCCCTAAGGGGCCTCTGATGGTGGGCGGGAGCGGGGGCCTCCTGGAGTGACAGGTAGAGCGCAGGGGCCCCCGCCAGCCCCCACCACGAGCATCAGCCTGGTGGTACTGAGGATGCAGCCCCGTCCAAGCCTCCACATGCGGGCCTGGCAGCCGCTCTGGGAACCCAGGATAGCAGCCTGGACGGAGACCTCTAGAATCAGGCTTTCCCACCTTGAATGCTCGGGTACTACACCAGTCAGGGCCTAAGCTGGCTCTGCCCTCAGCCCCCTCAGGACCACCTGACTGTGAGCTCAGCAGGCCAAACCCTGGCCCATCCCAGAGCCAGAATCCTGGGTGGGAGGTACGGAGACATGAGCTGCTGCTGGAAAAAGGCCTCAACAAGCCCACAGCAGGAACCCCTTGGAAAGGACTCTCCTGGTGAGGGGAATGTTTGTTTATTGATTCAAGGAAAACTGTTGGAACTAATTATATCTCTCCCCCAAACTCAAATACAACACTTGGCTACCTCCACGCACAATAAAAAAGGCGTCAGCCAGGCTGGCCCTATCTATCTTCCACTTCCCCATTGGAGATGATGGGCACCTCCAAACCTCAGTCTTCATACCTGCCAATGAGGAAAGTAAGCTAATCATCAGTGCCCCGTGCACAGGACTGGATGCACGTCTGCAGGACCCAGCGGAAAGCGAAATTGCGGGGCCCCTTGTGCGAAAGTCACTAAGAATCTCCAGACGGTAACAGCAGAGCATTAAAGTGTGCACAGAGCCCCCTCCATGCAGAGCCCAGTGGGCTCACGGCCTCCACGCCCGCGGAGCTGGCCCTGCCTACGCACATTCACTGTCCACAGTGGGGTTTCTGAAGCTCGGAAAAAGTACTATCCACTTGAAAAAGAAAGAGAAAGAGAAATACATACACACACACACACACACACACACACACACACACACACACATATATATATAGACACACACGTATATGTATGATCTCATGAGCCTAGCGGTCTGGATAACACAGCACCATGTCTTAGCCTAGACATCTGGGTGTGGGTGAATCTATGTATATAGAGAGGGAGAGGGAATAAGAGGGAGAGGGGCAGGGGGAGAAGGTTTCCATAAGACTTTTGGTTCAGAATTTCTGGGTGACCAAGAATCTTCATTGAGATCATCCTCCAGGACCCCAACTTAGGAAACTAAAATCAAAATGTCTTCCAAATGCCAACTGCCACTATAAAAGAGCCTTTTAAAAATGATAGACACAAAGCCGCAAAGTCACTAAATATTCACAGACTATGCTCCCCCTAAGAAAGAATCTGTGACCCTAACAGGGGTCTGCAGGCTCTGGACTGCAGGTTAAGTCTGCCTGCTCCCTTAGTACCAACCTGCTTGCTTTTCCATGAAGGCCACATGTGTCTGCTGTCTCTGGACCTGCACACGTGCTGTTCCTTCTGCCTGGAATGCCCTCCCCAGGCTTAAATAGCACTGAAAACATTGCAATTCCCTCCACAATCCAATGCCTGCACCACCTCTTTGGGAAGCCTTCCTAGATTCCCAGGGGTTATTGCTAATAATAATAATAATGAATAATAATAATAAATAACTTGCATTGAGTACTGATCATGGGGTAATCAGTAGCATAAGTATTTGACAGGTATTAACTATTTATACTTCCTGGAACCTTGGAGCCAAATGTATTCTATTCCATTATTTATTTTGTCATTTTATTTTATCTCATATTTATTTCCATTGTAATGATCATAAAGCTAAGACCCTGAGAAGCCCAGTGCCAGTTAAAGACCTCCATGCTGGAGAAACCCTTGCTAGAAAGCCATTAGTGGTGACCAGCTCTCTTCTGGGAGGGAACTGTTGCTCTTGTCCCTGAATACACAGAAGAGGTGCTCAACAAATGGTACGGAAATAATAGTGATGAGAACTGTGATTATTTGGTTTCTCTTTTATTGATAAAGCATTTAATATTTGAGAAGCTTTATGCATGGAAAATATTCCTACAATTTGTAACTTTGATGATATCCCATTTATTTACTGTGTGACTATATCAACCAATTAGGTTTCTTTAAAGAAACCTGCTACCACGTATTTAGTTTAAACTACATATATATATCATTAAACAAATTAAATTTCCCTAACCATTTAAATATAGCAAATGTAAACACTTTTTATCATTCAATTAAAATGAGAAGTCTAATGTAACAGATTAGCTTAAGAAAATCTTAAATCTTTTCAGAAAGCTTAAAATTAAAAAAAACTTTAAAAATATTACAATGATTACAAATTGAACAATCGCATTAAAGGAATCAGTTACCAAAAAACCCCAAAAAACCAAAAAAAAACCCTAACCCAAGCATTTAAATGCATGCCTTCTTATCTCCTCATTTTCGTTTTTAATTCTTACCCTTACTCTGTCCTGGGGATATAGCCCTATCTATGCAGCAGGGAGCGAGGGTCACCACGCCAGGCAGTCCGGGCTTGCTGACCAGGTCCCTGACTCAGAGTCAGGGCAGAGAGGCAAGGGCCCCTCCACGGTGAGTCCGCCCACACCCCCTCCTGCCTTGCTCAAGCTCTTTCTCTTAAATAACACTGTCTTCAGTATTAGATGGTGTTAGAGCTTATTTCAATAATCAAATATAATTTGTAAACCTCATGAGAAAGATAGTCCATAGGATGTGCCCATATTCCTTTTTCTGTTGTTCTATCTTTCTATCTTCCTGATACTCCAAGATTCCTTTGTCATTCACATCCTGTTCAAAGAATTTCCTTCAGCATTTTTTTTTTTAAGGCCAGCCTGGTGATGACAAACTCATTTTCGTTTTTCTTTGTATGAGATTATCTTTTTTTCCTTCATTCCCAAAGGAACTTTGCTGGATATGGAATTCACAGTTGACTTCTTTTCTTCCCACACTCAAAAACTGCTGTGACGCTTTCTTCTGGCTTCCAGGGTTCCAGATAAGAATCCTGCTTTTAATCGAATTGGTGGTCTCTGTAGGAAATGTATTGTTTCTTTCTGGCTGATTCAAGGTTTTTCCCTTTACTTTTCTTTTTTTTAAATTTATTTTTTATTTTTATTTTTTTAAAGAGTTTATTTATCTGGCAGAGAGAGAGAGCGCACGCACACTGGCAGGAGGAGAGGGAAAGGGAGAAGCAGACTCCCCACTGAGCAGGGAGCCTGACATGGGGCTCGATCCCAGGACCCTGGGATCATGACCTGAGCCTAAGGCAGACGCTTGACAGAATGAACCACCCCGGTGCCCCTTTTTAAAAAATTTTAGAGGTGCTTTTTATTTAAAAGTGAGACAGCACAGAGCGGGAGCTGGGGAGAGGGAGAAGCAGACTTCTCACTGAGCACGGAGCCCAAAGCTGGGCTCGATCCCAGGACCCTGAGATCATGACCTGAGCTGAAGGCAGACACTTAACCGACTGAGCCACCCAGGCGTCCCCGTCCCTTTAATTTTCAAAAGCTGAGTTATGATGTGTCTCAGCACGGATTTCTGGGAGTTTATCTTGTTTTGCGTTTGCTCAGCTTTATAAAGCTGTGTTACTTTGAAAAGCTTTCAAGCCAGTATTTCTTCAAAGATTTTTGGCCCATTTCTTTCTTCTCTTCTTCTGAAATTTCAGTAATAAAAATATTGGATCTTTCGTTATTGTCCAACAGGTCTCTGGAACTCTGTTCATTTTTTTTTTTTTTTGGTCTATTTTATCTCTGTTGTCAGATTGAGTAAATTCTATAGAGCTGTCCTCAAGTTCACTGGTACCTTCTAACACCTCCACTCTACTGTTGAGTTCATCTAGCAATTTTTTAAAAAATTTCTGTTACTGTATTTTTCAATTCCATAATTTTTATTTGGTTCTTTTAAATAAGTCCTATTGGTTTGCTGAGATGTTCCATTATTCCATTTGTTTTCAGAAATTTCATAATTGATTATGGAAGCATTGTTATGATGGTTGCTTCGAAATACTTGTCAGATGATTCCAAAAATTGATTCTTCTCAATGTTGAGGTCGTTTGATTGTCTTTCTCATTCAGGGTGTGATTTTCCAGGTTCTCGCTGTAATGGATGATTTAGAGTGTACCCTGGACATTTTGGCGACCCTAACACTCTTACATTCTACTTAAACATTCTGTTTTAGCAGGCAGGGTCCGTGTTTATGTTTAGCCCAAAGGCCTGGGCTACTTTGTCATCTGTGGTTCCAATGGTGATATAATTTTCAGGTTCTCTGTGGTATTAATTTGATTTCGTTTATCTCATGTTTTCTGAGACTCCCACTGTTTTCTGCTGGTGTTACCTGAAGTGTGGGGGGGGAAGAAGGTATGTACCCTGACTGAGTGACCTGGTACCACTACATGGGTAAAGGAAGTCTCTGGACCGCATTTTGGGAAGATCTCTCTTGCCTAGAGTGGATGGAGAGCATTTCCCGGTTCAGTGCTTACTGTGACAGGATCTTCTTGCTGGTACCACCCTGTACCCCAGTGTCTCTCATTGGGGGAGAGGAATCTTGAGCCTGTGGGGACAAAGAAGCTTCCAGATTTGGGAGTGTATTGTTGCGGTATCTCTCTGCTGGAAGAAAGCTTCCAGGCTTTCTTTCTGGAATCTCTTGGAGGAAGACAGTCTTGGGCCCAGTAAGGAAAAAGAATGCTTGTCATCAGGGCTTGCCTGGTGTAGTGCTGGAGGAACCCCCATCTGGGGACAAGCCTACTGGGTTGCCTTCTGCTGCTAGGCTGGTTGCTGAGAAATACCGGGCCTGGATCTCCTTCTTCTCCTTTCATATGAGGGGGTTGCCAGACCCACTGTCTTGTTGCTCCTCCCACCCTGAGTCTCCTGAATAGTTTGCCTTCCCTTTACCCCCTCTCGAAATTCTCCTTTGGTTGCCTCTTCATTGTTTTCAGGGTTTATTGTCCTTGGAGGGAAGGAGCAAGGAGAAACAGG
Source organism: Ursus maritimus (assembly GCF_017311325.1). Classification (NCBI taxonomy): domain Eukaryota; kingdom Metazoa; phylum Chordata; class Mammalia; order Carnivora; family Ursidae; genus Ursus; species Ursus maritimus. The sequence goes on along the minus strand of NW_024426885.1, from coordinate 40,771,018 downwards.
TCTATGCCGTCTTGCCCAAGACAGAATATCTAATGTTCTTTTTGTTATTGATTTTTAGCTGAACTTTCTCCTTCTAGAAGAATGTGCACAAAGTGAAGATTCTGGAGAGTCAGTAACATGGTATCATGTCCAGGAGCAGCCTCCTTACCAATAGAAACAAAGGAAAAGTCAGCCCCAACATGGAGGTTTCTGACGCCCTGCTGGTCATAGTAGTGGCAGAAGGAAAGCGGAGTGGGTTATCCCGGTGATATGAGGATGGGAGCATTTATAGGAATGGGGTAGCACTTTTACTGATGAAATCGCTATGAAGAGAGAGAAAGACAGAGATTGTATTTATGGTGTTTGAAAGGATGCTACCTAACAGGTGTGCATAACCCAGGGGCTTCGGATCCTAAAATAACCCTCAAATTTTCCTACCCGGGAGCTTATGAAAATATGCATAAATCTATTGAGAATGGGAATTCGAGTAGACTTTTGGCCTTGACATAAAATCCACAGATTTCATGGCTGTTGCATGCTTCCCTATCATGACTCTCTTGCTGTAGTCTTGTATTAGGAATGTTTACAACCAGATGTGGTGAGACCGGCAAAGCAACGTTCATCCCAAATAACAGGGATTCTCAAAAGTGCTCGGTGGGAGAATGTCCGTGAAATTCATGTCCTTAAAACCAGGACGTGGTGTCTCTGTGGATTGGAACCACTAAAAGATTTAAACTGAAGCAAACATTCAAGATTTATTTTCCAGACACCTTCAAATCAATTCATTTCTCACTGTGTGGTTTGCAGTTTCCTCTGGCTCTTTCTGATGGAAAAACTTGCTCACTAAGTTGTGAACCATACGTCTCACGTGTCGGTAGGTTTGACCTTTCTGTGATACTTCTGTCACATACACAATGTAAAAAAATTTGGTAACAATTACGATGGCCAGAAAAATTTTGTTGAACTAATAAATGAATGAATTGAGGTTTACGTGAAATTATAATCATTAGTTTACTTAAGAAGGTTTTGAAGAAATTAGAAACCGAAGAAAGCACCCAGTCTTAATTTTGTGACAAAAGTTGTAACTGTTCGTGTTTGCTGCATCTTTTTTTCATTGGCCAAAGTGTAACTTTAAGGTTTTAAAAACCTTTGCTAGAAAAATGGAGTTGGGCATAGGCTCTGGCAGAAATGATATTAGTTATGAGAGTTCTAAGGAGGAGACCTAGACCGTATGTCCAAGAGCCAAATAACCTCTTTAAAAGCATTATAATTCCTTAGCAAAAGCACCTGTGAATAGTAGGTGTTGCCAAATGCAAAGTGTGGCTGACACGGCTCAAGCTGGTTTGATGAAACTCATAAAGAGACAGTATAGTCAATAGGGCCATTCACAAATATTCCAGCCTTCCACCACAAGTACATGCTAAAATCTGTTTCCATACCCACATGTGAAGTAACATACGGCTAAATGACTTGCTTGGGCAGTGAAATTGCAGAGCCCTTAAAAGACTACAGAAAGTGCCCTGTTCTTTGTCTTCTGTCTCAGTGCTTATGAAAAGCCCATATAGAAAAGTAGTCTTGATAACCTCACATCCTTGAAAAACTACAATGAGCACAATTCCCTGTCATGAATCTGAGTGAGATGTCATGTTACTTGAGTGAGAAACAAAGTTGGTTGTGTTGAATCCCTGTGATTTAGGCATTGTTTGTTACTGAAATGTAACCTGGACTGTATTGACTGATACAAGGTTTAAGGTTTATTCCACAGTGTTGGTCAAGAAAGCTGCTGTTTTCTGTTTTGCTAAGTAACAAGAAAACAAAATTCATTAACCCAAGAACTGCTAATTACTTAAGTCCCATCTCCATAATTTCTTTATTGCTTTAAATTTTTAATCATTCAAATATTTAATCACTGTACAAATATTAGTGAGAACTTGTAATGGATCTAATACCGTGGCCAATATATTCATGTAGAAAACTAGCGAGCAATGTTCATAGCCCGTCATTTGCCCACATCTAGGAGTCATTCACTCATCCATGCTTGAAGGAGGCATATGATCCCCTTGATTGATGGTGGGAACGAAATGGGACCACCACGATGGGGACTAAGCGTCAATGGAAAACACTCACGCAGAGATAGGTCATTGGGGTTGTCAGACCCCACCTGAGTCCCAGAATCCTTCATTTTGCTTTTCCCAATCCCCAGGGCCACTTGACTATTACACATCACATTATGTCTATCCTAACAAAGAACCTTCAAGTTTAAAACACTGAGAGAAATTCCTGGCACAGAGTTAGCCTTCTATAAATATAAGTCATGAGCATCACTATTCATATTATTAATGCCCCATTCTTAGATGAGAAAACTGGAACTCAAAGGGATTAGTTAATTGGTCTAATGTCATAAGCTTGTAAGTGACTAAACTAGGACTTTAAAATCAGGTTTTCTTAAAGCCCACGTTCTTCCCACAGCACCGGCTACCTTTCAAGTAGCCCACATCTGAGCTACAGAGTGACCTCTCTCCGAAAACAAATGGCAAGGAGCCAAAACTGAAAGGCAAGTGGAAATGGCTAGAAAAAGAAATTATTGAGCTCTTGAACCAAAATGTAAAAATCATCAGGATTTCTGCTTCTGATCGTCACGGAGTAACTGGTTCCAGATTCTCCTCCTGAGGAAAAGAATTATAACTGGACAAAATATATGATGAAACAATTTTCAACTGTTAAACCAAAGAAAGTTCAGGCCTGTGATGTGTAGGAGAAGGGACTCACAGGAGGTGAGCTCCATATTCACCTTGTTTTCTGTCTGGAAGCAGCTTCCAATCATCAGGCAGAAAGGCAGAGGTGGGGTGCAAGAAGAAAATATTTCGCTAAGCTGGGGAGGCATAAATGAGAGAGGAGACTCATGCAGCTGAAGTGGCTAGAATTTGTGGGGCAGAGCACTGGAGAAAAAGGAGTTTCCCAGGGAGCCCCAGAAGTCTGCATGGGGATCTCCCACAGGTCTTTTGCGAGGTCCAGGCTGTGAATATGCAAGTTGAGATTCCAGATGGCCTGGAGGTGATCACATGCCGTGGGGCTGAGAGCTGAGTAAAGACACAAAGTTGTGCAGAGCTAGGAGCCTCCACAGTTCCAACTAGCTAGACTTCAGAGATACGTCTGATTGCCTCAGACATTCACCTGAGACCTAGAAAGACCAGATCTAGGAGTAAGGACCACAGCCTTGAGTAAGGTCCTTGCCTGGAACTAAGTTAAGAAATTACGTGCAAAATCAAAGTAATCAACAAAACAACAAACCACATTCAGAGCTTTCCCCTAACAGAGACCAGAACCAAGCCTGGTAGAACAGACAGGCTCCACCAGTGATTTGATTGCCCACCAAATTCAACGTCCTATGAAAGAAAATGACACAACTCAGACACCTTGCATTACGTAAAGTGTCTACACTTAATAAAAATTCTTACATGTGAAGACGCTGGAAAATAGGACCCATTATCAAAGAAACAGGAAAATGCATCTCATAACAGTAAGACAACAAAGAGCTAAGAGGAAGAGAATCCTAGGTGGTCCAGATGTGGGATAACAGGCAAGGTCATTAAAGTAGTCGTTATAAATATGTTTTAGGACTTAAAGAAAAATATAGTCACATTGAAGTAAATGAAAATTCTATAAATGAAAAGTAAAGTACCTAAAATGAGAAATTCATTTGATAGGAATAACAGAAGATAAAAGCCTGCTGAGGATTGAACTATTAAATGTGGATGCAAATCAATCGATATTTTCAAATATGAAGCGCAAAGGAAAAAAATGAAAAAAGAGAACAGACCCTCAGTCACCTGTGTGATAATATCAAGCAGTCTTGCATATGTATAGTTTGAATCCCAGGAAATTAGAAGAGAGAATGGGACAGGAAAAAAAAATTTAAAAAATAGAACTCCCAGTTTTCCCAAATTTGGTAGAAAACAAACATAGATTCAAGAAGTTCAGCAAACCACAAGCAAGATAAATACAAAGAAAATCCCATGTGGTCAAATCAGAGTCAATGTGCTGAAAATTAAAGATAGTGGGAAAATCTTTAAAGCAGCTAAAGAAAAGGACACATTACAGATCGAGAACAATGATTAAAATGGTGGCTAACTTCTTATTATAAACTATGGAAGCCAGAGGTTGATGAGACATCTTGTAAATGCTGGGTGGGGGAAAAATGTCAATCCACACTTCTATAACCAGCAAAACTATCTTTTAGATAGGTGGATGAATAAAGAACATTCTCACATAAAGGAAAGCTGAGAGAATCTATAACCAGTAGAAATGCTAAAGGAAGTTCCTTAGGCTGAAGGGAAGTGACAACAGACAGAATTTTGTATCTGGAAAGGAAGAGTAATAGAAATGGTATAGATGATAGATAGATAGATAGATAGATAGATAGATAGATAGATAGATAGATAATAGATTATAGATTGATTTATGATTATATAATATAATGTTTATGTAGAAACCAGAAAGCATGATTATAAAACTAACAACATAATTATATATAATGTATATAATTTCATTCTTTTTTGTACATATATATAAAATTCCAACTATATTTAAAGTATATATACGATTCCATTCTTTGTTATTATCACCATATATTTTCTATCCTTGTACATAGTAAATATAACATAGATAAAGAAAATAAAACGTTATCACTTTTCCTTTAACTAATCATATATTGTTTGTTAAACATTAAATATATATGGTCTTTATAAAAAAACATATATTTTAGTTTTTTATTAAATGATATATAATACATATAAACATATAATGCAATATCAAATAAAAGTATGTAATAAAATTTTAGCCTTAATAAAAGACATATATTTTTTATTCAATTAAACATATATGAGTAGTTAAAGCAAAATGACAACTCCTTTTTCTCTTTACCTATTACTCTATGTTCTATTCAATTCCATTATATTACATCACATTATATTTGCTACATATAAGGATATTAAATTTATGGTGGGGGCGCCTGGGTGGCTCAGTCATTAAGCGTCTGCTTTCGGCTCAGGGCGTGATCCCGGAGTCCTGGGATCGAGCCCCACATCAGGCTCCTCTGCTGGGAACCTGCTTCTTCCTTTCCCACTCCCCCTGCCTATGTTCCCTCTCTCACTGGCTGTCTCTCTCTCTGTCAAATAAATAAATAAAATCTTTAAAAAAAATAAATTTATGGTGATAATAGCACGAAGAATGGAATTTCAATGCTTAAGGTTCTCATACTTTATATGAAGTTTTTAAACTATAGTAAGTGGAATATGCATATCATTATCCTTAGAGAAACCATTTAAATGAATACAAACATTTATAACTAAAGAGCAAAAGAAATTAAAATGGAATACCCCCAAAAATTCATTTAACTCAAAAAAAAGAGACCAGAATCAGGAACATAGAAGTTATATAATTGGGTGGGACAACTAGAAAACAAAATGAAAGATTTAAATGCAATCTATCAGTAATTGTAGTAAATTGTAATTGGACAAGCACTCCAATCAAAACACAGACTTTATAAGAATGGAAAGTAAAACTGATTCTAATCATATTCTGACTACAAGAGATGCACTTGAAACACAAATACACAAGAGGTTGAAAGTAAAAAGATGGAAACATGTGTATTATGCAAACAGAAAAATAAGACAGCATGTATGCCCATATTAAAATCAGAAAAAGTAGACTTCAAGACGGGAAGTATTTCCAGAGATACAGAGGCACAGTTTTATAGTAATAAAATGGTAAACTCATCCAGGAGACATAACAATCCCCCAATTACATGCATCATATAACAGAGATCACAATATATAAAGCAAAAAATAACAAATGGAGAAATGGCACGTGTACAATTATAGCTGGAGATCTTAATATGCCTTTCTCAGTAATTAAGAAAGCCAGACAAAAGGGGCGCCTGGGTGGCACAGCAGTTGAGCGTCTGCCTTTGCTCAGGGCGTGATCCCGGCGTTACGGGATCGAGCCCCACATCAGGCTCCTCCGCTGTGAGCCTGCTTCTTCCTCTCCCACTCCCCCTGCTTGTGTTCCCTCTCTGGCTAGCTGTCTCTCTCTCTCTGTCAAATAAATAAATAAAATCTTTAAAAAAAAAAAAAAAAGAAAGCCAGACAAAAAACCCAGTAAGATATAGAAGTTTGGACAAAATTAACAACCAACTTGACTCAAATGATATTGTTGGAACACTACACCAAAAAACTGCAGAACATAAATTTTCTTTGAGTGGGGTTGGAATATTCATAAGACCAATCACATGCCAGGCCATAAAATGCCCCAATAAATTCAAAAATATTAAAATATCACAAAGTATATTCTCTTACTATAGTGAAATTAGAAATCCATGACAATAAATAGAAAAATCCCAAATATTTGAAAATTAAGTAGTATAGTTAAAAATAATCTACCACCAGGGAGGAAAGAAAATTTAGAATATAGAAAATATTGTAAACTGAATGATACTTAAAATACAACATATAAACATTTGTGAGATATAATCAAGTGGCACTTAGGGAGAAATTTATACTTTAAGTATTTATATTAGAAGGAAGGAAGATTGAAAATCAGTGGTCTAAGTTTCCATGTAAGGAGCTTGGAAAAGAACAAAACAAGTAGAGGAAGCCTTTGAACAGATGCTTTGCAAAAAGAAGTTCAAAATGGTGCAGCCACTTTGGAAACTATTTTGAAATTTCTTCTAAGGTTAACCAACAATGACCCAGTAGTTGAACTCCTAGGTATTTACCAAAGAAAAATTAAAACATATGTTCATAGAAATACGTGTACAAGAATGTTCATAGCACTTTTACTCAACTTTATTCAAAAAAAAGCATGAAACTAAAAACAAGCAAAATGTGTATTGACAAGACAATGGATAGAAATAAATTGTCACATTTCATGCAATGCCACTTACTCATCAATGAAAAAGAATGAATTACTGATCCACACAGCAAGGATGAATCTTGCAGACATACTGTTAAATGAAGCCAGACACAAAAGAATATATACTGCATGATTTCATTTTTCTGAAGTTCAAGGACAAAACAAATCCATGGTGATTGTATTAATCATGTATTATCGCATAATATATTATGCCAAAATTTATCAGCTTAAAATAACAAGCAGCGGGTTATCTCAGCTTGTGTGCAGTCAGGAGTCCAGGCATAGCTAGCTGGTGACTTTGGTTTAGACTCTTTTTCAAGGCCACTTCAAGGTGTTGGCTAAGGCAGCAGTCATCTCAAGGCTTGACTGGGGGACTATCTGTTCCCAAGTTCACTGCTTGTGGCTATTGGCAGGTCTCAGGTGCTTGGTGGCAGTTGGCAGGAGACACTGGTTCCCTGCCATGTGGGCCTCTCCT